>NW_024737042.1:8194897-8595143 GCF_018991925.1 Homarus americanus
ATACATCCTATAATGATGTCTAGCATCATACTATACATCCTATAATGATGTCTAGCATCCCTTACTATACATCCTATAATGATGTCTAGCATCTCATACTACATCCTATAATGATGTCTAGCATCCCCTTCTCCACATCCTATAATGATGTCTAGCATCCCCTGCCATCCTATAATGATGTCCTAGCACATCTCATACTATACATCCTATAATGATGTCTAGCATCTCATACTATACATCCTATTGATGTCTAGCATCCCCATACTATACATTCTATAATGATGTCTAGCATCCCTTACCCATTCTATATAATGATGTCTAGCATCATACTATCCATCCTATATAATGATGTCTAGCATCTCATACTGCCATCCTATAGTGTCTGGCATCTCATACTAACCATCCTATAATGATGTCTGGCATCCCATACTGCCATTCTATAATGATGTCCTAGCATCCCATACTATACATCCTATAATGATGTCCTAGCATCTCATACTATACATCCTATAATGATGTCTAGCATCCCCATACTATACATCTATAATGATGTCTAGCATCCCATACTATACATCACCTAATGATGTCTAGCATCTCATACTACCTCTATAAATGAAATGTCTAGCATCTCCTTACTATACATCTATAATGATGTCTAGCATCCCATACTATACATTCTATAATGATGTCTAGCATCCCATACTATACATTCTATAATGATGTCTAGCATCCCCATACTATACATCCTATAATGATGTCTAGCATCTCATACTATACATCTATAATGATGTCTAGCATCTCATACTATACATCCTATAATGATGTCCTAGCATCCCATACTATACATTCTATAATGATGTCTAGCATCCCATACACTATACATCCTATAATGATGTCTAGCATCTCATACTATACATCCTATAATGATGTCTAGCATCCCATACTATACATCCTATAATGATGTCTAGCATCCCATACTATACATCCTATAATGATGTCTAGCATCTCATACTATACATCCTATAATGATGTCTAGCATCCCATACTATACATCCTATAATGATGTCTAGCATCTCATACTATACATCCTATAATGATGTCTAGCATCTCATACTATACATCCTATAATGATGTCTAGCATCTCATACTATACATCCATAATGATGTCTAGCATCCCATACTATACATTCTATAATGATGTCTAGCATCCCATACTATACATTCTATAATGATGTCTAGCATCTCATACTATACATCCTATAATGATGTCTAGCATCTCATACTATACATCCTATAATGATGTCTAGCATCTCATACTATACATCCTATAATGATGTCTAGCATCCATACTGTACATCCTATAATGATGTCTAGCATCTCATACTATACATCCTATAATGATGTCTAGCATCCCATACTATACATCCTATAATGATGTCTAGCATCCCATACTATACATCCTATAATGATGTCTAGCATCTCATACTATACATCCTATAATGATGTCTAGCATCTCATACTATACATCCTATAATGATGTCTAGCATCCCATACTATACATTCTATAATGATGTCTAGCATCCCATACTATACATTCTATAATGATGTCTAGCATCCCATACTATACATCCTATAATGATGTCTAGCATCTCATACTATACATCCTATAATGATGTCTAGCATCTCATACTATACATCCTATAATGATGTCTAGCATCCCATACTATACATTCTATAATGATGTCTAGCATCCCATACTATACATCCTATAATGATGTCTAGCATCTCATACTATACATCCTATAATGATGTCTAGCATCTCATACTATACATCCTATAATGATGTCTAGCATCCCATACTATACATTCTATAATGATGTCTAGCATCTCATACTATACCTCCTATAATGATGTCTAGCATCTCATACTATACATCCTATAATGATGTCTAGCATCTCATACTATACATCCTATAATGATGTCTAGCGTCTCATACTATACATCCTATAATGATGTCTAGCATCTCATACTATACCTCCTATAATGATGTCTAGCATCTCATACTATACATCCTATAATGATGTCTAGCATCCCATACTATACATCCTATAATGATGTCTAGCATCTCATACTGTACATCCTATAATGATGTCTAGCATCCCATACTATACATCCTATAATGATGTCTAGCATCTCATACTGTACATCGTATAATGATGTCTAGCATCTCATACTGTACATCCTATAATGATGTCTAGCATCCCATACTATACATCGTATAATGATGTCTAGCATCTCATACTGTACATCGTATAATGATGTCTAGCATCTCATACTGTACATCCTATAATGATGTCTAGCATCTTATACTATACATCCTATAATGATGTCTAGCATCTCATACTGTACATCCTATAATGATGTCTTGCATCTCATACTGTACATCCTATAATGATGTCTAGCATCCCATACTATACATCCTATAATGATGTCTAGCATCTCATACTGTACATCGTATAATGATGTCTAGCATCTCATACTGTACATCGTATAATGATGTCTAGCATCCCATACTATACATCCTATAATGATGTCTAGCATCTCATACTGTACATCGTATAATGATGTCTAGCATCTCATACTGTACATCGCATAATGATGTCTAGCATCTCATACTGTACATCGTATAATGATGTCTAGCATCCCATACTATACATCCTATAATGATGTCTAGCATCTCATACTGTACATCGTATAATGATGTCTAGCATCTCATACTGTACATCGTATAATGATGTCTAGCATCTCATACTGTACATCCAATAATGATATCTAGCATCCCATACTATACATCCTATAATGATGTCTAACATCCCATACTATACATCCTATAATGGTGTCTAGCATCTCATACTATACATCCTATAATGATGTCTAGCATCTCATATTGTACATCCTATAATGATGTCTAGCATCTTATACTATACATCCTATAATGATGTCTAGCATCTCATATTGTACATCGCATAATGATGTCCAGCATCTCATACTATACATCCTATAATGATGTCTAGCATCCCATACTATACATCCTATAATGATGTCTAGCATCTCATACTGTACATCCTATAATGATGTCTAGCATCCCATACTATACATCCTATAATGATGTCTAGCATCTCATACTGTACATCATATAATGATGTCTAGCATCTCATACTGTACATCCTATAATGATGTCTAGCATCCCATACTATACATCCTATAATGATGTCTAGCATCTCATACTGTACATCGCATAATGATGTCTAGCATCTCATACTGTACATCGTATAATGATGTCTAGCATCCCATACTATACATCCTATAATGATGTCTAGCATCTCATACTGTACATCGTATAATGATGTCTAGCATCTCATACTGTACATCGTATAATGATGTCTAGCATCTCATACTGTACATCCAATAATGATATCTAGCATCCCATACTATACATCCTATAATGATGTCTAACATCCCATACTATACATCCTATAATGGTGTCTAGCATCTCATACTATACATCCTATAATGATGTCTAGCATCTCATATTGTACATCCTATAATGATGTCTAGCATCTCATACTATACATCCTATAATGATGTCTAGCATCTCATATTGTACATCGCATAATGATGTCTAGCATCTCATACTATACATCCTATAATGATGTCTAGCATCCCATACTATACATCCTATAATGATGTCTAGCATCTCATACTGTACATCCTATAATGATGTCTAGCATCCCATACTATACATCCTATAATGATGTCTAGCATCTCATACTGTACATCGTATAATGATGTCTAGCATCTCATACTGTACATCCTATAATGATGTCTAGCATCCCATACTATACATCGTATAATGATGTCTAGCATCTCATACTGTACATCGTATAATGATGTCTAGCATCTCATACTGTACATCCTATAATGATGTCTAGCATCTTATACTATACATCCTATAATGATGTCTAGCATCTCATACTGTACATCCTATAATGATGTCTTGCATCTCATACTGTACATCCTATAATGATGTCTAGCATCCCATACTATACATCCTATAATGATGTCTAGCATCTCATACTGTACATCGTATAATGATGTCTAGCATCTCATACTGTACATCGTATAATGATGTCTAGCATCCCATACTATACATCCTATAATGATGTCTAGCATCTCATACTGTACATCGTATAATGATGTCTAGCATCTCATACTGTACATCGTATAATGATGTCTAGCATCTCATACTGTACATCGTATAATGATGTCTAGCATCTCATACTGTACATCCTATAATGATGTCTAGCATCTCATACTATACATCCTATAATGATGTCTAGCATCTCATACTATACATCCTATAATGATGTCTAGCATCTCATACTATACATCCTATAATGATGTCTAGCATCTCATACTGTACATCGCATAATGATGTGTAGCATCTCATACTGTACATCATATAATGATGTCTAGCATCTCATACTATACATCCTATAATGATATCTAGCATCCCATACTATACATCCTATAATGATGTCTAACATCCCATACTATACATCCTATAATGGTGTCTAGCATCTCATACTATACATCCTATAATGATGTCTAGCATCTCATACTATACATCGCATAATGATGTCTAGCATCTCATACTGTACATCGTATAATGATGTCTAGCATCTCATACTATACATCCTATAATGATATCTAGCATCCCATACTATACATCCTATAATGATGTCTAGCATCTCATATTGTACATCCTATAATGATGTCTAGCATCTCATACTATACATCCTATAATGATGTCTAGCATCTCATACTGTACATCGCATAATGATGTCTAGCATCTCATACTGTACATCGTATAATGATGTCTAGCATCTCATACTATACATCCTATAATGATGTCTAGCATCCCATACTATACATCGTATAATGATGTCTAGCATCTCATACTGTACATCGTATAATGATGTCTAGCATCTCATACTGTACATCCTATAATGATGTCTAGCATCTCATACTATACATCCTATAATGATGTCTAGCATCTCATACTATACATCCTATAATGATGTCTAGCATCTCATACTGTACATCATAATGATCATACATACATCATATAATGATGTCTAGCATCTTATACTATACATCCTATAATGATCTCTAGCATCCTCATACTATACATCCTATAATGATGTCTAGCATCTCATACTGTACATCCTATAATGATGTCTAGCATCTCATACTACATCTACATCGCATAATGATGTCTAGCATCTCATACTGTACATCCTATAATGATGTCTAGCATCTTGCTATACATCTATAATGCATCTTGCATCCCATACTATACATCCTATAATGATGTAGCATCTCATATTGTACAATCTCATATACATCTATGATGTCTAGCATCTCATACTATACATCCTATAATGATGTCTAGCATCTCATACTGTACATCGCATAATGATGTCTAGCATCTCATACTGTACATCGTATAATGATGTCTAGCATCTCATACTATACATCCTATAATGATGTCTAGCATCCCATACTATACATCGTATAATGATGTCTAGCATCTCATACTGTACATCGTATAATGATGTCTAGCATCTCATACTGTACATCCTATAATGATGTCTAGCATCTCATACTGTACATCCTATAATGATGTCTAGCATCTCATACTGTACATCCTATAATGATGTCTAGCATCTCATACTGTACATCGTATAATGATGTCTAGCATCTCATTCTGTACATCCTATAATGATGTCTAGCATCTTATACTATACATCCTATAATGATGTCTAGCATCTCATACTATACATCCTATAATGATGTCTAGCATCTCATACTGTACATCCTATAATGATGTCTAGCATCTCATACTATACATCCTATAATGATGTCTAGCATCTCATACTGTACATCGTATAATGATGACTAGCATCTCATACTGTACATCCTATAATGATGTCTAGCATCTTATACTATACATCCTATAATGATGTCTTGCATCTCATACTGTACATCCTATAATGATGTCTAGCATCTTATACTATACATCCTATAATGATGTCTAGCATCTCATACTGTACATCCTATAATGATGTCTAGCATCTCATACTGTACATCCTATAATGATGTCTAGCATCTCATACTGTACATCGTATAATGATGTCTAGCATCTCATACTGTACATCCTATAATGATGTCTAGCATCTTATACTATACATCCTATAATGATGTCTAGCATCTCATACTGTACATCCTATAATGATGTCTAGCATCTTATACTATACATCCTATAATGATGTCTAGCATCTCATACTATACATCCTATAATGATGTCTAGCATCTCATACTGTACATCCTATAATGATGTCTAGCATCCCATACTATACATCCTATAATGATGTCTAGCATCTCATACTGTACATTGTATAATGTCTAGCATCTCATACTGTACATCCTATAATGATGTCTAGCATCTTATACTATACATCCTATAATGATGTCTAGCATCTCATACTATACATCGCATAATGATGTCTAGCATCTCATACTGTACATCGTATAATGATGTCTAGCATCTCATACTGTACATCCTATAATGATATCTAGCATCCCATACTATACATCCTATAATGATGTCTAGCATCTCATATTGTACATCCTATAATGATGTCTAGCATCTCATACTGTACATCGTATAATGATGTCTTGCATCTCATACTGTACATCCAATAATGATATCTAGCATCCCATACTATACATCCTATAATGATGTCTAACATCCCATACTATACATCCTATAATGGTGTCTAGCATCTCATACTATACATCCTATAATGATGTCTAGCATCTCATATTGTACATCCTATAATGATGTCTAGCATCTCATACTATACATCCTATAATGATGTCTAGCATCTCATACTATACATCCTATAATGATGTCTAGCGTCTCATACTGTACATCCTATAATGATGTCTAGC
This sequence comes from Homarus americanus, assembly GCF_018991925.1. Lineage (NCBI taxonomy): Eukaryota > Metazoa > Arthropoda > Malacostraca > Decapoda > Nephropidae > Homarus > Homarus americanus. The sequence continues at coordinate 8,201,975 of NW_024737042.1, forward strand.
ATCTCATACTATACATCCATTAATAATGTCTAGCATCTCATGCTATACATCCTATAATGATGTCTAGCATCTCATATTGTACATCCTATAATGATGTCTAGTATCTCATACTATACATCCTATAATGATGTCTAGCATCTCATACTGTACATCCTATAATGATGTCTAGCATCTCATACTATACATCCTATAATGATGTCTAGCATCTCATACTGTACATCCTATAATGATGTCTAGCATCTCATACTATACATCCATTAATAATGTCTAGCATCTCATGCTATACATCCTATAATGATGTCTAGCATCTCATATTGTACATCCTATAATGATGTCTAGCATCTCATACTATACATCCTATAATGATGTCTAGCATCTCATACTGTACATCCTATAATGATGTCTAGCATCTCATACTATACATCCTATAATGATGTCTAGCGTCTCATACTGTACATCCTATAATGATGTCTAGCATCTCATACTATACATCCATTAATAATGTCTAGCATCTCATGCTATACATCCTATAATGATGTCTAGCATCTCATATTGTACATCCTATAATGATGTCTAGCATCTCATATTGTACATCCTATAATGATGTCTAGCATCTCATAATATACATCCTATAATGATGTCTAGCATCTCATATCACTTAAGTATTTTCACCTTAGATGCAGTACCTGAATTTATAATTTTACCTGTATGATATGATTTGACAGAAATCACAACAACCATAATTTAAATACTGTACTGACCTTAAAACATGATTCATAACTATATTTACACTTCTGTACATGTATATACTGTACTGTACAGGGTATACTGTATATATGTACAGTACAGTACCCTAAATGCACACTAACTTACTCCTGCTATATCTGCTCCCTTCTTACATGTACCTATACTATCTGTACGGTACTACCATTCACCCCTTCCTGTCACTCACTCTTAACAATACATTACTAACTTCCTTGCACCTTATACATGTATTCAGTACTGTACACTTTATATTATTTTTCTAAACTATACTGTGCATCTCATTTTGTTTATTCCAATATTCTTCTACTACTATTGATCAATGGCTCAATAATATGAAAGATAATTGATAATATAGTGCAGTACATATTCTTTCCAAAAATTTAAAACATTTACGGTAATATTGGTCGCTGAAAAAATACCATTCACTTGACCATCACTGTAGCAGGTTCAGATACATTCAGGAGCCAGTGCACGTCCAGTACTTGTCAACAGTGCAAAACAGAGACGTGACCAGCTGATCAGTGGTGAAGCGGATAAAAGTAAATGTCATGTTAGTTACAGGTACAGTACAGTCCTGTTTATTAAGGGTAAGAGTCTCATCTTTTGCTCATACTGAGCAACATTTAATATTAAATACTTACACAGTACATGATGACATGAAGATATCAATGGCCTTGATATAAGATACAGGTGGCAGAGCAGCTTGAGACTTGGCATGTTGAGTAGATAGGGTTAGGAGTGATGTCACACCAAGGGTTACCCGAGCTGGAGCTATATCTGGTCGAATCCAAAATGATATCCACTGATGCAGAAATAGAAATGGTTAATGATGAAAGGAAGAGGATACAGTAGTCAGAAGAAGGATAAATATAAATTAATGAGAGGAAAATGCTTCATTGATGTTGGAGAGAACGGGAAAAGTTAGTGAGGGGAAGACAGTTTACAAAGGAAAGAGAAAGGTTACTTTCCAAAGAGAAGATGAATAAGCTAATGAAACAAAACTGGGGATAAATCATTGACAGGTTAAGGGGGTTGAATTACAATAGGTACTGGGGAGGTGTGGGTGGTGTCCTGTACAAGAAAGCAGTCAGAACTGAGATTAATTGTGTTTGGTTGGGGTATGGAGGAAAGAAGAGTTCTGGGTACCAGTTTACTATACTTCTGTATTGGGCAAAAGCAGATGAACTTGGTAAAGGATGATATTTGGGAAGCAGAGGAGAGGAGTTAAGATGTACAGTTTGATAATGGTGAAAGTAAATTTATCTGGACTCTGCTTTAAGTTGCTGTTATAAGTTATTAACTAATCTAGTTATGTGTTTACTGGTAAGTGTAGCTGATTGTTTTAATGTAACAAGCTCATTCTACTCATTCACTCAAAACAAGAGCTGTTAACAAAAATGGTTAAATGTTAATGGACTGGTTGGTTATGGTTGCTAATTGAGGCATTGCCATGAGATAAGTAAGAAATGTTCTTTCTACTCATAACTCACTTCTTTTACATTGACTGGGATATTCAACGACTTTAGTAGGTATACTGTATTATACCACTTACGCTCAGTATTATCTTTTCACGTATTGTACTGTACAGGGATTTCTATTTTCCCATTTCTATATATATATGTTTTGTAAGTTATGCCATCTCCCTCTCTTTTTCATTCCTCCATTCTACTTTTTCTACAGCATGTACACTGTACAGTATTTGCTGAGGCAGCGAATATCCTTTCTCAAAATAAGTACCGGTGAAGACCTTTTATTATATGATACTCTGGCCAGTGAGCTGTAGTAGTACTGTACCTGCACAGTACTTTATGTATTTGATAAATTTTTCACAATTTACTATGGGGTCTAGCATTCAAAATGTTGTGGTTATAGCAATGTGTGACAAAATTCCCATGCACCACAATGCTTTGAATAAAGAGAAAACATCTGATTTAAAAACATTTCAGTAAAATATTGGTCTCTGGTCTTGTGGGTTAGCAAATGTATAGTTTCCCTGAATGTAAAAGTTGCCACTGGTTTTTAAGCTTGAGGAAAAAATTGAAGGCTAAGAGAGGTTCATAAGTACTGTACTACTGTACAGTGCTGTGGAGAGTGAATGCATATGCAGAATGGCTTTCAGTTACTTAGTGAGTTCTGTATTGTGCATACATACTGTATACCCATGGTATTATACATTCTGGATGTACAGTACTGTATAGGCCAATTGTATACAGTTTGGTAAATGAAAACAGTAGAGGTAATCTACTTATTAACAGTCATCAAAGCTGACATTGTTACTGTCATTAAAAAATTGGAGAATTAATATTTTATACCTTACAAAACCCAAAATGGTTGTTGCTACAATATTTCCAAATAGGATTAAAATAAAGAGGAAATCTATTACTGTAGTTACATACCTATATAAATGAGAAATTTTCTTTTCAGTACTGTACTGTTGTTCTTAAGTACAGTGAACCCTCGCTTTACGCGGTTTCACTTTACGCGTTTCTACATTTACACGGTACCCTGCCAGAACCGGAATTCCCACTTTACGCGGTGCATCAACTCATATACGCGGGTGAAGTATAATTTTTTATTTAGCTCATAAAATTCATACAAATTATCCGGCCAGAATATAATTTACATTGCTGGAATTCTTACAATTTGATGATCATTTTGAATATAAGCATCATAGGTTTTGCATTAGACATACAAATTTTAGATCTAATGCAAGTATTTTGTTTACTCAGAGCAAATATGTTTTCTTTTGTGCAAAATATATGACGTGTATATTCAAAATATTCCTGGTCTTGCAAGGAATCCAGCAATGTCAATTATATTATCCTAACTTTAGTCTGAGGTATTATTTATTACTATACCTTAAAATCTAGTGGGTTTCCCCCAAACATTTCTCAGAGAGGGAAGAGCCAGCGAGTGTAGTGTGAGAAGAGGGGGAGGGCGTTGATTCCATTATTGGAATGGACATTAACTTGGCGACTGTATTTCTCTATTTATCTTAAGTATTAATTGTGTGTGTGTGTACCATCATAAAATTAAGATGTTATTTTTACTAGAACATAGGTATTGTGTCGGAAAAAGTGGAGTTTGGGGGTCAGCCGGTCTCTATTTCATTTAATCCCATATGTTATGTTGTTCACTTTACGCGTTTCTCGCTTTACGCGGGCCTCCGTGGGTTCAATTGACTGCGTAAAGTGAGGGTTCACTGTACTCTAGTTATGTAATAGGGTACAGTATTCCATCCTGTTTTATTCAAGACAATACTGTATACCCAATAATTTTCTCTACACCCAGTTAGTTATAACTGGTTTGAGCATTTTTTGGTAAGAAAAGAAAGTGTGATGGAAGAACATTTTACAATAATGTCCTGGAACCTACCGACATTATGACGATGAGGCAGGTGGGGATGTAGGTGTGAAACAGATAGTGGCCCAGATGGCGCTTGAGCTTGAAGATCACCTCCAGACAGGTGAAGTTACCTGTTGTTAATGCTCAATGATGTTACAGGTGATATATTTATTAAGTAATAATAATGGTGGTTAACAGTATAATAATGATATATGGCAGATTACTGTACTGTATATGGAAAACATTATCAGTTTTGTTGTAAAACAGTTACTGGTATCTTGATACAAGACTTCTTTTGTTCTGTAGGTGTACTTATATACAGTACAGAACTGTACTGTATACTTATACAGTACAGTGAACCACAAAACACTGAGATACAATACTGTACAGAATGTTCAACATGAGTTTCAGAGCTCACCTGTAGAGTACACCTGAGTACAATCTGATGTGATGTTACTAACGATCATCTGTTGTGGTAGCTCGATGGTGTCATCCACAGCAAGTGGTAAGTTTTCTTCCCAAGCAAACACCAGGTCTTGTGTAGTGTGAGACACTGGTACACACACACACCAAGGAAGAAGAGTTACAGTAGGTACTTTTCGGTGATATACAAATAGGTTATTACAGGCATCCCCCGCGTTACGGAAGCCCGGGTTACGGAATTTCGCTCTTACGGAATTTGTAAATTATGACCAATAATTTCACGTTACGGCCCGTAAATCCGCCCTTACGGAAATTGGGGTAAATTTTAACAATTTAAAAAAATCACTGTATAAAATTATAATTTGTTGTTAAAAATTATAATTTGTTTGGTGTGGATTTCTTGGTGTTTGCTACCGCCAAGCGTGGCATCGCCACGAGGAGTCAGTCCATTGTTTACATCCAGTGTGCACGCATGTTTCTCGCCCCAGCAGTTGGATTTAACTTTTACAAACATACAGTAAGTACAGTACAGTGCATTCCACTTATTCAAGATGACTGGAAAGAGGCCATCAAGTGAAAGTGACCGCAGTAGTGCAAAAACAAGCCGCAAAGGTATTGCATTGGATATTAAACTTGGTGTTTTAAGAAGGTATATCATAAATTATTTAATGTACTGTACTCTATTGTATGTGTTTATAAATGTTTATTTTCATTAATAAAAGTGCTTGAATTACTTTTTTGGGGCCGAAAAAATTCCTTTGGAACGCATCTCCAGTTTTATAATGGAATTCAATGGGAAAATAGGTTTGCGTTACGGAATTTCGTGATACGGTCAATTTTCCAGGAACGGAACCCTTCCGTAACGCGGTGATGCCTGTATTATTACACAAATCTTTTATTCACATTACGTTCACACTTACTGGACTATAAATACAGCTTTCATACAAAACTCTTAAACAGAAGTAGTTTCATACTTAGTAAATTACTCATTTAAACCTATGAAACATCATGAAACAAACTACAGTATAGTGCAGTACAAAGAGGAACATTTCTAAACAAAATTAGTACTGTACTGTATAATTATTATCTTCCCCCATTTACAGTGGGATGACACACACACACAGAATCTAACATAAACATAACATTTTAGTTGTTGCCTATCATTACTGTTTAGTGTAAAGAACCAAGTAAGAGTTGATGAATTAATTATTTGCTGAAGATTTTGGAAAATCAAACACTAACTGTTCTATTGTCTACACCCAGATTGCAGTAAGGTGAACAGCATTAGAAATGATGAGAAAGGATATACAATACTGTACTGTACTGTACTTGTAATCAATCTTCTGGTTTCCTCAAAGCCCGAGGATGAATAAGAGAGAATTAAGGATATGCTCCTCCATAGGATCCTTGGGGAGTAGGAGAAAAAGATGGGATGAAAGATGTCTTGACTCCCTAAAGCCCATGTTATAGGGATAAAGGAAGAAGTATACAGTAAGCTCAATCCTCAGGACTATGGGGTGTGAGGCAACACTTACAGCTCTCCATCTGCAGCTTGCACTCTTGGGTGTCGTGTGGGTAGAGTAAAAAGTTCATGGCGCAAGACAATGTTAATGTTAACCTGAAAATGAAGGATACTTTTTTGTATAGCTGTATTTGTTCTTTATCCTGTACTGTAAATAAAAAAAAGTCTGTTATCTAAATCAAAACTGAAAAAAATGGAGTACAGTACTGCATAAGATATTTAAAGTTGTAATATTCTTTATGAAATGTTGATTTAAAAAATATTACTTTATCACACTATTCAAGACATTGTTCGGTTTTACCAATTTACCAGATTTCACAAGCATCTACTGCACTGTATTTCTGTTTGTTCACAACTTCTAACTGATACTTTCACCCACACATAATCAGTTTAGTCTGTAAATTTGGTATATCAACATGAAAAGGACCTGGGTGTGTATGCTGACAATGAACTAAGGTGTTCGGGCCATTGTGAAAAGAAGGTGAATCAAGCAACTAAACTAGCAGGACTTATAAGAAGATCGTTCAGATATCTAGAACGTCCCTTGCAACAACTTTCAAAAGTGAGATGCTTTCTCGTCTGGAGTACTGCCACCTCGTCTGGTCCCCGAGATATGCTAGAGACTGTCAGTTGATTGAAAATGTCCAAAGGAGTGCCACCAGACTGGTGCCTGCTTTATGGCACCTCAGTTATCCACAGAGATTAGAAAGCCTGCAACTGCCAGTTTACACTACAGACGGGCAAGGGGTTACCTAATTGAAGTATATAAACATCTCGGAGGGCACTACTCAATCGAGTGTCCATACCTGGAGCTGGCAGACGTCCACCTCACAAGGGGTCACAGCTCAAGGTTGAAGAAGCCACAAGTCCAGAAAACTGTGAGGGCAAACTTTTTCTGAGTGAGAATTATGAAATCTTGGAACAATTTACCAGAGAGTGTTGAGACAGCACCGAGTGTGAGCTCTTTCAAGACCAGACTTGACCAACACTGGAGCAGGTTCAGATATATTCAGGAGCCAATGCATGCCCAGTACTTGCCAACGGAGATGTGACCAACTGTCCATGCAGCTAATGACCTGATCAGTGGCAGAGAGGATAAAAGTAAAAGTAAAGACACACCTTTGCTCCTGACACACCATTGAGCCTTTACAAGCCAGGTATAATCTCCATGTTTGACTCTCTGTACTTGATGCACTGAATCTGACAAAACTCTGCTCCTAACACATTACCAAACCTGACACAGCATATGTGTGTGTGTGTGTGTGTGGAAGAAGCAGAAAGACTAAAAAGTTGATGTAGTATAAGACAATAGGTAAAAACCTATTTTATGACAAGGAGGAGGGAGGGAGGGTTCCAAGCATCCCTTAAACTCTTATGTCATTATGGTAGTACAGTACTGTACTTACCTAATTGACTACCTACCTACTACCTATGGCCTAGTACCTGACCAATACTTGCAGCAAGTACTGTACCTAATTACAGTGCTACCTACAGTCCTACACACGAGTATTTAAGGGTAGTAGGGAGGGTGTGAGATACAGTACTAACTTGACCATATAGAGTATTGTGAAATCTTTGTACAGCCACACGTAATGGTTGGGCACTGTCATAGTCTGGAAGTTCACCTCTTTAGCATTCTTGAAGAAGCTGTCTGGCCGCCACAGGTGGTGAAGCCAATCAAGGTCTAACAATCTGATGGAGAGGAGGTCAAAACTGTGTAAATGAAAGATTAATAAAGTACAGTACACGAGCATAAAAATGAAGAATGGTGAATATAGACCTTGGAAGGAGAGAACATTCCCAAAGGCTGTACCAAAGACGCAAAGATGTGTAAAAGAAAAATATGAAATAATTATACTCGGTTTAATCAACACACATCATAATTGGATATACTGTATTGTATGTCACTGAGGTCTGGCCTTTTCAGTTTGATGAACAGAATTGTTTAATAAAAACACATTATTCTGGCCTAGTTTTATGTTCTGATTTTAAAAATATACTGTACTATACATTTTCTTGGAGAAAATAAGAAATACCAAAAATAATAAATAAGGAAAGAATAGGCTACAAATATACTAACGTAACAAAAAATCAAAGGAAATGGTTAGGTTAGGTTATGCTACACTACACTGGCTACATTGTAATGACCACGGTCGTACACGTCAGTTAACATAAAATCAGACGATTCATATTACGCTCAATAGCTTCCTCATCGCTCCCTAGCTTAGGTGCCATCCATTTTCTCTGACTTCCTGTAACCAGCCTCTCTATAAAGTGAATTTGAATGTTAGAGAGAACACCATTGTTCTGAGTCAACTTAGAGATGTCTAATTACAGTTAAAACATAAAAGATCCTTTGTGAGTGATGTTGAAAGCTTTAACTGTCTTTACTGTTAGTAACACTTGTTAAGTAAGTGAGTGTCGAGTCGGCCAGTACGAATGGCATCCCATGATATTGTCCCTGGGGATAGCCATGAATTTCCAATTGCTACAGAAGTTAGATTATTTTGATGCCCAAACATCAGAGAATCTGATATTTGTAGTTTAGTTAGTGTCAGTTATCTATTTAAGAAAGTCATTAATCTCCTGAACTATTGTCAACCTGTATAATCTGCAAAATCTAACGTATCCCTGTGAATAGTTCCTTGTTCGCAGCCTTGCTGAGTTTGTAAAACTAGTGTTAACAGCGTGTGTATTTTACGTCAATTTCACTTTTTCATGGCAAGCTCAATCTCTGAATAGATTATAAAAATAGACGTAAGAAATTCACCTGACCCAGGACATTGATTTTCATAGTTAAATGTACAGCGACTGAGTTGAATGTAATTTCTGTCATTGCGTGATTAGCCTTTGTGGCATGTATACTGCACAGGCCTGAGTTGCCAGTTAGCCGCATATAAACTCGTGCACGAGGGACAGCGTCACACCTCTGACGCTGTCCATCATATCTCAGGTAAGGGTACGTTCTCTGCCCACCATATTAAGTCAGTTTAACTCAGTGAATTTTGTGAAAGAATTAATGTAATGTAAATATCGTCTGTCATTGCTAGACGAAAGATTGTTTGTTATTGAGTTGTTTTTGACACATCTCTGACGCTGTCCATCATATCTCAGGCACAGTGTGTGTGTGTGTGATGCTGAATACCTGGGGGACCGGTAGCTGCATACCAGCTGGTTGTATTGGAAGATGTCGTTAATTTGGCAGGATTAAACTATGCGAGTCTGCACCCTGGGAACTAGGCCCAAACTCCCTCACCGTGTGTCGGACTCCAACCGACCCTAACAATGCTCTTCGTTTGTTGTGGTGACACCAATGTTACACCTCGAGGCACTCCTAACAGTTATATGGGCCAAAGTATTATTGTTGTATATGATCGGGGATAATTAACAGAAGTATAGTTATCCTATGTTGAGTAGTGAACCCATAAATATTGATAGTACTGTACCAGTAAATAAGTTAATTTGGGATTTTGTCAAGTGTGTCATAGAACCGTCTGTATTGACAATGAAATAATATAATCATTGTTTAATGTTCTAACCAAGAATTGAAGATTTACTTTACTACTTGTAAAAGTAAGACCTACGGGTCCAGTCCTATCTGAGCGTGTAAAATAACCATCTTATTTGTCGAAGAAATAATACAACAGTTGTTTAATGATGTAATCAGTAATTGAAGATCTATTTTATGAATGGTAAAGTAAGACCTAAGTGGTCCAGTCTGGTCTGAGTGTACTTAATTAACATCTTGTTCACTCATGTTAATAAATATTGAATTAGTAAACTACAAGTATCACCGCTTATTCCTTCTACCCATTGACCTCAGAAAATAACTATTGGTTTCACGTGCCTAGAAGCTCGCTAGCACGCTACCTAACAGGCTACCGTGGTAAGTACAATAAGTGTTATAGTACGAATGACATGGTTTTCCCAGACTGATCCATGGTATAGAATATAACTAAACCACGGATATAATTGAGAGAAAGTAAGGACATGAAACTCAGAAAATACAATAATAGATATGAAAGAAGAAATGAAGTAAAGAAAAGAATATTGACTTAGAAAATATAAGCAAAGAAATATAAGATAGATACTTATATAGAGAAAGACTCAGAATATAGAATTATTAATAGAAAATTAATAGAAAATATAGATAATGAAGCAAGAATATAAGTATATGAATAAAAAATAATAAAAAAAAATAATAAATATATGAAATAGGATAAAGAGAAAACATGCCCCCATACAACATTACTGAACAAAGGGAGGTATTACCGTCTGGGAAGATATTGGAAGCATTGTAGTGGATTTCTCCCCTACTAACGCAGTTTGTCGCTGCATAGCCGACCCCACGAATTCCACAGTGTGTGCCTCGTGGTCTAGGTCAACCAGTGCCGCCATACATCACAGAGCGGGGGTCAACTACTAAGCCACGCCTACCCCCCGCTATTTAAGACCTGACCTCGTTGTGACCTGTCTCTTTCTACCTACACCAACCAGCCAGCAACACCCCCTCCTCCTCCGCCGCTGCCTGGCGGCCCTTGCTCCTCCTCCGCCTGCCTGGCGGCCCTCGCTCCCGCCGGCGAGCATGGCGACCCACAAGCTGGTCCTCCTCTGAGCACCCTCACCAACCAGCTCTCTCTACATCACGCTTGTAACCATGCTGCCTTCCCAGCACCAAGCTGCATTGTACATCCAATACAACATATATACAGAGAGCACATTGTGAGTTTCCTTTCTCCATCACATTCTGAGTATGAACCAAACATCACATCCCCACAGCATAATGTACGTATTGTCTAATGGTAGACCCTTCTGCCACGAGGCATCACGAAAATTGTGACCCAGTCCCAGGTTGCTGATCTGACTTTCTGCCTCATTTACACACAATTGCAGTCTCAATTGTTTCTGTTACTACTGACAGCAACATAGATGTAGCGTTTCTCACTTTTGATTTTATTTCATATTTGTATTTCATTATTATTATTATTTGATTTTTAATTTTGTATTGTTATTATAAATCTTATTTACAGTGCAATGAATTATTATTTTTACATTTTCGCCCCCCCCCCACCCCCGGCACCGATATGGGTCAGTAACCTGTGCCCGGGTGGGCTAATCCCCGAAAAAAAATGATACCTGGAGTTTTATTAATGTGTTATATTTTTTGGTCCGATCTGTAAGAGCGCCAGCAATTTCCGCCAAAAATGAAGGTCAGATTCGTTTAAAATACACTGGAAAAACATTGGTCAACCCCTAGGGACTCCTGTCCTAAAGTAAAAATTTACCCACGTTTGTTTAACAGGCTAGCCTCTTATCTATTCAGAGCCCTAAATATTTTTTGTTTTTATAATTTTCGGTACTTTCTACTAGTTTCTCCAAAAATATATAAATATTTTGAAATCCGCATGTAAAACTACGTCAGATTAATGTGCTTTTATTTAAAAAAAAATGCAGTTCATCAAACCAAAAAGATTTCTGAGGTCCGTTTTAAAAGAAGTTTGAATAAATCCTGACGAATACACTTTAATTTTACTTAGAAGAGACAAAGCCATAATACTTCCCTAAAGCTAAGATTCCATACATGTGTTTGCAGTTCGTTTGCGGTATGCGTTTGCGTTAAATTGCATCTGAAAAACGGACCCCTTTTTCCATTTGCATGCAGCGGGAACAGGACAGGAAAGATGGCTCCTATTATAGTGCATCGAAGCTACGAGCCTTATATGAACAGGATGATTTGCTAATAAACACCCTGAGTTTGTATAAGAAAACGCGTAAATAAAAGGAAAAACGGACAAGGAAACATAGATAGTGGATTCATAGATTGCTGCTGAATCGGACTAAATATGGAGCCTACGTTAAAATACTTTGGTAAAATACCTAAGCTTAGATGAAGACAAATTCAAGGAATATTTTCGTCTGAGCAGACAACAGTTCGCACATGTTCTTTCCCTGGTTGATGGGGATTTGGTGAAACACTGCAGGAACAATGAAGTCATTTGCTCAAGGCAGCGATTTGCAACATGTATAAGGTAAGTCATGCTTATAAATACGAATTAATAGGAACCGTAGATAAATATTAAGGTACTCAAAAATTAGTATCCCAGTGACCCTTTTATTGAGACCATAAACCTTCATTTTAGAACAGTTGTGTCAAAAATGTATAGATCTCGTAAACTGATATACAGTATAAAGATTGATGCTTAAAGAGTTAAGTTATGAAATAACACTTACTAGGTTTCTAAGTGTATTATATAAGTGCATTACAAAAATAGGTTGGGATTATATTCTGAGTGAAGTTGATTTCACTCAGAATATATTCCCAACAGAAAACTTTTTTTCCTGAGGTATTTTGCTGGGTGAGAGCAAACACAGGGATAGTGACGCTACAGTGTGGGATTCCCTCGTCCGTTTCCACGCGGCTGCATTTTCAATCGTTACAAGGAGCGATTGAAATGTACACCACAAATTCATAACGTTAACGCTACCATTAACGCGACCGTGGCTGCCAAATGGAAACAACCGTGTACATTTCAATAGGATTTATTCTTGCCGCTAATGCTACAGCTACTGGTAACGCGTGAATGGAATACTAGCTTAACACGTTACTCTCGAGCTTCGATAATACTTCCTAGTTCTTACCTATAGTCTGAAGTCATATTAGAAGGCAATTTCAGGCGGTGGTCCCTCCACGACTGGGCGAAGAATATATCTGTTGCGAAGGTCTTGTGATTGAGTGAATGAAACAGGGTGAGGAAAAGGAGTCAGTTTTGTTTGTGTTTTAACGCTTCAATTTTTCCTAACCAGCATGAAGTTTAAAATAGTCCCATAACGTATTCTAGTAAAAAGATTCATATACACAGGAGGAAGTAAGGCTCCATTTCAATGAAAATTCGGCGACGGGTGTGTCGTCAATAATTATCATTATTGTTGCTGTATTAGACTAGCGTATTACTAACCATGTTTCACTCTTAAAGGCTTTAGTTGTTGAAGCGCAGTAATTCTATTTTAACAACAACCCTGACCCAGAATTTCAAAAGCTTGCATAACATATTTCCCTCTTTGGAAAGATTATAATGGCTGCCAGAATGACTTTTGAATTGTATTTTACAAATTTAAATTAACAATAATTATTATTATTTGTTTTTTTTATATTAAGTGACAGAATAATCTGAAGAACATGTGAATTACGTCTTACCCCGGTAGATTGACCGTCTGTGAGGGTGAAACTGGATACCGTGTTCTCTGTGAAGAACTGTACGTCCTGGCTGTAGTCCTGGAAAGAAAGAGAATGCTTGTGTAAATGGGAAACTGCAGCATTAAAACATGTTTTCAAGTTCTATCTGTGGACGTACATTTCCTCTGACAGTAAAACACGACACTTTGTGATATACAATTTTCCACTTGACTTCATTTGTGAGTTGTATCCATTTACATAAGTCTTAAGGTTATGTGATATTACCAATTGTTTTTAATTAATGTTACCTTTATAATTCCAGCACACATATAAAATTAATCTCTCAAATATTTCTACAATCATTGACCCAAACTGTTTCCTCGAACCTTACCATGGAGTTCTCATTGACAGAATCGATGCTCATGACGGTGACATGGAAATAAACGACCGTGGGCCGTCCTTCCTTTTTGGGCGGTGCCATCTTGTCGTAGGCTGAGGGCAAAATATCCTCAATCCTTAGGCTGCTCCTTCTTCCTGATGTGTAGTGGGAGGAGGAGACACTGGAAAAGTAGCGGTGGTATAGGAGGAAATGGAAATGTGTAGTAAAAGGAGGAAGAAAATGGAGAAATGAAGAGTAAGAAGAGAAGAGGGGAAAGAAGGAAGAGGAAGAGGAGGTGAGAGAAGAAAATGAAAATCAAGAGAGAATATGACACTGTAGAATAAATCACATCATAACAGCGAGACAAAATGACAACTTCAACACAAGTATAATCCAGTCGCCTCACGGACACAACAATACTGCTGTTGACGAAGGTATCATGACCTTATTTGTACCTCTATCTTTACGAATATTAATTCAGTAAGAACTAAGTAATCAGAGGGAGATATAATAACGGATGCTTCATATTGATAACAGTGAGTGAAATCTACTCAGAATCAACATACACTGATCGTGTGCCGTCACCTTGTACACACACAGGACAGAACAATAATATTCGCTACCTCAGTTGTACCTTTCAGTTTATGTAACGTTAATACTTTAACAGTAAGAGCCGTTTTATTATATTCGGCATTAATAAGAGACGTATAAGCTTCTTTATGCAAATTTACAGTATATAGTGTGTATTTTTTACAATTAAAAAAGTTAATTTTTATTAGGGTGAATATGAAATGGTCCACCAATCTTTCTCTGGAGACACTTGCCTTCAAAAAGCCGGTTGACTTACCTACAACACGCTATGGTGGGGGCTGACAGCAGCAGTAAAGCCATCAACACCATATTTGAAGTCTTGGGTGGATACGGACAGGGAGAACAGGAAACGGGAGTGGGAGGGAAGAGAGAAAACGCTGAACCTAAGAAGGAAGAGGAGCTGAGAGAAATTATTTTGATTGCGTAAGCGTTAGAATAATTTCGACTCCAATCTGGTTTATCGCAGAATCAGCGAGCAATTCTGAGTCATCATTTATCACTGATGACACTTGGGGATGTGTGGTGGTCACTCACTCTCCCTGCCTCTCACTGGTGACGCCCGAGGGTTTGTGGTGGTCACTCACTCTCCCTGTCTCTGGTGACAATTGGGGAGGTGTGTGGTCACTCGTCCTCCCTGTCTCTGGTGACAACTGGGGGTGTGTGTGGTGATCACTCTCCCTGCCTCTCACTGGTGAGTCCCGGGGGTTTGTGGTGGTCACTCACTCTCCCTGTCTCTCATTGGTGACGCCTAGGCTAAGTTGAAGTGAACTGCGCACTCTCCCTGCCTCCTCCTCCTTCTCCTTACCACCACCAACGACCAGGATTCATTGTGTGTGGCGAATAATATGCATTCGATTCTGCCATACCATTATTGAGATTGACCTTAACCTTTAACCTGACCCCCAGAACATGACAGCTCTATGGTTGCCTTAATGAATAGATCTAACGAGTGTGAACAATGTTGCCCAAACCAATTACGATTTCTCAAACAGACATACATTGTTAAATGATCAAGTTTATAGATAGATAAGGATGGTTCTGACATCACCACAAAACATTACCGTACTAAAGCACGGCGGTGTGAGTGGCTAGGTAAATACTCATCCCAGCATTAACAAACAAGAGCGACCAGCTATTTAGCTGGGGCAAATGGGATAAAGGTACGACCGCTCTTTTACCGTAGAATATTTCGGCATTTGTTTTTCATTAACAAAAACTCTTTCTAACTTACGTTTGTTTTCTTTACTCGCACGCACTGTATAAACGATATGTAGATGTGTATACTGTTTTTGTTGTTATAATAGATCAATATGTTATTCAACGTCTGAGGTCTTCAAGCACAGATCACAAAATCAGTTTATATTCTAAATAACAAAATCTACAAGGTAGGAAAAAATTGCTGCACGATGATGTTGGTTCATTTAAAAATTTATTACTCTCCTTTAAGAACTTAGGTCTTTAAGAATGCAATATAGACTACTAAATACACTAGTCGCCAACAATTAAAAATCAAGAGGAGAAACTGGATATGCATAATAATGGTAATTCTACTGGATAATAAGTGTAATAAGGAAATTCATATTTAAAGACACCAGACAGATACACAACACACAGAACAGAAAATTGGATAAAAATCATTACTTGGTAATTTCTCAGTGTAATAATAATAATAATAAATTAACGGTTTACTGAAAGAACATGGCAGCCGGTAGGCTGAAAATATGGTTCATAATTGGGGAATGGGTCACTTGATTGTCAATAATATACAAGTAACATAAGTTATACAAATATGACATATAATAATTAGGTGGGGAGGTCATACAACAGGGAATTTCAACATACAGTTGTAACAGTGAAAAAATAAGATTGGCAAGGAGTGAACACACTGGTTGATTACGAGTTGTAGATAATTTTTACAATGTTCGGGACTGGCCTGTTTTTATAGTGATTAGTACGTGCTCGTATGGGCTGGATGTGGTTGTGGTGCAGAACAACAATTCGCGGACGAGGGATATCGGGTGGAAGCAGGAACTGGTTCAAAGATGGTGCAGAAGCTTTTCCCAAAATTTGCAGATGAGGTCGTGGTGATGATCAGAGAGAACCGAGAGGGTCAGTGTGTCGAGCGTTTCTTGATATGTGGAGTAGGAGGGGGATTTTGCACGCCCTTTTCTGGCTTACTGTATCTGTTTTCTGAATCTTAATGCACTGCTGTACCAATATATCATTCTAATAATGTAATAAGGTGTCATACACCACTAAGATCCGTAAATAGAGTAATATACTACTACTACTACTACTACTTTTTATATATCTGCTACTACTACTACTACTACTACTTTTATTTTTATTTTTTAAAGAATGGCCACTAGCCTACCCCAATAGCCACACCTTCGCCTCCACTTCTACTACTATTACTAATAATAATAATAATAATAATAATAAATACTACTACAGTTGTACCGGTACTACCACTACTACTACTACTACTTTTACTATTAATATTATTGTTAATTATCATAACATTAATTATATTCCCATTACTTTTAATTTACATATATTGCTGAAACAACTTGAAGAAGAAAGAAAATGAGACAATTTGGGGATATATATTGAAAATTGAAAAGGGTGTACAGGAAAGGGTCGAGTAATATTTAACAGAAAATGAGTGAATGTCTCGCTTTTTGCAAATATTCGAGACAATAGACCATAAGGAGGCTTGGGTGAGTGGTGGCACTGGTGGAGACTCGACTCAACAAGCTCAAGGTCCTCCAGCACGGTGGGAGGCGACAAGCACCAGGGGTAAACACAGTGACCTTTTGTACTTTACATGCAACTAAGCGATCGTATATGATGTGGTTGTGAATGACTGGAGAGTTAGAATTCGCATTTTTGAACAAAATTATGTCAATTAATCAAACCTAACCTAAACCTCTCCAAACTTCAACTTAACCTTCCCAAACTTAACTTAAACTTTCCCACACTTAATCTGATTTAAATCACCCCAAACGTAACCTGACGTTAAATTTCCCCCAACTTACCCTAACCTTCCCTAAATTTAACCTAACCTAAACTTTCCCTAACTTACCTAACCTAACCAAAGCTTCCTCAGAAAACGAAAAGTTGGTTGGTTTAGTTCGTGTTGTCTGCTGTCATCTTGTAAATAGGCTTTGTGTAAAAAAAACACAAGTGCCACACGGTGGATCCACACCAACGCAACATTATCCGTAATATGTATTAGTTTAATCACTTTATTGGCAAGACTGTGGTACAGTTTTGCCTAATCTGAGTAGTTCAGCCAGGTCGTGACAGAGGGTGCTATCACTCATCACTGCCACGCAGGACAGAGATCATATTCCTTAGTGCTATATTATAATTTAGGACCAATTAGTGTGGATTAGCAAGTTTAGGACAAACTGCCAGAATATTTTCAAGGACTTCTGATTCAATGTAGTAGTTACGTAGTTGATGATATAATAAACCAGGTGGTTTCAAGTCTTTGGGAGTATCACATTCCATAATATAATGTTACCGAATATGCTTTAAAGGTTTATCACAAAGTTTATATGCCGAGTATTAAGGCATAGGTTCATTTCGTGATGGCGTAGATCCTAACATATGCTGAAACTAATTGAGAAAAATGTAGCATACATCTGTGAGTTAACATGTACTGTACACTTCAAATTTTATTTCATCTTATCTTTTTGTTAGGAAGAAGAGGCAATCTCGGGGATATTGCTCCTGCGCACTGCAGATGTAAACTTTCTCATCAATTTCACAAATTGGAACTTATTCATAATCTATGTTACGACATTAGTTATTTGATTATAGCACATTAGTTGCTTCAAAGGGAAATTAATCCAATAGTATCATGGCTTTGACTTTACCCAATAGTTTTCCCCTTTGGTAGTTGTCGGTTGTTAAGATAAAGCGCATATTTGTTAATTCCTTCTCGGTATAGTGTTTTCGTCTCTGGCAGTCTTATCATTTATATTTTTGTGAGACCTGGATAACTGTAACATGTCTGTCTCACTGTGTTGGTCTGTACAAAAGTTTGGTCCGCTTGATGAAGGCTGAACTATCTGTGGGGGGAGTGGAGAATGCAGGTAATTTTATTTAATGACTCCACTATCCATTTTATTTCTTTGTAATATCAACGCTGCAGTTCATCAAGAATTTTCGCTGTGCACAAGGAAGGTCTCGCTCCACTTCATTTACAGCAGAGTTTGAAGATCAAATTAAAATAATTGATTCGGAGCCACAAGTTAACTCAGATTAAAATGAAATTCTAGACAAAATACCAGAATAATGTTAGTAGTCATTGTATACCGAGTTGAAAAAAATTCTACACTACTATACACACTATGCAGTGTGTGTATTGTAAAAGTATTATTTTGGAAAATTGGGAGCGTAAATGAGTATGGCATTATATATAGTAACTGTATTCCCTTGTACCCATTGTAACCGCCAGACTACGAGCAATATCTCTTCCCAGACATTTCTTATTAAATCTCAGTGGAGAGGCTGACTACTGTGATGAGAAAATGTGTCGGTGAATTCTAAAAGAAGGTTTCTTCAACAGTAATCCTCTATTCATTGCGTTTTCAGGTTTGTAATAAACATTTTACAGAATATTACAATTAAGTTGGTGTGGTGGGGGATGGCAGCGCATGTGTTTGATGATAAGGCGGTACTCCGGTGAATAAAAATGTGTAACTGTCATCGCTGTGGGAAATGTTTCTACAGTATAATAAAGATAAGGGGGCGTCAGCTGGCTAATGCTCAATACCTGTGACATTCAAGGAAAACACTGTGTGTGTGTGTGTGTGTGTGTGTGAACAGTACCCAGCGCTTATAATGACCTAGGTGGGGGAGATTATAACACGGGCCGCGCCACCCAGACCACCGTCACTTCCCACCCAGTACATTAGGCGAGCAACAGGATCTGATACAGTATACTGAGGCACAAGTAACGATCTTCTCCCCGTGATGTCTCCCTCACTCCTTCGCCTCCTTATTATACTGGTAACTAATATCTCCCTCACTCCTTCACTTACAAGTAAAAATATTGACATTTACTCCTCATAAAGGTCTGTCAATGTCTGAACGGTCCTGTACGTGTACTTTATGTCTTAATCTGTATTTGTATTGATGTCTTAACCGAATTTTTGTTGTTGTATCTGCTTCTGAAGTGGAGGTAGTGGTGGCTGAGTGTATAAATGATAGAGGGCGCAGGGGGGTGAGCTTGCTGGGTGTCATGGTGCTCTATAGTTTCTGATTCCTGGGTCAGTTATACACGACGCTGTAAGTGTTTGGTGTAAGTAAAAGAGATGAATAACTATAATTTTATGTAATAGAAGATGTGTGTTTTATATGTTCTCTGATGTTATTCTCGGTACTGTATGCAGTTTCTAAAATTGTGATTAATATAACATCGAGTTACAGCAGCCTCTTAAGTATAATTGGGTCCATATTTTGATTGTCATCTTTGTGTCGTAGCTTAAAATGTGTCAGATTAGTTCTCACATCAGTTGAAGAAAAATTTATTGTACTAGTTTTTAAGAATCACGTGCGTGTAATAATAATAATAATAATAATTAACGATCTACTGAAAGAGCATGGCAGAGAGAAGGCTGAAAATATACAGTTACATATTTGGGGAATGGATCACTTGATTGACAAATAATATACAAATAAGTTAAGTGATACAAATATGATATATAATAACAAAGTGGGGAGAAGGTCATACTACAGGACATATCAACATAGTAACAGTTCAAAAAGGTAAGATTGGCTGGGAATGAACACACTGGTTGACGACGAGTTGATAATTTTTACAACGGTTGGGACTGGGCTGTTCAGTACGTGTGTGTAGATACATTTGCTATTTTCCGTGTTTCTGAAATTGTGTCGTAAAAGTGACACAAATTTAGGAGAGTTAGTCAATAAAAATGGAGAGAAAAATATGGAGAGAGGCCATGAACATAAATAGTGTCATCTGTTGGCATTTTGAAAAACAAACAAACCTATTCTTAGCTTTGTCAGTGTTAACATATATTGTGTTGTGTCCTACCAGGTATTGGGCGTGGCTGGCGTGGCGTCCGAGGACAGTTGTCTCCCAGACTGTACTAACCGCACTGCCGGTGAAAATGTACCTGACCCTAAAAACTGCCACAGATACTACACATGTTTAACTAACAATGAACCCAGTGACGTAGCGTTCGAATGTGAAGATGATATGAAATTTGACATGAATTCATTGAAATGCGTGAATGCTGACAACGTAACTTGTTCTTTCTGCGAACCACAATGTAAATACGCATGTGCAGGAATGTCTCCTGATGAAACTTTCTTCGTGGCGAACATCAACGACTGCACCAAGTACTACCTGTGTGGAGTATATGATGACCCGTTCCCCTTGAGCTGTGAACCCGGAACGTTCTTTAACGGGATAAAGTGTGTGAAGGACGAGAGTCAGTGCTGTGACCCCTGCATCGTCGTCTGTGAGTCTCAATTCACTGAGATCGCCGATCCAACAAACTGCCACAATTTCTATTACTGTTCACAAGACAAATATTATCCTGAGATTGATGACTTACACACCTGTCCCAATGGAGAAGTATTTTCCTCTAAAGATAGCGGATGCTTTTATGGGGCCAACTGTACCGAGCCTTGTGTCCGCACAGTCCTGTGAACCACGACCACGGAGGCTCGCAAGGTAGCGCCACCTGAGGCCGAAATAACCCACATAAAAGGTGGAACGAACAGACGGGGACATGGAGTCATATTATTTATATTCTAAGTATACCTTACATCTAGTACATGTTAGATTCTAAGCGTGTTACAATGTAATAAAGTTTAATAAATAAATCAAGAGTTCTGGTATGATCACCTTAATCCATTATTAACTAGTATTAATGAAATACTCACACTGAGGTGAAAGGTGAAGGCTGGTCCCCTAAGTGTGGCTGCCCGTTGGGGACAATGTGATTGCAGCACATTGCCTGCATACTAAGCCTTCGGTACACAAGTCAGGCACCCATTTACAGCTGGGTGAATTGAGAGTCCCCTGAAATTGAACCACCGACTCTTAGGACAGGAGGTGAGCACTGTAATCCACCGCCGCACTGGGGTAATAGTAAAGAAATTCTACTCTCAGTTGCACTCAGACTAGCAGCTCCCGCACAACCTGCCGTGTTCTGATATTTACACCTTCCTGGGAGAATCTGTTGAGGGAAATTTATATGAACCTTTATCTTGTGTATGTACAATTTCTGAGTTAAACTAAAACAGTCAAATATTTAACTCCTTGAGTATGATAACCTCTTTCCCCTCTATAGTACAGTGTCATCGTACTCAAGGGAGATGTATATATCTCCCAAACACACTGGGATTTTTTGTATATGTTGAAATTCAGAGGTTCAATGTTATTATGGCGTTGTTTGAGGCCCACTGTAGGAACATCTTGTTTACACACACACACACTTCTAATACTACACTACTTTGCTGTCATCCGGAATCGAGTTTGACGATCATCCAGCAATGAGTTATTAGTGATCTTCGTTGTTGAGCTCTGAGGTGGCTCGAGAGGACCATAGGGGACCTGCAGGGTCGTCCTCAAGGCCACGTGTACGTGTGTGCATTTCTGTGTTTGCACGTAGTTGTGTGGTAATTGGAAAGAAAGGACTCGTCAAGGCTTAGGTAAACGTCTTGATCACCTTCACCAGTGTAAGGCACAGCAGAGATCACTTCAGCAGAAGCAGTTATCGGGAAGTATATTTAAAAAATTTAATACAGTTCCAGAAAAGAAAAGGCTGCAAAGCTCTCGAAGTAAAGTCACATCTTGAGGACAAAGAGATCAAATAAAAATCAGGGATTATTATATGCAAGCAAGTAATCATGATAAATGAAGTAACACAAGATGAAAATATCGGTACCAGACCTCGTGTAGGAACAAGAAATAACGCAAATATACAACAATACGGTCAGCAGAGACCCAGTTATTTCCGGCGATAAGTTTTTCATGCTACACAAGTGACTATACAGGACTACAGGTTATTTACACAGTCCATTGACGTTTATGTTTATTTAACCGAATGAGAATGTTACACACACCTGAAACACTACTGTGTGTTGTTCTCCATTATTTTCTGCACTTAACTGTATTCGTCACTATGTACTCGGTGATATTTCCACCATACACTTGCAGCTATGAAGAAATTATCACAGACGTCAAGTCAATAAATCCAAACATTACGAGACTTTGTAAACACCTTGTATATTATACGGCAGAGTCATCTAGTTGATAGTGTTTACAGTGTTCTATGGCTGTCCACTTAGTGTTACCAGCTGTTGTGTACCAAGGCTGTGGAGCAAACTCAGTACCGTCATGCCTCTACCCGGCGAACCACCACCAACGGCCAATGGTTCAATTCAATAATAATAATAATAATTTACGGTTTATTGAAAGAGCGTGGCAACCGGAAGACTGAAAATATACAGTTGCATAATTGGGGAATGGGTCTCTTGATTGACAAATAATATACAAGTAACATAATTATGTGATACAAATATATATAATAACCAGGTGGGGAGAAGGTCATAATACAGGGCATTTCAACATAGTGTCAGTGCAAAAGGGTAAGATTGACTGGGAGTGAATATACTGGTTGATTACAATTTATTGATAATTTTTACAATGGTTGTGACTAGGTTGTTCTTATAGCGATCAGTACGTGCTCGTATGGGCTGGATGCGGTTGTGGTGTAGAACAGCAATCCGCGGACGAGGGATCTAGGGTGGAAGCAGGAGCCGGTGTGGAGGATGATGCAGAAGCTTCTCACTAAATTTGCAGATGAGGTCGTGGTGAGGGTCAGTGAGAGCCGAGAGGGTCAGTGTGTTGAGCGCCTCTTGATATGTGGAGTAGGAAGGGGAGAGAATAATCTTGCATGCCTTCTTTTGCACCTTTTCTAGGTGTTTACGTTGTGTGGCATTTAGGGAGGAAGACCAGGCAAGGGAGGCATAGGTGAGCTTGAGAAATATGAATGTTGAGTAAACACTGAGGTGCTCGGGCGCAGGAACTTTGAGTCGGCGGCGGAAGTGGAGCCGGAAACTGGAGGATTGGACTACTTAACTGACATGTGGTTTCCAATTTAGTTTGTTCATTTGTGTGTGTGTGTTTGCAAAATTACACAAGAAGCATTTTGTGAATACAACCTAACTTACTGTATAGCGGACACTGGGTAAGAAGTTACTAAAACGCGACACAAAACAAAGCTCATCTGTACACCTGAGATGTTCTCTACTCTTCACTCTCAAGATTAACTTTTAAAACAAACATACCGCACACAGTGGTAAGGAGTTACCTTTGAGTATAGAAAATATGTAAATACAAAAATATGTGTGTGTATGAAATTAGGTCAAGGTAAACACGAAGCTTCATTGGTGACTGAGTTTTGTTTTGGAAATTAGTTAGGTTAGGCTAAGCTGGGTAAAGTCGGGTTGGGTTAGATTAGGTCAAGTTAAGTTTGGGTTAGGTCGAATATGTTGGGTTCGGGTAGATGAGGCATAACACTCCACTGGTCCAATGCCCAAGAACGGAACCAAAATATCCGGGCCTTCTGTACCTAGTTGCCGCAGATGTACTTGTAACCAGTGTACGTAAGGGCTTTAACACGAAGGGCCATTCCAGCACGGAGGACCTGGGGATCGAGGCAGGTAGGGGCCTCAGTAGGAGTTTGCGGTGTCAGCAGGAGATCCCTGGGATGAGGAGCACCCACTCCTATAACTACGTGTTTCCTCTACAACACCACCAGCGAGGCAGACCTATAACTACGTATTTCCTCTACACTAGTGAGGCAGGCCTATAACCACGTGTTTCCTCTACACTAGTGAGGCAGGCCTATAACCACGTGTTTCCTCTACACTAGTGAGGCAGGCCTATAACCACGTGTTTCCTCTACACCAGTGAGGCAGGCCTATAACCACGTGTTTCCTCTACACCAGTAAGGCAGGCCTATAACCACGTGTTTCATCTACACCAGTGAGGCCGGCCTATAACCACGTGCTTCCTCTACACCAGTGAGGCAGGCCTATAACCACGTGTTTCCTCTACACCAGTGAGGCAGGCCTATAACCACGTGCTTCCTCTACACCAGTGAGGCAGGCCTATAACCGTGTTCCTCTACACCAGTGAGGCAGGCCTATAACCACGTGTTTCCTCTACACCAGTGAGGCAGGCCTATAACCACGTGTTTCCTCTACACCAGTGAGGCAGGCCTATAACCACGTGTTTCCTCTACACCAGTGAGGCAGGCCTATAACCACGTGTTTCCTCTACCCAGTGAGGCAGGCCTATAACCACGTGTTTCCTCTACACCAGTGAGGTAGGCCTATACCACGTGTTTCCTCTACACCAGTGAGGCAGGCCTATAACCACGTGTTTTCTCTACACCAGTGAGGCAGGCCTATAACCACGTGTTTCCTCTACACCAGTGAGGCAGGCCTATAACCACGTGTTTCCTCTACACCAGTGAGGCAGGCCTATAACCACGTGTTTCCTCTACACCAGTGAGGCAGGCCTATAACCATTAACCACGTGTTTCCTCTACACCAGTGAGATAGGCCTATAACCTCGTGTTTCCTCTACACCAGTGGGGCAGGCCTATGACCACGTGTTTCCCCTACACCAGTGAGGGAATCCTATAAGCATTAATCACCCTGTATTCTTTTCTTTACTACATTTCTTTTTTCATATCTATTATTGTATTTTCTGAATTTCATGTCCTTACTTTCTCTCAGTTATAGCCTGTTCTAGTTTTGTATATTCTAAAGTCTAAACTATGGGAAACCATGTCATTATTATTATAACACTTATTACTTACCACGGTAGCCTGCCACCACCCAGACTTTTATTAAAATATAATATATCTTAGTGAACTGTTAGGTAGCGTGCTAGTGAGCTTCTAGGCACATGAGTCACAATAGTTATTTTCTGAGAACCAACGGGTAGAAGGAATAAGTGGTGATACTTGTAGTTTACTAATTCAATATTTATTAACATAAGGAGTGAATAAGATGTAAATCTTACTTTACCACTCATAAAATATATCTTTAATTATTCATTACATCATTAAACAACTGTTGTATTATTTCTTTGACAAATAAGATGGTTATTTGGCACGCTCAGATAGTACTGGACCCTAAGGTCTTACTTTTACCAGTAGCAAAATAAATCTTCAATTCTTGGTTACAACATTAAACAGTCATTATATTTTTTCATTGTCAATACAGATGGTTCTATGACACACTTGACAATATCCCAAATTAAAATATTATCTATAGCAACATGTTATTTCGGAATGAATAACATGGCGCTTTTCCTTCAGTTGATGTACTCAACTCACGTCCATATTTACTGGTACTATCAATATTTATGGGTTCACTACTCAACCTGGGATAACTATAACTCTGCTAATTATCTCCAATCATATACAACAATAATACTAGATAGAACTCAGCTGGTCGGCCATATGGAGGATGCACTCCCAACCAACACCCTGATAACACGGTATTACTGGTAATACCAATACTGCTCGGTACATATAACGAAGATCAATGAACCAGACAATACTGAGCCCACTGGGCGCGGGTAGTTGACTACACACAGCTGAGCCGAGGCTCGCTCGCTAGTAACGCCCGTGGTAGACTCGCTGTAGTATCGTAGCACGGTCTTCCCTGGTTGCTCTTGTCCTCAGATTCTAGTTTTGCCTTATTTAAGACATCCTTCCATGACCATCTTGCCCATAGGCGGCTACCGAACCTCGAAAGTGGTGGCAACACAGACAGTGCCTGAGATAATGATGGAGAAGCGTCAGAGATGTGAATAATAACTCAATCACAAACAATCTTTCGTGTAGCAACGACAGACGATATTTACTTACGTTACATTAATTCTTTCACTGGGAATTTGAAAATTTCACTGTTACAACATGAACACTGATATTCACAAGATTCACTGAGTTAAACTGACTTCATATGGCGGGCGGAGAATCGTACACATACCTGAGATGTGACGCTGCTCCTCGTGCACGAGTTATTTCCGGCTAACTGGCAACTCAGGCCTGTGCGGTATACATGCCACAAGGGCTAATGACGCAATGACAGAAATTACATTCAACTCAGTCGCTATACATTTAACTATGAAAATCAATGCCATGGGTCAGGTGAATTTCTTACGTCTATTCATATGATCTAATCAGAGATTGAGCTTCCCAGGAAAAAGTGGAATTACACATGTTGTTAACATTAGTTTTACAAAGTCAGCAAAACTCCAAACAAGGAACTATTCAAGGGGACACGTTTGATGTTGGAGATTATACAGGTTGACAGAATAGTTCAGGAGATTAATGACTTTCTTAAATAGATAACTGACACTAACTAAACTACAAATATCAGATTCTCTGATGTTTGGGCATCAAAATAATCTAACTTCAGTAGCAATTGGAAATTCATGGCTATCCCCAGGGACAATATCATGGGATGCCATTCGTACTGGCAGACTCGACACTCACTTACTTAACAAGTGTTACTAACAGTAAAGACAGTTAAAGCTTTCAACATCACTCACAAAGGATCTTTTATGTTTTAACTGTAATTAGACATCTCTAAGTTGACTCAAAACAATGGTGTTCTCTCTCACATTCAAATTCACTTTATAGAGAGGTTGGTTACTGGAAGTCAGAGAAAATGGACGGCACTTAAGCTAGGGAGCGATGAGGAAGCGGATGCCTCAGATGGGGGACTCAAAAGAAGGCCTAGCTACATGTCTTGTGGGCTATTGAGCGTAATATGAATTGTCTGATTTTACGTTAACTGTCGTGTACGACTGTGGTCATTACAGTTGAAGTACTGTACGTCGGCCTAGACACGAAGAGGAACTTAGTGAGGGGATAAAAGTCATCTTGAGCATTCGGGTAACCAATTCTTTTTTTCATCCTTTCCTAATCGCCCAGCTTATTTTGGAGGATGACGAGGACCGCGTTAGGGCCCACGGGTGACCCGAGTAGGACACTGTTGGAAGGCGGATGGGTTGACATACACTCCTCGCTCTCTTAGTGATGCACGTCATCAGCTGAGATGACTTCACAATGGAAGTGCTGAGCATGAGGCCTGATGCTTCTCCCTGAGCCATCACTCGTCTGCTGTCCCATAAAACTGAATCCGCTGACCCCGGCAAGATGTCGTCGTCCAAGAAGAAAATACGTATTGAGCTCGCTGAACAAACTGTCCACGAACTCCTTTGTTGTTAGGCAGAAAGCAGTGAGGGCGAGGGGATACTCTTGCTGGGTATACGGACAATACAGAGGTACAGTATAGCTTGACGCACATAATACATGATTATTGTCATGTTTGTATTGATTCATTAAGAAAAAAAAGGCGAAAGAGCTTTCCCTGCCCCTCCAATCCAGTCTCTTACCCCCTGTATCTTCGTCCTTCATCCCCTCCACCCCCCCCCACCCCTCACCTTTTACCAAGATACTGGATTCACATCTGGATACAGTAATGAAGAATAGAAGAGAAATCGTCGTGCACTGTCGGGACTTACTGATAATAATATTTTGTGTACCAGCAGAGAGAGAGAGAGATCCTATTTCAAGGTTCTGCTTTCCTCTCTGATGTGTTTAATTGAGTGTGGGAAAGTGACAGGTTGGACGCAAGACATGAGACCCATATTTCGGAGAACGAAGAAAGACATCGTCAGTCAGGTAACATATAATTATCCACATTCAAAACTTCCTTAGCCGATAGTATATCCTAACTTAGCTTTAGTTTAAGTACTGTAGATGTAACCCGAAAAGATTAATTGAGGTAATATGAGAATGATTGATTCTATTTTGGTAGATAGAATATTGATACGCCTTCTAGAAATTGTGACACTATGAACGCACATTACTTTATCTGAAGCATGTCCTTATCACCTCTATTTATACTGGTGTACAGTGTGTTGAGCTACAGTACCTCCTCGCCTCAACAGATGTCAGTGTTAGTCTTCTACCTCGCCCTTTCCCTGGTGAGTCTAGTACACCGTCTTTGTGACTTTGAGATCTATTGCTGATGTTATACTGACATTACTGCGCTTCAACAGTACATCAATCGGCTCATATTTACACTAGTCCACCAACAATTAACAATTATGAGATACAACTTTTTGTGTAAAGGCTTCTTCTGGACAGGCGTCAGGCATTTTGTCTTGAGGCCCACTCTGTAAGGATTCTATCTACTTGGGGAAGCTTTGGCTAGTTGGGTTGGCGAAGGGCACAAGGCAGTTTAGCCGGCTATACTTGGGCTGCACAAGATGATTAAATATTCCATGATCTTGTTTCTGCCTTAGAGAATGAAACTCTACCAAGCTTAGTACACAGGCTGGTCATTATAACACAGGTATACACCTCAGAAATTTATGTGTTAATAATTTATATCGTTTTGAGACTAAGTACTATATTCCCTCTGCAGGGTGTGTGGACAGGGGTCGAGGCGCTCCAGAACGGCTGTGTTCCAACATGTGCTAATAAAACCGAGGGTAGCCTTATTGCTGATCCAACCAACTGCCGGAAATATTATATTTGCTTAAAGGATAATGATCCATCTGATTTCACAATGGAATGCTCCGATGGTCAATTATTTGATAACGTAACCTTCCAGTGTCAACCTCATGACAATGCGACGTGTGGTGTTTGTGAGCCATCCTGTCAGTTTACGTGCCCAAAGAACATCACAACCCCTGTATTAATAGCAGATCGTAAAAGTTGTAAGAATTTTATTATATGTACACCAGCTGGTGATCAATTAAGTACCCCGTGTCCTGAGAATAAACCTTATTTTAATGGAACGTCTTGCACGACCAACAATGCCCAATGTTGTGACCCTTGTGTTTCTTACTGTCCGGAAGCCTACACTGAGGTTCCTGATCCCACCAACTGTACTAACTTCTACTTCTGTAATGCTAAAGGCTACCCGGACGAGACCAACCTGTTCACGTGCACTGAGGGTTACTTTGACGAGGTGACGGGTGTGTGTTCGACAGATGCGGCGTGTATCGAGCCATGTGGGGGTGATAACAGGACCACTTCAAACCCTTTGTCAACTACCAGTAGCCTGCCAACTACCACTAATGAAGGCCCTCACTGCATCGACCCATTCCTGTGCACCAAGGAAGGTTACTTCCCCAAATGCGACAACAGGTGTGATCGCCATTACTACATCTGCTCTCAAAATGATATTCATTCATATGTTGAATCTGTCCTATGCTCCAACTTTAGAGTAATCAATCCGGACACAATGAAGTGCGTCCCCATCGAGGATTGTCCGTACCCGATCCACATTTAATTGATGCCGTCCTCCTTTCTCTCGTTGAGAAAGTATACGAACTGTAGTAGTTACCACAAGATGTAACTTTCTCAGAGCAATAGATAGATTCTCTGTTAGGTTAATGTGTTTCACTTAAAAGATTGTAAAATATTTCTCAATAAGCCTTATAAGTTTAGGGTACGAGTTGACTAGATAAACACTTTGTCTTGAGTACAGATTTGATGAAACTCGAAGACGGAGACTTAATAATGGATCCATATATTGTTGTCCTCCTCTTTGATATACAATTTTACTTAATAATATAGAAAAAAAGAACGTTTATGGAAAATGTTTTACTTAACCTTTCATTCCTCTGTGAAGAATATTTTTTCTTTCAATTATAGATCATCAGATGGGTCTAGGTGTAGGGGAGAATATTAGAGGGAGATACAGGTGTAGGGGAGAATATTAGGGGGAGATACAGGTGTAGGAGAGAATATTAAGAGATACAGGTGTAGGGGAGAATATTAGAGGGGAGATACAGGTGTAGGGGAGAATATTAGAGGGGAGATACAGGTACACTTGCAGGAGATAATATTAGGGAGAATTACAGGTGTAGAGGAGAGATACACATATAGGGGAGACTATTAGGGGGAGATGCAGGTGTAGGGAGGGTATTAAAGGGGGTCGGCTGCTACAACTTGATTTCTTTAAGGATCATAGGCAGACAGAAAGACAGACACCCAGTTCTCGTGTTAACAGAGGCTATATAAGAAGAGGAACAGCTGACGTAAGTGAATTTGTAAATAATAAGGACAAAAAAGAAACAATAAACAGAGATCACATTTTTTAATTTACATACATAAATAATAATAAATGTATTAAATTAGCTACGAAGGATAAGTAACATGCTAAGGAAGACATTAAGTGTAACAATAAAACAGGATTTCTTTTGTCTTATGTCTATGATCAGTGATTCAATAAGCGTGTTTAATTCTAATCTCACTAGAGTACGATAAATTAATCCTTTCAGTACGATGACTTTACCCTTAGAGTACGATAACTTAATCCTTTCAATACAATGACTTATTAACCCCTAGAGTACGATAACTTAATCCTTTCAGTACAATGACTTATTAACCCCTAGAGTAC
The DNA here is from genome assembly GCF_018991925.1 of Homarus americanus. Classification (NCBI taxonomy): domain Eukaryota; kingdom Metazoa; phylum Arthropoda; class Malacostraca; order Decapoda; family Nephropidae; genus Homarus; species Homarus americanus. The sequence continues at coordinate 8,232,671 of NW_024737042.1, forward strand.
GATAACTTAATCCTTTCAGTACAATGACTTATTAACCCCTAGAGTACGATAACTTAATCCTTTCAGTACAATGACTTATTAACCCCTAGAGTACGATAACTTAATCCTTTCAGTACAATGACTTATTAACCCCTAGAGTACGATAACTTAATCCTATCTGAACGATGACTTTACCCCCCTGAATAAGTTATCGTTTTTATAGTTAAGATATTATACTTTAGGTCAAGGAGCTAGTCGTTCTGTTGTACTGACGTAAGGTAGTTATTTAAGTCATGATCTTGAGCCAGTGATATGACCGAAAAACTATCATCACATCCCCTCACTTCACTTAATCATAATAAGCCGCCCACCTTTGCCTGTTGTGGTGGAGGGTCGCTATAATGGTTCATCTCCTCCCCTTCACTGTTATGGTTGGTGGTGTTAGATAAACGGATTTGATATTTACAGCTACTGAGAGAGGTGTAAGTTACGAGTAATATAGTTCCTCTCAGCTACTGTGGGAGGCGTAGGTGGTGAGGAGTTTGATGCATCTTAGCTCCTGTGGGAGACGTAAGTGGTGAGGAACTTGCGGGAGGCCTTTCAGCTGCTGAGGGAAGCGTAAGTAGCGAGGAATCTGAGGACACCGGTGACGGAGAAAGGACACTTAGGGTACTGGAGCTGGCAGTTAGCGCCAGTGCGACCCATCTCCACAGCCTCCGTCAGGGAGGTCTTACCCACCAGCGTCTGCAGCCACGTGCTCCTGCGCCGTGATATAAACAAGTTAAAGGCAAGGAAAAAGAAAGTACTGCACCATACTTAATAAATATGGTGAAGGTTTATGTTGACCTTAAGTATAGTTGTGTGATGGAACACGAGGATGTATGGTGACTTGGTGGGCAGAGTCTCCAAGGACACGTCTCAGCCTCAGTAACCTTAAGAAAATAAAATGACGTATATCTTTCTCTAAAATATCTTTTAGTCTTAAAACAGAAGTTTAATGATGAATCAATTACAGAATTTGGAAGCTTGGTGTAAGAAATGACCAATATCATGGAAACACTACCCCTCTACCACCACCCTCAACCTCCACCCCCTCTACCACCATCACTACCAACGCCCCTCTACCACCATCACTACCAACTCCCCTCTACCACCATCACTACCAACTCCCCTCTACCACCATCACTACCAACGCCCCTCTACCACCATCACTACCAACTCCCCTCTACCACCATCACTACCACCACCCCTCTACCACCACCCTTCTACCACCATCACTACCTCTTCTCCGTCACGAGCCACATCACCACTAAAGATTTACTCCACCATGACAGCGACACTCACCCGGGTTTTACTTTCATCTGTTGACGGGAAGCTTTAATGGGTGTACTGTACTGTGTGTCGTGGAGCGTGAGGCGTCTAGTGCTGCCGGTAGTGATGACGACGACAGCGATGATGATGACGGCCTCGTGTTAGGTAATGATCACATTGTGTCATATCTCTGTTCCACTCTACGGCTCATGTATTGTTGTGACACTGATACTATTTCTGTTTTTGTTTGACTTTCTATCGACAGTTAATGTTTGGTAATTAATACGATTATAATGGCATAGGTGTTATTTGTCGAGACCTCACTAGCACCTGTGACAAGAAGATCTACCTGGCTATCACCCTCACAGGTAATCGTCTTCAGTACTATTCTCCCCTACTTTCTGGGATCATCTAACTCTTATTATGTCACCGCCTGTTTATACCTGATGGTAATTTTGATGTATTTTAGCACGTTACTCACACTTGAAGGGTGGTGGTGGTGGCTCAAACTGTTTCTGACTCAAACTCACCTTAACTCTTAGACGACGATGAATTAACCCTTTGACAATAGTGGCTTAACCCTTTGAGAAGGATTATTTGACCCTTTGACGATGGTGGTTTAACCCTTTGACTATGATTAATTAACCTTTTAAGATCTATTATTTAACCCTTTGACGATGGCAGTTTAACCCCATGATGATGATTTAACCCTGTAAGGACGATTATTTAACCCTTCAAGACACAAGGGGGTAAGTTGTGTCTGATCGTATAGCCTTGTGTTGAGTTTGCCGTCGCCCGGGGTGTTATGAATCAGACAAAATGAAACTGCCCTAGACTCACTAACCTGGTAAGTCGGCATCAAGACAGACCCATTTCAACACCAATACCTGCATCAATATTTGCACCAACACCTACATCAACACCTGCGTCAACACTCACCTAGCGAAACCCGACACAATCATCTCTGAAGAATCTGCGTCACCCTCCTTCACGCTCTGCTCAGATTCGGCCACGTAGGTACAGACGGCGCGCTGCATACAGGACGTGGAGTCGAGGTCGTACTGAGCCAGGGCGTCGTCCAGCTGGTTCAGGATGGAAGTGAAGGGCTCTACCGGCAACACACCTCCGCCTGTATCAGCGGAGGAACCAACGTGTCAGTATTTCACATCAGGATTTAGGAAGGATTTTACAGGACAACAAAAAGGTGTATACTAATTTACAAGTGGTTAATCACAGGTGAGTTAGAGAGTCATCCAGGGCAGGTGAGTCACAGGTCATCCAAGGCAGGTGAGTCACAGAATCATCCAGGGCAGGTGAGTCACAAAGCCATCAAGGGCAGGTGAGTCACAGAATCATCCAGGGCAGGTGAGTCACAAAGCCATCAAGGGCAGGTGAGTCACAGAATTATCCAGGGCAGGTGAGTTAGAGAGTCATCCAGGGCAGGTGAGTCACAAAGCCATCAAGGGGAGGTGAGTCACAGAATTATCCAGGGCAGGTGAGTTAGAGAGTCATCCAGGGCAGATGAGTCAGAGTCATCCAGGACAGGTGAGTCACACAGTCATGGCAGGTCAAAATCAAAGGGTCATCTAATCCAGGAAGGAAACCAAGGTCATGACTGATCACCTGGCACTGGTCTCACGGTGCCTCCTGCCACACAAAGTGATTTCCTTATCTGGGCAGCTATACGTCTTCACTTCTGTAACCACACGTCTTCACTTCTGTAGTCACACGTCTTCACTTCTGTAGCCACACGCCTTCCCTTCTGTAGCCACACGCCTTCACTTCTGTAGCCACACGTCTTCACTTCTGTAGCCAACGTCTTCACTTCTCACACGTCTCACTTGCACTTCACTCTGTAGCCACACGTCTTCACTTCTGTAGCCACACGCTTCACTTCTGTAGCCACACGTCTTCACTTCTGTAGCCACACGCTTCACTTCTGTAGCCACACGTCACTTCTGTAGCCAAACGCTTCACTTCTGTAGCCACACGTCTTCACTTCTGTAGCCACACGCTTCACTTCTGTAGCCACACGTCTTCACTTCTGTAGCCACACGCTTCACTTCTGTAGCCACACGCTTCACTTCTGTAGCCACACGCTTCACTTCTGTAGCCACATGTCTTCACTTCTGTAGCCACACGCTTCACTTCTGTAGCCACACGTATTTACTTCCATAGTTACGTGTTTGCGGTTATAAGACTGTGTCGAGGAACTGATAAACATAAATAATTAAGATATGTTACGACAATGGCAGAATAAGTGATTGCATTATGCCAATATCTTTCAACTTAAAATGAAGACATGTTATGGATTTAATAGCCAGGGAATGAAAAGCAGAGGCTGGGGGAGAAGGCGGATTCTGAGTAACTTGCTGAGAACGGTCAAGATGTATACAGATCATCTCGGATTCATACGTGATAAGTTTTTCTCGTAATTAGGGTTCAGAGAATCTATCTACTTAACGGAAGAGTTTCATTATAATTCCGATATCACTCAAATCGGGAGGATGGGAGTGTGGGAGGGAGGGAGTACGGGGGTGTAGGAGGGAGGGCCAGATGATAACAGACCCACGTACCATGTTAACCTTACCACTTGTTGCCATGGCTACTGTAGAAGGTTTTGATAGTTGTGAGAGTGTGTGTCCAGACTCCATAGCTCACTCTTGGTGCACTTCAACACACTCTAGTTCGAGATAGTCTACCACTACCCTGGGCGTCTGCCTCCGCACCTCGATCAAGTTTGACGTCAGAGTCAGGTGTGGATGCAGCTGGTTTGACTCCTGGTAATTTACCTGCATTAAGGTTTCTACAACAACAACCAGCCACGAGGAGTGACACAGTCAGCGACGAGCTTGTTTTTTCGCCTAACTGAAGTCACTATTTATGTTCGCCAGTGAGAAAAAAAAACAATTCCCGCCCGCGAATGAGTAAACTAGTGACAAAATAATATAGATTTTTTTATGGGATTAGCCCACTGCTTACACTTATTACTTAAAGGCATGTATACAGGTAAACATTGGAAAACATGTACAGCTGTTGAATTAAATACTAATTACCCTTAACAGGAAGAAAAAAAGAGGCATGCATCAGTGTGTTGACTGACCTCGTTCAATATTACGACCATAAGAGCTACCGTAGCCCGTGCCGCTGGTGGTGCCGGTGCCGGTGCTGGAAATGAGGCTGGTGAACAAGGTGGCCACCTGAGGCAGGATGAGGACGGCAAGCGCGATGGGCAAGACTATGGACAAGACAGAGTTCCAGTTGATGTTGACGAGAGAGTTTAAAGCGGTGGAGGTTGTGGCCCCGAGAGACTGCCCGATGTTCATTAATGAGGACGCCGGGATGGAGAGGAAGGGCACGGTGAAACTGAGGCCCAGCTGGTGGTGATAGAGGGAGTTACTAGTCTGACGGGATCACGTGAATATTAAGCACCCCAACTTATATCACCTTCAGAGTAAACACCCTAACGCTAACCTATCATAACCTAATCTAACATTGCCTACATTAACCTAAAATAACCTAATTTAACATAACTAAACCTAACCTTAAAAAAAAAATCGAACTCTCCAGGTAAAGTTCGGGGGTTAAATCTTCAGGTGAGCCGACTAAACTAAGGCTCTCTTGTTCATTCTTATCTTCCTGGCACTCAGAGTGTGTGTGTGTGTGTGTGTGTGTGTGTATGTGTGTGTGTATATATGTGTGTGTGTGTTTTATTATGCTGCGTGCTACGATCGATAGTTACAAAAGACAACAATCAAGACCAGAGAGAGAGAGAGGACGACAGGGGGAGACACTTACGTCAAGGGTCTGGGTGCCGCCGGAGTTGAGGGTAAAGAAGCGACCGGTGTGGTTCTTGTAGTTCGATCTCTGATAGGAGTGGTCGCCCCCGGCATTGTTATCTGCACCTGGAGATGAGGACCAGGCTTAAAGAGAAAGAAGCTGGGATGAAGGTCAGGGGGATGGGTGGGATGGGGGGAGGAAGTAGAAGAGTGGGGGGTGGGAGGGAAGAAAAGGGGAGGTGGGAGGGCTGGAGTAGGGAGGGAGGAAAGGGGCTGTGGAAGGGCTGGGGGATGGAGGGAGGAGAGGGGAGGTAAGAGGGAAGGAGAGCTGGCTGGAGAAGGGAGGGTAGAAGAGGATAGGTGGATGGCTTGGAAGAGGGAGGGGAGGAGGAATATAAGAAGAGGGGAAGTAAGAGGTCTGTAGGAGAAGGGAAGAAGAATTGAGGTGGGGAGGGGGGCTGGAGGAAGGAGGAAAGAGAGGAAGTCAAAGAAATGGAAGAGAGGAGGAGGAGGGCTGGATGACTAGAAAGTAAATCCACATAAATTTCCATCTACGTTACAATAAAAGAGTCAAGTAGACATTTACCCATAACAAGAGGTAGACTAAAGTAAGATCAATATATAAGTAAACTAGAGTATACACTTACTGTGGGTCGATTGACGACGTTTGTTGTTGGAAGAAGAATAGTGCTATAATATGACTACTGGGCTACATCTTTAGTATCTGAAAATCCACTTGTTCTGGGTCATCCGACACGAGAAATTTCTCTCCTCAAAATTCCCCAGATGTGACCCGCGACGTATATCCGGTTTCACATTGTGACGACTCTGTCCCTTCCTCACTCTACCATCATAACCATCACTTGCTCCAACTTGACACCAGGAGAAGAAACTGCTTCACGAAGCGACGCGACCCCAGTGAGCACCGTTTGAGAACCAGTTTCCCACCTGACTATGAGACCGAGGTATCGAGGCAGGTGTGTCTGCCTGGTAAGCTGAGTCTCCTCTTTGCGACCTACGGTGTTCCAATGAATCCCCTTCTCCCGGGGTGTGGACGACGAATTGTATTAAGGACTACTGCTGGTGGTGTTGTGATAGTTTGATGGTAGTGGACTACGGCGTTAATCCCCGGTTCCTTGTGGTTGGCCAACGCAACATAAGACCTGCTACCTGAGCTGCCATTTTTATCAGGTTTTTGTGTTGTTGTATATAGTATGTGTATTTAATGTTTAAAGTGAGAATAATTGGGTAATATTCTGGTGTTTTTTCGTAGATGCATAGTTGCTACTTTTGTGTTGATAATTGCATATTTTGTGTTTTACTTGTGTTATTAAATGTACTTAATTAACTAACTTAATCAATATTTAATATAAATGTTATTAAATTACTTAGTTTACATGATCATCACATCCCTTTCATAACTTAAATTTGTTTGTCACGAACAGTAATTCTTGTGTGTGTGTGTTCCTAACTTGCTGCATCCACGTATTTCAACCCCTAGATTATTCACTCGGTATTTTTACTTGTCAACTTTGCCATTCCTCAATGTTGTGGGTAGCAAGGAGGGACATCACAACATCTAACGGACTCTCGATATAACGGATTTTCATATCTATATAGTTCGTTATATGGAGGCTTCACATTTAATGAACCCTAAGTATAACGAACTTTTCCATCCAAATAGTTCGTTAAATAGAAGTTTCACTGAATCGTTCATTTTCCAACAAGACACTTTCGTAATTCGGATTTAGTGATGTATGTCACCATGGTCCGGATTTTGAATGATTTGAAGAGATTTTTTTAAATTATGATAGAGAAACGTATCTAGTTCTTTCATGGTGTTTTTCGCTAACTAGGCTACTTTATTTATATAGCATAGAAAGATAGACAGTCATGTGTTCTTAAATCCCATCTTAGAAAAATGAAATTATAGTAGGAATCTTTGACACTCGGCCCAGTGTTACAACTTACCAGGGAAGGAAGTCAAGGTACCCAGATCAAACTTGGTGGTGTTGTCAACATTGGTCTCGGGGGGAACGAAGCTGCTGGAGAGGAAGTTGAAGTCCGACGCTTTGTTGATCTAAGGGAGGAAGGCGGGCTGAAGAGGAGGACCTTCTGCTGTATGGCCAGGAATTGTGGCTAATATTGAATAATAGGAAGGATTTAGTCGTATAAAGTCTTACTAAAGGAGGGACTGAGACACAATGCTCAAGAGATGGGCAGGAGGTAGGAGCACTACTGAGGTTATACGATATGTTATGAACAAACTAAAGAGTTAAGAAGTAGATGTTAAGAAAACCTTACTACAGGTACATATTAATTATTCAAAACCATGTCTCAGAATCCTTCCCGAAAAATTATTCCCGAGCGGGATATGTTGCCTAGACGGTAGTGAAGCCAGGAAGAACAGTGACTCATTATACACAAAGCTCAAAATTAAAGTGATCGTGTGGAAATAAATCTTAGTTGAGGATCCCAAAGCCAACGAGAAATCTCAAAGAAAGATAATCAGAAGGTAACACTTGGGGGTGGAGGTAGAATTGGAGGGTGACTTACTGTTAATGTGTAAAACGAAATACCTTTACAAAAAAGATGTGAAGATCAGATAGACAAACAATCAACATTTTACTGGACACAGATACCAGACGTTAGCACTTAGACTAAAATGCTTACGAGCAACAGTGACTTAAGTCTGTAAGCTATATGTGTGAGAGAAGATCAAGAAAAATAACTCACTGTAAATGGTACATATATTATGTAATATGTTGTAAGGGTGAGTCGGGGTAGCGATTAGGCCACGTTTAAAGATGTTTATGACTCAACCATTGTCCTCAGTCAAGTCAGTGGAATACTGTGGTCCTCCTGAGGTTAAGAGTGTTCAGTAAGACAGTCAGGTCGGGTACAGGAGCGTCACCAATTCTGAGAATGATAAACAGACAGCCACCACACCTGCTGGTGGTGATGGGTGTTAAGCCCCTACAACAGGTATCATTACTGTACACTTTGGTCACAATGTTTTACTTAACTGGCTTTACTTGATCCGTTTTTCGTTACTCTTCAGCTTATTAGCCAGTCAGGTGGTCGGTCAGTTACAGTATCTGTTACACACTGAACATGTGTCAGTGTTGGTCAAGTCTTGGCCAGGATAGGGCAAAGTTTCGCTATTGTTAGTTTACACTAAGATGAGCGTGAGTGAAACTGCAGAGAGGTACAACTTGTAGCTGCATGTTCAGAAATATTCAGTTATTCTGTCTCGTAGTTATTTGGTGTTGTGTGTGTGTTTAGTCCCTCTTCATCCTCAGATTTATTGTTTCTATTAAGTGTCGCCAGAAAAAAATCCCCAGAAAATGAATATAGCAGCCACGGTATTGTCACTGATACAACGTAACAAAATATACAGCAAAGATCCATTATGAGTTTAACTACAGTGTGAAAGACTGAGGGGCAGCACAGTTAGTCTACTGTGGTAGGTAAGACCCGTGTACCCGTCAGAGCTGAGGTAAGGAGTGCGGTGTAGGTACGCACGAGGACGAGTTAGTTAGGTGACTAGCTACACCTACATGCGTTTACCCAAAGAGCCACAGGTGCAGGTGAGGGTGCGGAGGAGACAACACAGCTCACTCACCTGCCCAGTGTCGGCGGAGCGGTAGGAGGAGCGTCGCCTGTCCTACGGGTGATAACACGAGTCAGTGAGGGAGGCTGGCAAAGTTCAACGCCTATCCTAAGTATAATATATCAAAGACTCACGTCCGTATTATTAAACAACATCTTCCCTTCAGGAGGGTCGTCGTGTTTCAATCCGAGTTTGACACTAAATGAGCTCTGAGGGACACCGCAGTACAGTACTTAACGGGGTGGTGTGGCGGTAAAATTAACTTATTCCAATATTATAAATTAATTTGATTGGAATTAATTAATTTTCAAGACTTCGGCCCCAGTTCATCGATTTATTAATTTGAATGTTGTTATCTCTGAATAGCATGTGGGGTACAAATTGGACTGGAGGTATTCGAGTATTACTTGAAATGCTGACATCGTTTAATTTTGTAAGTGAAACAGATTACTATAGTTAATGATAGAGTGTGAGTTTTGGCATCTTAATTTACACTCCGCCGAGAGACGTAGAGTGAGGGGCGATATGATAGAGGTGTATAAATGGAAGTCAGGGCTAAACAAAGGGGACATTACAAAGGTACTCAAACTATCCAACCAGGAGCGAACTCGTAACAATGGTTTTGAATTAGACAAATTTAGATTTAGGCGCGAAATAGGTAAATATTAGTTTGGAAATAGAGTAGTGGACGAGTGGAACAAGTTACCAAACATCATTATTAACTCGAATACGCTGGATAGCTTCAAACGTAGGTTGGATGGATATATGAGCAATAGGGGTTGGGTGTAAATGGGACTGCCCAGTATGGGCCAAAAGACCCGCTGCAGTTTCCTCCATTCTTATGTTCTTATGTCTGTGAGGAGATAGGTCAGTGGGCCTCGTCTTGGGTCACCAACCGTCCGTCTCAACTGTCTCTGGGATTTCAATTCTATTGTTTTCAAGTTTCATCATTTTCATGTAATCCACCGCAAAGGACACCGCCCTAGCAGTCCTCAATAACCAACGGAACGTTCCCACGTTTATGTTACCCTAACCAATTAAACCTTGAGGGGTTGTATCTGCCTTCCTTAATATACCTGTCCCTGCTGTGTTACACCTATCACCAGCTGTCATCATGCTTCACTATAACAGGAACCGAGGAAAGAGTTATCAACGTTTAACCTAAAATCTTATTGTCGATAAATGCAATTTCATAGGCTGGTTTCTGTATACTTGTTACATAACCTGATTTGATTTTAGCATGTCTCTCTTATGTGATGTGTTAAGACGCTGCCCTCCTCCACGACACACCCCGGCGTGTTGTGTGTTGACTGTTGCCTTGTTCCTGTCTTGCGTTTAGATCGACATTGATGAGTAAATGTCACAGGAATGTTGTTTTATTATTTTCTTTCTATATAAAAAAATTAGTACTGAGGTAAGTAAACGGCTGCACTGTATAAATTTTGTGAAAAAAAAGATATTTCTGAATAGGTTTTACTGCGATTCAGTTCCAACTTGTGTATCCAGTATGGTAGAGGCAAAACATCATTTCATGGCGCGCGCGCTCGCGCTTTTGTGTGTGTGTGTGTGTGTGTCCTTACCGTCACATAGTAATAACGTCACACAACAGTAGCGTTAAGTAGCAGTAACGTCACATCGATCCTGTCAGATGGCAGAGTTTCCAGACAAACCTGTGTCGCAGAAGCAAAGTACATTAAGTGAGTCTTATGTTCGTATAAGTCAGTCATAGCCACTACAACACACAAGACATTAACGTCATACTCACTATCCTCAGTACTCTCGTGCCTTCCCTCACCCACCCACCCCCCTTGTTGACCTGTCGAACCTGAGAAACCACACTTAAGTCAGGGAGTCTTGTGTGGGTGGTCGTCCCGTGGTCTCTCTGTGTGGGTACTGTCGTGGGCGGTAACATGTATATACAGAGAGAAAGATATGGAATACCTGGTCTGGTGGAGGCACAACCACCTCCTTGGCTATCGAAGACTCTGCTGTCCATTGGTCGTGTCGCACCGATGGAGTGAATATCGGGAAGGTGACGCCTCCGTTACTGCTGGAGACAGGGAAGGCGGTGATATTGTGTTGTGCTCTTGACACAGACAGACAGACACACTTAAATATCTAGAAAATTATAACAGAACTACAGGGACTATATATAACATGCATTTATTAAAATTATATGTTGTTTACATTACCCAGCGCCTCAGTGACGAGCGAAAGTATAAAACAGAAGTTGTTAAAATTTTACTGTTACTTTACTTCACCACTTGTCAACTTACTAGCAGAGGGTGGTTGATTTGTTGACAAGTACTAGGCATGTGCGAACTCTTGAATATACTGTACCTGAACAGTGAACATGTGCCAGTGTTGGTCAAGTCTAAACTAAGATGGATAGTAATGGTGAATAAAAGTTGCTGAGAAGACGTGATAAATCCATGACGACAAGTGTTTCTCTGCCACCCATTACAGTAAATCCACTTGCTGAGAAGAGTTTGTCAGTAATTAGGAAGTTATCATGAGCCTGGGAAGTGACCAAGAAGAGGCACCTAATAGAACCCGAAAATTTCTCAAAACTAGACAAAGACTAGACGTAGCCTCGAAAAACAAAAGTATAGTACCTAAAACAAAACTATCGTACCTAACAGAAGGAGTGATCTGTATGGACTGCGTGGCTGCTAGGTGAACGAGTGTCACCATCATGCCCCATGTTGTCACCATCGGCTGTGCCTGCAAAACACACTATAGTTTAGTCATTACTTATAATACGTTTTGGATCACCTGAAGATATAACACCTTAGATTATTTCACCTGATTATTAATCACCATAACGCTGCATGGGGGGAGGGGTGTTAGGATAGGTGGTTTATCTTGAGTTGACATTAGCTGGAGTGTTAATCTTCAGGTAATCCCAGGTTTCAGCAACAATCGCTGTACTTAGCACCTTACACACACTCCTTCACTCAAATACCATTTTCAGAGGTTCATGAAAAAAAAATAAAAAATAAAAAAAAATATATATATATATCTTGATAAAATCACACACACACACACACACATACACACACACACACACACACACACATATATATATATATATATATATATATATATATATATATATATATATATTATATTTGAAATTTGAAGTTGTCGATGTATCGTTAGAAAATGGATCACTTTAAAATTAGGTTAGGTTTGGTTAGCGTTTGGTTATTTAATCGTCGGGTGAAATAAACATTACCATTGACACATTTCTGTAGTCATTCGGTACATACAGGTAATACATTCATGTTTTAACTCGATGCTTGCAAGGTGTAGGTGAAGATGGTCAACTAAACGCTGTGTGTGTCGTGTGTGTGATTGGTACTGTGTGAGATGTGTCACACTAGAAACTATAAACAGATACATAGAGTATTAAATCAAGTGAATGTTATGCTTTTACTGATGGTTCTGTGCAGACAAACACAGGTAGAACAGGCTGTGCAATTGTAATATATAAAGAAAAAGAGATGATAGTGTCAAACAAACAAAGGCTGAACAACTGGGTCAGCACAACACAAACTGAACTAACTGGAATCTACTTAGCCACAGACTACCTCAAAGAAAATGGAGGTGGGGTGATATTCTGTGACTCTCAAAGTGCTTTGAAATCAATGAACAGCCCGTCAGGCTCTATGTCTAAAGTTGCGTGTGATATTAAAAGGAATGTGATAACTGCCAATGAGAACAACTTTCGTATCGAATTTGTGTGGATTCCGTCCCATGTTGGAATCAGGTATCATGACCATGTTGATAGACTGGCCAATGAGGCATGTAAGAAAGAAAATGTTGACCGCGACCTTGGTCTGTCCAATGCTGTAATTAAAAACATTCAAGTCAGAATCATGAACTCTGATCTAGAAGAAGTGAGAAATGCAGAGAGACCTGACAGTTGTAGCATTAGTAAATATGACAAATTTTGTAACAAGAGGTACCGGTATGGCCAGCATAAGGACAGAACCAGACAATGTGATGTAGTCGTGGCCAGAATTAGGCTAGGATACAGACACATCTGGCAAGTTAGTAACGCTGTACCCATACCGGAACACTCAGCATGTAAACTTTGTGATAAACCTTTAAAGCATACACTTGAACACTATATTATTGAATGTGACACTGTCAAAGACTTCAGGCCACCTGACTTATTGTATCTTGAACTATGTAATTACTTCATTGAATCAGGTGTGCTTGAGGACATTCTTGCTGTTTATCCCAAATTTGCTAGCCCACACTGATTAGTCTTCAATTAGAATATGACTCCAATGTATGTGATCCACTGACCTATATATACTGCTAATGAATATGATGCATTTCCTTCTTTGTGTACGAACCTCTGTCCTGCATGGCAGTGAACAATGGCATTACCCACATGAATCTGACCTATATATAGTGTCAATGAATATGATGCATTCTTTGTGTACGAACCTCTGTCCTGTATGTCAGTGAAGAGTGACATTACCCACATTAATCTGACCTATGTATATGCATATGTGTATGTATGTATATATATATATATATATATATATATATATATATATATATATATATATATATATATATATATATATATATATATATATATATATATATATATATATTATATTTGAAATTTGAAGTTGTCGATGTATCGTTAGAAAATGGATCACTTTAAAATTAGGTTAGGTTTGGTTAGCGTTTGGTTATTTAATCGTCGGGTGAAATAAACATTACCATTGACACATTTCTGTAGTCATTCGGTACATACAGGTAATACATTCATGTTTTAACTCGATGCTTGCAAGGTGTAGGTGAAGATGGTCAACTAAACGCTGTGTGTGTCGTGTGTGTGATTGGTACTGTGTGACGACTGTCTATACATTTAGAAATAATATTATAGAGCCAGTTGTTATAGTTGACTTTGACCAGGGTGATTCTTACTATAACTATATTCAGCATCTTCCGTGTTTACAGTATACTAAGGTCTAAAATTCTAATTTTAGTCGAAATTATTATATTAGTGAGATTCATGATGTTCGTTGTGTCTTTGGCTGCAATCCATACGTGAGTGTGCAGAGAACGTCTGTAGAGAGGTAACGTTATGTCCTCCAGTATGTTGATATTGTCATGATAAATGATCCTGGTATACAGTATGTCTCATTAACATCAGCACATGGTTAGGACTTTGTGGTGACTTTTACGTGCGTCTTGGTTTAGTGTTGGTCTACGTGTCTTTGTTGCCACGGCAGTGTTGATTAACTCGCCGCACTTCTTAACTCACCTTCAGCGCCAGGCGAGTCATCCTGCAGGAGGGTGTTGACGGTTGGCAGGGGTCTGTTAGTCACCAACAACTCAGCTCAATAACTTGCCCAGTCAGTCAGTCTTTACCCTTTATTAGTGCGGTTAGGTCTGCTGTTGGTCTCTGCTGCTACGGTGAAGCCTTCTGCTACTGTTACCTTACTTAGTTAGCAGTTGCTACCTCTGCTGCAGATTTGTCTGAGCCTGCTGTGTCTGTTGCTGCTGGTGATGTCACCCTGAAGGACCTGTGGGAAGGACTGCAGGGACGGAGCCACTGTCATCCTTTATACTAACTTTCGAAGTCGAGACCGTGTCGACGGGCTCGGGTGGGTGGATGGTGACAACATAGGCGTGGCGAGGAATCACGTGGTGAGGGAGTTAGGGGTGGCGGCTCCGTGTAACACTTTAAATGACGTAATGTACAGCCTACGCCATACAACATGTTGCCGAGGAGTTATGGCACAATTCTCCTCATCAGCCAGTGTTGTTATTGATTAGCTGACTCGGCTATCTCACCCGGTGGCCGGAGGGGGGGGGGGATGCGGCACCTAGCGTTCAACTGTACCTTCAACGACGATGAGAAATATATACATAGTGAGATAAACATTAAGACTTTAAAATTAACTCCATCCAAACTCAGAATGTTTCACACATGTACTGTATAGTTGTATGCTATGTTCAATCGGGGTCAAAAGTCTTGAACACTGAGCAATCTGGCATCTACTTCTGAGTTATACATATATGATTGGGATATACTAATAACACTACTTGTCATCACATATTATGCCTGAACTACAAAATGGGATCAAACTCTCCTTAATACCTAAGATCTTCGGGTACTTACATGCCAAATACTGTCAAGTGTTCAAGATTTTTGACCCCGACTGTACATACTCAATAATAATAATAAAATAATAATAATAATAATAATAATAATAAATAAGGTTTTCTCTTGAGAATTTGGGTACTAACCAGCGGATCTCAAGTCATAAAACACAAGGTAATATATAAGACAATACGGTACAATAATAGTTACAGTACAGTTATTAAAGGTCTACATCATGTAACACTACACACTCCCTCACAACACAAAACACACGACACAGAGTTAAACATTATTCTTAATTACATCAGCAAGAAAATAAACAAGTGTTTCAAAAGTTTCAAAAGGAGGCTAGATAGATTCATGGATGATAGAAAGTGGTAGTAACTCTCGACAGGAGCTGCCATGCACAGGTCAACCGGCCTATTGTAGACTCCTTATTTTCTTATGTTCTTATGTATGTTCTTATGACGTATGAGATACACTAAAATATGAACAAGTATATCTGTACACACAGTACTACACACACACACACACACACACACACACACACGCATATACATTTATAAATACCATATACTGTATTGTCTGTCTTTTCAGATAAATACAAGAGTGTATGTGTATTAGCGTTTAGAGACCCTGGTGTAGTGGTCAGCGTACTCACTTCTCGAGAGAGACCCAAGGTTCGATCACGAGGGAGGACGAAGTTTGAGTAAGTTTGTTTATGCCACATGCGTCTCTAAACTGATGTACTGCTGGGTGATAGGTAGAGAAACTCCCTATATTTCTCCTTAACTAAAGCTCAGGGGTAATTTTCAAGGAAGACAACAAGTATCTCAAGCAGGACACAAGAGTTAGAATCGTGTAATACAGCTGAAACACTGCACCATGAAAACTCCAGCAGGAAGACTATCTAAAAATCACCTGAAGTGCCTCCACCCCAGCTCATTTCACCTAAAAATTAACAACCCTAACATTATTTAGGAGGTTAAGTTAGGTTAACATTAGGGTAGTTAACCTTTAGAAATAAGCTGGTGAGGATGTTCTTCAGGTGATCCCAAACTTACTCTGACGACCCGGTCTCCAACGCCAGATAAACAATAGCCACTGTTATACTTGCAACAGGTTTTGTAAGTGATGCATGCATTCGCGTCTCCTCCCACTTAATGAGGTCCGCCACACTACCACCTTCCTTTTCTATTGGCGCCTCAGTATTTAAACCACGTCATTAACCTTGAATCGTGATTTTTTTTTATTGTTTGATTAATTCCTCCTTGGTCAACATCCAACCCGACCTGTCGTCTTCAAAATCAGTCAATCAGTTTTGGGATTATTTTGTACACACACACGCGCGCGCGCACTCACACACTTTGCTGTCACTTGTAATCGAGTATGACGATCATCCAGCTATGATACAATGATATGAGTTATCAAGGATGTCACCTTAGTTGGTGAGTTCTGAGGTCACACACACACACACAGTAAATGCGACAGACCACAAAAGTCGATTACCTGATTCTTATGTCCTTCAGTAATTATCATTACTTTCTTGTAATAGTATTTCTTAGTGCAGGTCTGCACTTATATTCTGACAAGCACAGGAATAGACTAATATCTTGATAAATGCTATTACTTAACGCGTTGTTCAAGGTCTAGAACGTCTGGTGTCATCTTAGGTGTGATATAAATGTGCTAATTACCCTTTGAAAAATGTTAATTATGAAACTCTATACCCGTATTTCAGTAATGGTATTTTGATCTGTGCAGGTTGTGTTTCATTGTCTCTAACTAACATTTCCTCGAAAATCTTTTATTCTAGTCAATGATGTATCTCTCATGTTATATAACTTTCGCCATGAAATAATTGAAAATGAATTGCATACATTTATAACTATGAGTGAATAATGGGGTTGTGTGTAGCCTAACATGATTCTCCGTCACGATATTACGATTTATGTCATCGTAATTATTAAATTTATTATAATTATAGCGTTACTTTCAAAACTGTTACTTGCTATAGATTTCCACTCACATTTTACCCCATAATGTTGTTAATAGTAAGAGAAACAATTAAAACCCAGCAAATGTGTGTAAATGGGGCAGAAAGTCAGATCAGCAACCTGGGACTTGCTCACAATTTTCGTGATGACATATGGCAGCAGGGTCTACCATTAGACAATACATTATGCTTCCAATATCTTCCCAGGCGGTAGTACCTCCCTGTTTGGTAGCTGCCTACAACCTACTGCTTTCCGTGTTGTTACCAGCAGAAATACAGGACTTGTGGCCATATAGTGTTGATATATACAGGCATACCCAGGGCCGTCCCTAGGAGGGTGCGAGGCCCCACCAACCCCCATGGGACTGTCGCTATGGATGGTAAGGTCAGATTAACCAGTCAACAGGTAATGTGTCCGAGGTCACTGGGTCTAGTGCTGGGCCCCGCGGGGCCCCGGGCGGTCGCCCCTGTTCGCCCCCCACCCCCTAAAGGACTGGCCTGGGCATACCGTATATTTAGGTTAAAATAAATCACTGCTCAAGTATCATCGTGTGTATTTACTTGCTGGGTGCCAAAATGATGCAAAAGACCGATACCTCCAACATGGAAGTTTTCATCACTGTTCTCTATTTCATGTCTAGAAAATGTAAGTTTTCGTTACTAATGTCTATATTTCATGTTGTGGAAGGACTAGGGATGACCATGGCCAAGGAATGGGCTTGAGATGATCAGATGACAGATGCAATTTAACGGCTTCATAGCTGGATGGCGGAGTTATTGATAAAACTCTACAATCATAAAGAAATCTACTTTTGGTAAATTTCTTTCATCTGCCTTGATGAACCCTGGAAGTAGTTGTCCAACCTTCTTGGCTGATCGGTTCTGTAAATAAATATTATTAGACTATTAATTGTGCTTTACTGTGCAACACAGTAATGCTATATTGAATATATAAATATTACTAAGCACATTAACTAACTCAATGGATATTAGCTGCCCCTACTACAAATTTCATAGTATAAGCATTCCAAACAATATTGGTATTATTTTGGTTTTGGTCATCTGGGGAACCTTAAGATTCTAACTATGGCATTAAGTACTACTTTAAATAATAAGACACATTATCTCTACGGGATTTCTGTCGCAAAATTTTTTTCGATTGCATAAGAAAATACAGGTCATAGGTTAGGTTAGAGTATGATGAGTAACATAAGTTATAAGGTTAGCTTAACATACACCGGTTGATTTCTGATAGAAATGAAAGTCAAAATTGTTCATAACTCATCGCAAACCATCAGAAAAAAACAGTCTGCATGTCTAAGTACAGGGATGACTAAAACTTAAAATTTACCCATTATAGCCTATCTCGAATCAAAACATCCAAATACTTATGGTAGTTTTAGTAAAATTTTACCCATTAATTAATATAAATGATATTTCCCATTACATTCTCAAAACAAAGTCCAGACAATGTCATTACTTCTAAATTGGCTTGTGTCTCCATCTAGTACTGATATACTCTGTAAATGCACTGGAAAAAAAAGAGAAGGTCCACCAGGTAAGAGTACATGACAGCTGAGCTGGTGTGACCATGGGAGTTTTTGTATGTCCATAAGCTGCTCTTCACGGCACATTTCTTCACTTACGAAATGTGCATTTTTATGTTCGTAATTTTTAACATTATTATTGAGAAGAATAGGTCTAATTATAAATTGTGAACATATTAGTATGATAAATGCAGAGGTAAACGAACACTTTTTATGGATCAATCGGCTACTTTTTTAGCATAGAAAGGGGGCGTCGCTTCTGGGCCAAGCTAGTGTAAAGTGAGTTTTTTTATAACGATTTTACCAGAGGTCACAGTTTTAGGCAGTTTAACCCCTTCAGTACGATAACATAACCACCGTAAGTCATCAAAATCATCATGCTTAAGGGGTTAAATCATAGGACTCGAGCTGTTGTCATCGTACTCGAGGGGTTAAGGCACAATTGCGTCTTCAGGGCATATAGAGACTGCTTGCCTGAGGAGGTAGGTGTCAGGTCTCCCACAAGTTTGAGAGATGTGTGGATAAGAATTTTGGGGCAAATACAGAGGTGACCTTTTAGTGGCTTTCTTGGGTCATCCTTGGTTAAATATGCTTCCCATTTACCATTATTTGTATACTTATACTGCCTCTGCACATGCTAAATTAATGTGAACCTGTATGGCAATTTTACTTAATTAATATCTCTGTCTACCTACAGTATATATCAAGTAAACTGATCTTCTATTGTAATGTATATTTGCAACAAAATTCTCTCGATATTTATGGAACTATCTGGCAACCACCTGAAGGTCAGGTAAGGGCCAAATTGTAATTTAGATCAATCACGGCTCTCGAGTTGAGCAATGTGTTTTTTCCGATGGTTTAGACAATTTTAAGAAAATTTTCTTCGATGGCGTTTCCCTTGCATATGACTTAAATATACCGGGGGATCCAGGGGGCGGTTAGGTAATTTTAGGTCATTTGCGACGGAAACGTCATCGATGAAAATTTTCTTAAAATTGTCTAAACTATCGGAAAAAACACATTGCTCAACTCGAGAGCCGTGATTGATCTAAATTACAAATTGGCCCAAGTAAGTCTGGGGTGATTGGTGTTTTAATATCTATTTACATATTTTTTTTGTGTTACGATTTTTTATCTTTGTATGTTTACTCTGACAGTTTATAGCCAAGAGCATCGTTCACTAGCTATAAAATAATTACATAATACGACCCACAAGTAAAGTACAGTAGATGCCAGATATTGCCAAGTGTCCAATGATATATGTATGACAACAATGGACTCAATTTAGTACAATATATCCTGTCTGTGTGTGCTCAGTCAATCAATTACGTATCTTACTTTCACTTCTCTCTGACGTTATTAAAAAAACTTCGAGTTTAATATTTTTTATTTTTTTTATTTTATGTTTGCTATTACTTTCTATTTATAGTTCTGCTTTTGTCGTCAATTAGTTCAGGAAGTATAGGTGACCGCAAAACTCACCTCCTGGAAACAAAACATCTAATCTGGGAGAAAGTGCGACTGATTTAATTTCTTTTTATCGTCTATCTCTCAAAAAATTTAATTGCTTGCGTGTGTTTTTACCTTCTATGTGATGACTGGGTTATAATATTATAGTTAAGGGTAAATAGCGCACTCTGTAGAGTTAATTAATACCTACAGAAGTAATTTTAAATAATTTTGTGACAATGGAAAGTGATTTAAGAAGAGAGAGGGGGGGGGAGGGAGGGAGATAGACTTATTAAGGAGAAACAAGTAGTGGTAAAGACAGTTAAAGAGACAGACGGAGATATTTAGAAAAAATAAAGAAAAACATAGATTTAAAGAGGAGAGACAGAGGCCTGGGAGAGGAACATAGTACGTACAGTAGGTGTCGGGGTCGTGGTGGATGAAGCAACATAATTGTTTTCTTTAACAAACAAATAAACAACAACTTGTCATAATACATAGATGGCTTAACTATCTTAATAAGACCGTATGTATGTGTGTGTGTTGTGTTGTGGATGGCACTCATTAAACATTCACACTGATAAACTATACAGTTTAGTTTGGTTTTGTTTTTGTTTTGTTATGTTTTCTGGAGTGTTTGGGGGGAAAGCTTAAGTTTGTGTGTGTGTGTACGAGTTGTGCAGTTACTACTTGTTAGATCCGTCAGGGGTTAATCATCACAGTGAAAGGGCCCGACCCAAACTTTCCCTTTCAGCCATGTCACGTCCGCTGCGAGTCTGTTGTGACGTCATTCATACTTCATAATGAATCGAGACCTCCAGGACGTACACACCACTCCTGGTGATGTCACTGAAGTTCATGATCGGTTAAAGTGAGGTATGTTACTCCAAGGTCAAGCAGCAGAATGATTCCTTATCTTAATGACCCCTGTGGGTCATTGGTCATTAATATAGTGATAACAATCACAACTGACACTCAGTAATAAGTTTCGTTCCATGATGTCACAGAGGGTGAAGAGGTTCGAACAATTAAAACTACCGCTTGAAAGAACAATTCATTCAAGAAGACTCTTCGTCGGAGAGGGGTGATGTTTAAAACGCCTGCGGTGTGTCGTGTTGGTAGACCTATGGGACCCACTTTCGCACAAGCCATCCAACACTTTTATGGCCTTTATGTCGCAAGTCATGGTGCACCGAGCTGTCAGGTGTATCTGTCACACCACCCATGTTCCATATACTTGATGATGTCATGGCTATCAGTACAAGTGTGACAGTCGGCAGGTGACGGGCGAGGTTAGGTAAAGTGTAACGTTTCCTGATCATCATTACACAATGTAACAGTTTGTAACACCGTCCCCCAAATATAACGCATTTCACGCTGTAACCAACTGTTGAGCAACTATACACAATAATCGGTCCTATTTGGGAAGATATTGGAAGCATAATGGTGACCAAGTCCCAGGTTGCTGATCTGACCTTCTGCCTCATTTACATAAAATTGCAGGATCTCGATTGTTTCTCTTACTTTGACAACACAACATACATGAACTGTACATATAGTTACTCTCACACGAAGCTCTTTATTATTTCAACCCCTGTCATTCATCACCCTCCCTGACCTCGCCTCACTCCTTGACCTCGCCCTCCCTGACCTCACCTCACTCCTTGACCTCACCCTCCCTGACCTCACCTCACTCCTTAACCTCACCCTCCCTGACCTCACCTCGCCCTCCTTGACCTCGCCCTCCCTGACATCACCTCACTCCTTGACCTCGCCTCCCTGGCCCCACCTCACTCCTGACTCACCTCACCCCCCTGCCTGCTTCAACCTGACCCACCTCTCCCCTGACCCTCACCCCTTGACCCACCTCACCCCCTGACCCACCTCACCCCTGACCCCCTCAGCCCCACCTCACCCCTGACCCACCTCATCCCCTGACCCACCTCATCCCCTGACCCACCTCAACCCCTGACCCACCTCATCCCCTGACCCGCCTCAACCCTGATCTACCTCACCCCCTGACCCGCCTCACCCTCCCTGTGCCTCACCCTCGACCCACCTCACCTCCCCTGACCCACCCTCCCCCTGACCCGTCTCCCCCTGACCCTGCCTCACCCCCAGCCACTTCACCCCCTGACCCGCATCACCCCGGACTCACATCACCCCCTGACCGCCTCACCCCCTGACTGCCTCACCCCTGACCCACTTCACCCTGCCCAACCTATCTCACCCTATATAGAGATGAAAGTCCGTTATATGGAAGTTTCATTGTGCATCGATATTTTCCGGTAAATAGTGTTGAGTGGACGCATCTAGTTATAGCATTGCGGTTATTATTATTTTGTTGTTATTTGGTTTGTCCGAGGAATAGGCAACTTAACGTATTTCAACTGAAGATTAATCGGTTTACAGCTATCTAGGGGGATTAGGTTAGGCTAAGTTAAGATAGGTTAGGTTAGGCCAGGCTAGGTTAAGATAGGTTAGGTTAGGCCAGGCTAGGTTAGGTTAGGCTAGGCTAGTTCAGGTAAGGTTAGGTTAGGTTTGGTTAGGTTAGGCTAGGCTAGATCAGGTAAGGTTAGGTTAGGCTAGGTTTGGTTTGGTTAGGCTAGGCAAGATCAGGTAAGGTTAGGTTAGGCTAGGTTTGGTTAGGCTAGGCAAGATCAGGTAAGGTTAGGTTAGGCTAGGTTTGGTTTGGTTAGGCTGCGTTAGGTTATAGTTCAAGGTGTTTTATCATCAGATGAAATAAGCTGGGGTTCCTAAGCTGCACGTGATCCCCCTCAAGTAACACTGTGATCCAGCTCCACTCTACAAGTTGTACAGCAGTAAAGGAAAATGAAATATCCTATGGTACAAATTATTATCGTTAAATGCATGTGGAAGATCTGTTGTTCAAGAATTATCAGCCAGAGTAAGCACACACACACACACACACACACACACACACACCAGTGCCGGATTTAGACCTGTGGAGGCCCATGGGCAGCCTCTTTGTGGAGGCCCCCCTCATTATAACTACCCAAGAGGGTGGGGTGGCGAGTGAAGCGAGCCTAAACATCTGGGAGTTCTGGGGGGCACTGTAAGACCCACGGGAAAATTTTGAAATTTGAACACTTCTTTGGAGAATTTTGAAGCCATATGCAGTTATATTGAGGAAATTAGAACATTGAGAAATTTTTAATTAACTGTATATTTATTGATAGTGTACAAATTCCCAACACACACACACACACAAAAAAGTGAGACATAACTGGAGTCATTCATGTAGTTTCAAGTCAGCCCTGTTCATACCGGTCAAACATTTTCAAAACCAGGTATTATTAGTTATTTCAAGGAGTAGCTAGCCTAATTTCTATCACGCTTCTTGCTGAACATAGTTTTACGTGATGGAATAGATAAACATGAATTTTAAAGAATGAAAATAAAAATAATCCAAATGAATAAACAAAAAATAAAATATTGTAATATGTGGAGGCCGCCAGATTGTGGAGGCCTCTGGGCAGCTGCCCTCCCACACACACACACACACACACACACACACACACACCATCCTCGACACCGGCTCCTACTGCCACCTGAGATCCCTAGCCCGAGAATTGCTGTTCGACACCACAACCGCATCCAGCCCATACGTGCACGAACTGATCTCTATAAGAACAGCCCAGTCCCAACCATTGTAAAAATTATCAATAACTTGTAATAAACGAGTGTATTCACTCCCAGTAAACACTACTCCTTGCACTGTCACTATGTTGAAATGAACTGTAGTTTGAGCTTTTCCCCATCTAGTTATTATATATCTTATTTGTATCACGTATGTTACTTGTATATTATTTGTAATTCGAAACCCATTCTCCAATTATGTAACTGTATATTTTCAGCCTTCTGGCTGCCAAGCTCTTTCAATAAACCGTTAATTATTATTATTATTTATACACTTTAGTTTTTGTTTTATCTTTTTTCTTTGTTTATGTGTCTCTCCTTATCTTTTTCTCTGTCTGTCTCTCTCTCTCTCTCTCACAAGTCTTGCATGACACTTTCCCTTTGACACTGGCAGACCGCCCCCCTCCCTCCCCTCCTCACTCACCTTTGTTTCGGCTCACCCCCCACCACCCCACCCTACTCCGTGTCTCCACTCACTAACTCTTAAATTTTCACTTTTTCTCAGTTGAAAGTGAGATGACTTATGGCATTAGAACGTTATCGCTTGCTGTTCATATCTAAAAACAAGTTGAACTAGTTTGACAGTTTTTTTTATGCAGATGAGAAGCACAACTAAGATCTTAATTATTTTCTATTTTAACTCGACCTTTTATTATAAGGAAAAGAAATTTTATTTTATTACTGTATAATATTCTCATATAATATAAATACAACAGTATCTATTATAACTTGCTACATAATATAACTTAATATAGAATGGCAAACAGAATTAAATTTGAACTGTGCTAATACTCGTGAAGGACTTTGTTCCTGTGTGCTTAAAGTCTTTGTTGAGTGTGAGGGCCGCGTCCTTGGTGGGCCCAGATCCTCCCGAGAGACGTCAGTCAATCTCATCACTTATATCCTCTTCGCCACTGAATTCACTAGGTGGGCAGGATGTAGGTCATTTCTGTTACACACTGTTGGCAAGTAATGGACATGTACGGGCTCTTGAATGCAACTGAACATGCGCTAATTTTGGTAAAATCTGGTCTTATAGACGCTCACGCTCGGTGCCAGTTGCAACATCCTCTGGCAGATGATTCTAAAAGTTCACAACTCTTGCTACAAAGATGCTAACTAATAGTTTTCGTTACTGATAATTTCTTTAACGTTGAGGCTGTGACCTCTAGCGGGATGGCCATCTGCTAACTCCAGATACCTGTATGTACAGTACATTTAGCAGAATTATGTCCTTTGAAATGCTTTTACATCAATCTTATCTCTTCAAACAAGTAATTATATTGAAACACACACACACACACACACACACACGCCAAAAATGTCACTAACATTAAACCCTAAATTAATCCCTTTCCCTTAAATATTGTTTCCCATAAAGATGAGGTAGACAGGAAGTGACGTACTGTACATATACGTCATGACAGTAGAGAAAAAAACGTGTAAATCATGACACGCAAAAAAGGGAAAGAAATTAGAAAATGTATTACCGAAGTGACAAAGGTTATGTAATGTACTGACGTAATGCTACACACCATTTGTTCAACCTACAAAGAGAACAAAAATAATAATAGTTATTTGTTCATGTCAGTCCATATCACGAAAACTGCGTGAAATGAACACACTAACAACGAAACGCCTCATCATTCACTCTCTTACCCAGGGGGGAAAAAGTGTTCCCATCCCTATTTTATAATGTTCCACGCTTTAAGGAAGTTAGTGAGAATGATAACTTTATGTATATTTATAACTTGACACTTGACACATACTAGTTTATGCTATGTAGGATCATCGGGAAAAGAATATAGATTTTAATATGTAATCTTGCATCTGTTGTTTTTAACACTAGTGAACTGTGTATATTGTACTACAGTAACATTAGATGATATAATGTTAAATTTAACTTGGTAATCTTAAAAGTATTTCAGCCCCGGTGAATAGCCCTCACACGGTAGTATAAGCGAGGGGTGTCACGGGTGGAAAATTGATAAATAAAGGAATTTTATCGTGTAATCTTGTAACTAGGAAGTTTTGTGGTCTGTGAAGTGTGTGTGTGTGTGTTGTCATCTCTGTCTTTTACCAAGGTTGAGTGGATATGGCCTTATTTTAACTCTTTTTCACATGTGTGTGTGTGTGGGGAACGGGTGAGCAGAGAGTGTTTTACCTTCACCCCGGGCAAGAACACTGACAGGTGGGGCCTCCTCTCACAAGCCTCCACCACCTGTTTCATTCACACGCAAATTTCCATTATGAAACGACAGGAAAATTAAATTTCATCTTCGTCATCACCATTTCCGGTTAACTTACATGAATAGTGCTGTTAACACACACACACACACACGCACACATATGCCAGGTGTATGATTGTCTTGCATCACATCTGACATAACACCTCGTAAAATAAATATGTATTGACTTGGTGATTATGCTTGTCTGTTTTAGTACTCTAACTATGGAAAGCTTTGAGCTCTTACCTTCTAAGTTTCAAATTGGCTCAGTGTTCCTCATCTCTGGAAACGCTGTATTTTTATATCGGGTCAAAGTCAGGTTTTCAAGGTCACCCATGTAGATCAGAGTGCTAAAATGCGATGGTGGTGGACCTCTAACACATAACGTTGTTGATCGTTACCTCTGTGGTGTTTATTCCAGATCACAGAGAGGTTAAGGCCAGCTTCAACCTTCTTAAAGTTTTTCAAGGCGAATTGTTGAGAGTTTTGTCAAATAACATCCTAGTATAATTACTTTATTAATAAGTCATCCTAAGTTTATGATATTTGTTTAAATAGTGTAGAACTAAAGCATTGAAATACGTTCCTTACAATCCATTAATTATTGAGGATGGTACAAACCAGAGCCTTCAATAGGGATTCTATAGTTACGCCAACTTTGCGCTAGGCGACACAATTTTGAATGCCTCACTCTGTAAACCGTCCTGGGTATACAAGGCTCTGCTGATCGTGTTTGCCGCAGTGGCGTAACTTTCCCTAGATTTTACGAAATAGCAGAAACTTAATGATGGAAGTTTGACCGCTTCATTATTTTGGTGGCAGGTGTCATCTGTCCAATAAGAAAATTTTCTACCAGTATTTCGTCCGTCAGCTGCTGTTATTACTGTGAGACGCTATACCGAGCCAATGATTTGTGATAGATAACTCAGCGAGCTCCCAGAGGCACCTGGAAGGTAGTAGAAGGACAAAATACCACATAGATCCACGAGAATACTGCACCACCACCACCACAACAACTACTACGACCATCACATCTGCCACCACCACAATCTACCACCACCACCACAACTACAACTACTTATACCATGGCTTACAGACTTCCTCAGTGACCGACGCCAAGCTGTACGCTTCCGAGGGGCTGTCTCCACCTTTCAGTCACTCACCTGTGGCGTCCCCCAAGGCACCAAGATGGGACCACTCTGCTTCCTTATGCTCATCAATGATGTCCTAAGAGAAACCCCTGCTCGCTGGAAATATGTCGACGACTCCACCAGTGGGGTCAGCGTCAACAATTCTGCTCCCGACTATACCGCCCTTCAGGATTTATTGAACAGTCTCCAAAACTGGGCCACCAACAACCATGTCACCATCAACCATACCAAGACCATGGTTATGCACATCAACCTCTCCTCCGACATTGTCCCACCTCCTTCCATTACTTTAGGTCCGAACACACTCCAGGTTGTAGATTCCACGAAGCTCCTCGGCGTCACCATAGACAACAAACTAAATTGGAAACCACACGTCAGTGAAGTTGTCAAATCCTTCAGTTTCCGTCTCCACCTCCTCCGCCGACTCAAGTCCCTCGGAGTTCCTGCACCCGAGCTCCTCAGTGTTTACACAACTATCATACTTCCCAAGCTCACCTATGCCTCCCCTACCTGGTCTTCCTTCCTAAATGCCACACAACGTAAACACCTAGAAAAAGTGCAAAACGGGACATGCAAGATTATTCTCTCCCCTTCCTACTCCACATATCAAGAAGGGCTCAATACACTGACCCTTTCGACTCTCACTAACCATCACCACGACCTCATCTGCAAATTTGGTAAGAAGCTTCTACACCATCCTCGACACCGGCTCCTACTACCACCTGAGATCCCTAGTCCGAGAATTGCTGTTCGACACCACAACGAACTGATCGCTATAAGAACAGCCCAGTCCCAACCATTGTAAAAATTATCAATAACTTGTAATAAACCAGTGTATTCACTCCCAGTAAATACTACTTCTTGCACTGTCACTATGTTGAAATGCACTGTAGTTTGAGTTTTTCCCCATCTAGTTATTATATATCTTATTTGTATCACTTGTATTACTTGTATATTATTTGTAATTCGAAACCCATTCCCCAAATATGTAACTGTATATTTTCAGCCTTCTGGCTGCCAAGCTCTTTCAATAAACCGTTAATTATTATTTAATTATTATTATTATACTACTACCACTACCACCACCACAGCTACCACCACAACTATATATATATATATATATATATATATATATATATATATATATATATATATATATATATATATATATATATATATATATATATATATATATATATATATATATATATATTTTACCACCACCCATACAACTACTATTACCACCACTATAACTACAACTATACGACTCCTACCACAACTACAACTACCAACATAGTGTAGCAGACTTTCCCTCACGTCAGCCACAGTACTCCTTTGCTTCACTTTTACAAACGCCTCCTCATGTAATTAGTAACGGGTCCAACCAACCTCTAACACACACACACGTACATGACTTCGCGCACACATGTACTCCTGCTCGCTGGAAATTTGTCGACGACTCCACCATTGGGATCAGCGTCAACAATTCTGCTCCCGACTATACCGCCCTTCAGGATTTATTGAACAGTCTCCAAAACTGGGCCACCAACAACCACGTCACCATCAACCATACCAAGACCATGGTTATGCACATCAACCTCTCCTCCGACATTGTCCCACCTCCTTCCATTACTTTAGGTCCGAACACACTCCAGGTTGTAGATTTCACGAAGCTCCTCGGCGTCACCATAGACAACAAACTAAATTGGAAACCACACGTCAGTGAAGTTGTCAAATCCTCCAGTTTCCGTCTCCACCTCCTCCGCCGACTCAAGTCCCTCGGAGTTCCTGCACCCAAGCTCCTCAGTGTCTACTCAACATTCATACTTCCCAAGCTCACCTATGCCTCCCCTACCTGGTCTTCCTCCCTAAATGCCACACAACGTAAACACCTAGAAAAAGTGCAAAAGAGGGCATGCAAGATTATCCTCTCCCCTTCCTACTCCACATATCAAGAAGCGCTCAACACACTGACCCTTTCGACTCTCACTGACCATCACCACGACCTCATCTGCAAATTTGGTAAGAAGCATCTACACCATCCTCGACACCGGCTCCTACTACCACCTGAGATCCCTAGCCCGAGAATTGCTGTTTGACACCACAACCGCATCCAGCCCAGATTAAATTAAGTTTACCAATTTTTTGTGATTTTGTGACAGCAAATACTAGTCGAGAAGTGATTGGCAGTCCGATTTATTCATCTAGGACCATTATTTGACTTCACTGCGACTACATTTGGGTACATTTAGGTAATTCCTCGCTCCCTCGGTACATGGCCGCGATCTATTAACTCATCTTAATGTAAGTTTTCCAATTTTTGGTGACTTTCTGACACCAAATACTCGTCGAGAAGTGATCGGCAGTCCGATTTATTCATCTAGGACCATTATTTGACTTCATTCCGGCTATATTCGGCTACATTTGGGTACATTTGGGTAATTAGTCGGACCCCTTATGTTACTTGTATATTATTTGTAATTCGAAACCCATTCCCCAAATATGTAACTGTATATTTTCAGCCTTCTGGCTGCCAAGCTCTTTCAATAAACCGTTAATTATTATTATTATTACACGCAAGTGCACATGTGTATATAAGTAAATATATGTATATAATAGTAAATAATATATTATTCGTTAAGATCTGCACATACACACGCACTTGTTTGTCTACTGTTCTCACAAACACGCCAAAAAGCTCACATACACACATACTGTACACACACCGCGTTCATAATCACATATATAGACTAAGAACAATAAAAACGGGAATTGTGTAAAACGCTCAGCCTCTACACACACACACACATGTCGCACTTGGCAGGACAAACCCAACATCATCTCGGGTGGTAGACAATTAGAGAGTGGAGCTGTCATGGTCGCTAATGACAAATAGTTTCCAGTCGGTAAAGCAACAAATATAAAAACATTTTGCGCACTTGATAATTGAATAAGTTTCCCAAATTATTTTTTGCGTAGTTCTATTGATTTAAGTAATATTGAAGAGGGTTTTTTTTATTGTATATTAAATGAATTCACGAATAACAAAAAAGAAAACGAAAGAGAAATATTAATGGGTAAGTATATGTGTGTTGTTATGGTAGGGTTTCAATGCAAATTCGGCATCATATTTGCCCTCATTTTTGAGACGCTGTTTCAGTGAGGTAGTGTTGAAATTTTGACTGATTTGTTAAAGGTTTGTTGGAAGAGAACGAGTAAATTACAGTATACTCTCTCACAGTGACACGTAACGTTCTTCATTGACAATTCATTGTGAATTTTATAGTGAGTTAATTTCGGTAAACAGTTTGGTACAAAAAGAGACTACAACAGGATATTGCACAACCCGGCTGACACAGATCCCGTCCCCAGGTATCAACAATTGAATCATGGCGTCACTAAACATGTGATGGTGACTTACCTGAGGGCCAGTAGCCTGCCCTCTACCTCGGAACCAGCCTCAATTCCCGTACGCCGACCCATCTCTTCTACTAACGTAAGTGTTAAACCTAACCTTGATTTTTCCTAACATAACCTAACCTTAGGTTAATATTAAACCCTCATTTTTTAAAACATAACCTTACCTTACGTAAGTGTTAAACCTTGAGTTTTTCTAACCTAACCTACTGTAGTGGAATTCTCCCCTACAAACGCTGTTTGTCGCTGCCTAGCCGACCCCACCAATTCCCCAGTGTATGCCTCGTGGTCTAGGTCAACCAGCGCCGCCATACACCACGGAGCGGGGGTCAACTGCTAAGCCACGCCTACTCCCGCTATTTAAGACCTGACCTCGTGGTGATCTCTCTCTTACTACATACAGCCGCAGCCAGCAACACCTCCTCCTCCGCCGCTGCCCGGCGGCCCTCGCTCCTCCGCCTGCCTGGCGGTCCTCTCTCCCGCTGGCGAGCATGGCGACCCACAAGCTGTCCTTCTCTGAGCGTCCTCACCAACCAGCTCTCTCTACATCACGCTTGTAACCATGCTGCCTTCCCAGCACCAAGCTGCATTGTACACCCAATACAACATGTATATAGAGAGCACATTGTGAGTTTCCTTTCTCCATTCCATCCTGAGTGTGAACCAAACAATCTCATACCCCACAAATGGTGACTCCCAGAGATTCGCACTCACACAGGATGGAGGAGAAACTGATCACGCTCCCAGTCTTCAAGCAACATGGAAGACTGGCTTATCCACCCAGAAGCAGCTCTCATCGGCTCTACAGCTACTGTCTCTACACCGCAGGTTAGACACCCTAGAGCAGCTCTGCTACTCTAAGCAGACACCAGCTCCTCTTCCTGCCCTAAGCACCACGTCCTACCGACCCCAGCACACCCGTCCTGCCTCAGACGCCGACCCCGGCCCAGCAGTAACCCCTGCCGCCCTTGATGCGGCCTCTGTTCCTGAGTGCGGACACACACACCCCTCTTTTCTCCCTCAGGTACTCCCTGCTAATGTCCTGCACCCTGCTGCTGTCGTGGACCCAGCTGCTGTCACGAGCCCTCATCCGTTTCTGCTGACACAGCCCCTGCTCCTGACCCAGGCCCACACACCCCAGCAGGCGCATCTGACGACTCGGTACCTGCCGTGAGGGAAGCACAAAATTCATCGCCTCCACACACCCTTATTCTCCCTCTCTACTCCCACAGATATTGTGTATCTAGACAGTTGTCCCCAGCGACCGGCTCATCCACGCCATCGCCGTTGTCTCACATGAGGCACGCACCGCCCGTTCTGCCTCACATGTGCTATGCAACTCTGCAGACAACAAGTCTCCTACACAGCCTGGAGGGAAGGGGGAGTATTGTAGTGGAATTCTCCCCTACAAACGCTGTTTGTCGCTGCCTAGCCGACCCCACCAATTCCCCAGTGTATGCCTCGTGGTCTTGGTCAACCAGCGCCGCCATACACCACGGAGCGGGGGTCAACTACTAAGCCACGCCAACCCCCGCTATTTAAGACCTGACCTCGTGGTGATCTCTCTCTCTTTCTACCTACACCAGCCAGCAACACCTCCGCCTGCCTGGCGGTCCTCTCT
Source organism: Homarus americanus (assembly GCF_018991925.1). Lineage (NCBI taxonomy): Eukaryota > Metazoa > Arthropoda > Malacostraca > Decapoda > Nephropidae > Homarus > Homarus americanus. The sequence continues at coordinate 8,264,561 of NW_024737042.1, forward strand.
CCCGCTGGCGAGCATGGCGACCCACAAGCTGTCCTTCTCTGAGCGTCCTCACCAACCAGCTCTCTCTACATCACGCTTGTAACCATGCTACCTTCCCAGCACCAAGCTGCATTGTACATCCAATACAACATGTATATAGAGAGCACATTGTGAGTTTCCTTTCTCCATCCCATCCTGAGTGTGAACCAAAACATCTCATACCCCACACTACCATGACATATGTGTTAAACCTTGATTTTTCTTATACCTGGTACAGTATATTATACTCTTATTGATATTTCTCTTCTATATTATGTATGTGTGCATACCATCATAAAGTTAAGATGTTACTTTTTACTAAAACGTACGTATTGTGTTGGGAAAAAGTGGAGTTTGGGGGTCGTCCCAGTCTCTATTTCAATTAATCCCATATGTTCTGTTGTTCACTTTACGCGTTTGGGCCTCCGTGGGTTCAATTGACCGCGTAAAGCGAGGTATTACTGTGTATATATATATATATATATATATATATATATATATATATATATATATATATATATATATATATATATATATATATATATATATATATTTATTTATTTATACTGTACAGTATACCGTATTTACCGGTACATTTTCCGGAAAATTCTGAGAATATTTTCCCGATACCCGGAAAATTCCTGGGATGAGGGCCTGGGGGGCGAAAATGTGATGATAATAATAATAATAACAATAATAATAATAATAATAATAATTCAGATAAGTAAATTTTTAAATAAAATATACAAAAATTAAAATAATAAAACAATAATGATAACAATAATAATAATAATAATAACACTGCAATAATAATAATAATAAATAATACTAATAAAGAACCATAAAGAAATAAAAAAATAAAAAAGATCAAGAGTGAGAAACCATATATTCTGTGCTGTGCCTGTATGTATGTTGTGTTGTCAATGGTAAGAGAAACAATATTGTATATAGTTTTGACTCATTGTCTGGGCAACAGTTTTTATTTTAAATTATGTACTTGTGGGTTAAGCTGAAAAAGAAAAAATTATTGACAATTGTGATGTTATAAGGAAAATTAAAGTATATAATAATAAATGGAAATTTTTATTTTGGAGAATCAGAGATCCCCCCAATCATATTCCTCTTCCCAGTCTCACAAAAAACTAATCCGAAAACATTAGACGGTAATTCCTAGAGATTCTCAAAGTTCGTACCAAAACACTCTTCGTAACTGAAGACGCAATAATGCACTGTACCGAACTGAATCCGAGTTGAGTAGTCAGTAGCTTCATATAAATGTTCTCTGAAGTGTTAGTTTAGTGGATACTGTGAAGAGCTGCAGAAGGACCTCTGTGGGCTACAGGAATGGTCGAAGAAATGGCTGCTGAGATTCAATCTCACGAAGTGTAAGAGGGTGTACAGTACCTGGGGCGTACCAACGGTAAGGAGGCGTGTCATATGTCCCAACGGGATGAAGAAACTACACTAGTTGAGACTGAATGTGAGAAGGACCTAGGTGTGTATGTTGACAATGAGCTGAAGTTCTCGGGCCATTGTGAGAAGAAGGTAAACCAGGCAAATAAATTATTGGGTCTTATAAGAAGGTCGTTCAGCTATCTAGACGGTCCGTCCTTCGTAACGATCTTCAAGCGTGAAGTGCTTCCCCATCTGGAGTACTGTCACCCCATCTGGTCCCCGAGATATGCTAGGGACTGTCAGTTGGTTGAAAATGTTCAAAGGAGGGCCACCAGACTGGTGCCTGCACTTCGGCACCTCAGCTACCCTGAGAGATTGGAGCGCCTGAACTTGCCTAGCTTATATTACAGACGGGCAAGGGGAGACCTAGTTGAGGTGTATAAGCATCTCAGGGGGCACTACTCAGTCGAGAGTCCTTACTTGGAGCTGGAGGACGCTCGCCCCACAAGGGGTCACAGCTCAAGATTGAAGAAGCCGCAAGTCCAGAAAACTGTGAGGGCAAACTTTTTCGGAGTGAGGGTTGTAAACTCTTGGAACAATCTACCAGAGAGTGTTGTGACGGCACCGAGTGTGAGCTCTTTCAAGACAAGACTTGACCAACACTGGAGCGGGTTCAGGTACATCCAGGAGCCGGTGCATGCCCAGTACTTGCCAACAGTGCGTGACAGAGACGTGACCGATCGCCTGGGCGGCTAGCGAGCCGATCTTTTGGTGAAGAGGATAAATGAAAAGGAAAAGTAATCAGAGACGTGATCGATCGCCCAAGCGGCTAACGAGCCGATCAGTGGCGAAGAGGATAAAAATAAAAAAGTAAAGTAAATGAGACTAATCTGTGCTCCTCGTTATTATTGATTTCTCTATTACAACTAATGCCTGTCCTGTTACTGCTACTAATGTGAATCTACTGGTCTTAGCAAAGTAAAATATTAAATTGTAGTGTAAGGGTCAGAATCATGTTTAACTAAGTTTAGATAATATTTTTGTTAAAACCTATCTCGATCAATGGTAACCGTTTAAGGAACCGTTTTAATGACATATAAGTTTTGTTGTCGTAGTCCGCGGTGTTGTCAACCAGCCTGGCCGAGCCTGCAGGTGTAAACAAACCTTATTGTAGGAAGACCTGTGATTGGTGTACACAACTTTTGTTCAGCCAATCACATGCGTTGCACTAAATACATAACAACAGGGCACTAAGTCTGACTGTCTGTGTTCGTCAAAACAGCCTTAACCGAAGTAGCAGTTATAATGGTGTTGACAGCCAGAAAATAGGAATAATGTGTGTGTGGTAGAATCATTCACTCACCTGGAGGTACAGGTAAGGTTACTTATTTACTAAATGGCCACCCACTAGAAGTGGCCATACCGAGGGAAGGATGCCAGTGGCCTTTATAGGATCACTATTGTTCTTAATTCCAATTTTATTAAGGGCTATAATGAAGCACAGTAATACAGTACTGGGTGAATTTATAGTAATACACCGGTCTTTATCTTGCTGTTATTAATATGTATTTCATAATGTTTAGACAATTCTAAGACATTTTTCTTCTATGATTTTTGCGCTGGAAATTAAGGATAACCGAGATATTACTTTTTCAATATTACAGTTGGGTCTTCATTTACGCGGTCAATTGAACCCGTGGAATACCGTGTAAAACGATAAACACGTAAATGGGATTAATTGAAATAGAGACCAGGCAGATCCCCAAACTCCACTTTTTGAGATACAATACGTACGTTGTAGTAAAAATAGTATCTTAACTTTATGATGGTATGCACACACACATAATATAGAAGAGAAATATCAATAAGAGAATACTATACTGTACCAGGTAAAAAAAAAATCAAGGTTTAACACTTACGTTAGTTTAGAAAAAATCAAGGTTTAACACTTATGTAAGGTTAGGTTAGAAAAAATCAAGGTTTAACACTTACGTTAGGTTAGTTTAGAAAAAATCAAGGTTAGGTTAGGTTTAACTCTTACGTTAGTAGAAGAGATGGGTCGGCATACGTTGATGGGGGCTGGTTCCGAGGCAGAGGGCAGATTGCTGGCCCTCAGGTGAATCACCATCACTATCCACCATAGTTGTCAGGGCCTCCCTGACAAATCCCTCAAAGTCCATAGCATCACTGTCACTATCACTGGCTTGGGCTGGCTGGCTGTGGTGGGTTGCGGGGGAAGAAGTCCGTGATGTTGCGCTGACGGCTAGTGTTGATGTTGTCGTGATACATCTGGATGTACGGCCCCATAGTTTGCAACAGCTGGTTATTGAAGACTTCATAGCGGTGATCATCAGGGTCGTTGGAAAGGACGAGCTTGATTTTCTCTGCAAACTCGATGGCATCCTTAACATTACCATGCGTTAACTTGTGTTCTTCTCGGGATGACGCACCACCTGCCTCTTCACTGACGTCATCGTCTTCTAACATCTCGTCGGCAGTCACCTCAGGATTCCTTATCACCTCCATAATGTCGTCGTTGGTGGTCTCGGAGAAGCCTGCAGCTGTAACACTCTGCGCAGCTTCTCTTGCAAGGTCCACTGCCACTGCAACAGACTGAACCTCACCAGTCACAGGTTGACTCTGCCTCCCACCTGGGATACCTTGCAACACATGCCGCCTTGCGTGACGAATCGTTGCCACAGACAGCTGCTCCCATGCCTCCACCAAGAAATCAACAACTTTCTTGAAATTAAATTTCTTCCAAAACTGTTTGACACGAACCTCTTGATCCGCCAACTCTTGTTCCTCGTCGTCGCTCTGGCTATCGCTATCGGTGTCACCCAGGTTACGCAACTCATCCTTGGTGTTGGTACAGTCGTTCAGGAGCTTAAACTTCTTTGTAAAGAATGCAGCCTTGACGTTGCATATCAACTCCTGGTCCATGGGCTGGATTAACGACGTAGTGTTGGGAGGAAGGAAGACCACTTTTACGTTGGGGTGACGATCCAACAGTAGAGGCGAGAGTCCTGCTTTGTTGTCAAGGAGCAACAAAATGTTGAATGGAACATTCTGTTGCTCGCAAAATTTCTTGACGTCGGGAACGAAACAGTCGTCAAACCAGGAGAGGGACAGAGCAGTGAACATGCACGCCTTACGTGCGGTTAGCCAGTGGACATTTAGCTTGGTCATGTCCATGTTCTTGTAGGCGTGCAGCTTGCGTGCTCTGTGGATCACCGATAACTTGAGCTTATAAGTACCGGAGGCATTGGTGGTAAACAGGACGGTGATGCGCTCCTTCTGCAACTTCCGGCCCCGACACTTGCTGGCAGACTTGACAACGAAGGTCTTGCTAGGTAGCTTTTTTCCAAAACAGACCGGATTCATCCATGTTGAATGCCTGGTCGTCAGTGTATTGTACTTCCTCCATAATGTCACGTAAGAATGGAGGAAAATCACTAGCCGCAACACGGTCAGCACTCGCACCTTCACCACCAATGTTAATGTTGGTGATCTTGTTCCTCTTCTTAAACCCTTGCAGCCACGCAGAGGAAGCATTGAAGGGTTTGAGCTCTGCAATTCCCATCTTACGTGCCACTGCTACGTACAGTTCACGTGCGTAGTCCTGAACTGACCGCGTGTCCACCGCCATGTTCTGTCTTGCCTGACGAATCAAGTAGCTCACAAGTAAATTCTCAGTTTTGAGCAGCACCTTGTTCTGACAGTACTTCACCATTGAAGCACCTGCAGACTTTGTGATGTTCACGTGTTCTTTTATCTTGGCGGCATCCTTCTTGATCGTGCGGATCGTAGATTCGTTCACGCCATGCTGGCACGCCAAATCAACTTGTCTCGTTCCTTTTTCTAAATATTGTACGATCTTGTACTTAACTTCGTAACTTAGGGAACGTCGTATCCTTTTCGGCTTGGGGCGGCTGGGTCCAGGTAATGCAAGGTTTTTCTGTGGTGGTGGGGGTCCAGCGGAAGCCATTCTTACGAGATTAGCGGGCACAATAGAACACAGTTTAAACTGAGTGACTGGGAGGAGAGTGACTGACGCGGGTAGGTCAGCAGCTTCTTCCCTCCCGTGGCAGGGCACGTCATATTACATTAAACCAATCACAGCTAGCGGTGGAGGGAGGTAAGGATGCGTGGCCCAATCACAGTCCGATACGTCATATGACGTCACCGATAACGCAACAGCGACATACCTTACGACATACCCCCGCTTTGGTCAAACATGGCGGGAGGTTTGAATCCAAAATGGCGTGACGCTGCAGGACCGCCAGCTGCTCTCCGATAGTAAATGACCAAATTTACCGCGTAATTAAAGCATTTCAATTCTGGCAAGGCACCGCGTAAATGACAAAACGCGTAAACAAAAACAGCATAAATCCAGACTCAACTGTATTAGATTTGCTCAGTCACAAGTGTCTCCATGTGTTGTTTATTTTTTGCGGAGAAGATCTGCCCCCCCACACGCAGTACTCCTTACCTCTGTCTTTGCTTTTTAAGGGTTTACAGTGCATGTGCGGGGGTGGTGTGGGAGTTTCTTATTGGCAATACCAAATAACATTCTTTGTCCAACCTGATTCTTCTTCAGATTATGGTAAGATGTGGGGCATGAACAAAGGGTGGGGGGGAAGGGGTTGCTGGTTGGTTATGTGATTTACTGGAAAAAAAAAATCTAACTTTTCCGTTAAGAGTGTTGGGTGTGGGGGAGGGGGGACTCTCGAAAACTAATGATTTCCGGCGGAAATCAATATCAAATTCATTCGTAACTCATCAAATACCAAAGGAGAAACATGTTTCTAATATCAAAAGAAAGACCGGTGCACTACTATAAATTGACCCAGTACTCTTCTTGATTCCACAGCTTGGGCTGGTAGATGGTTCCTTAGGTCTACCACCCACTGTGTGAAAAAGTATTTCCCTCTATTTGTTTAACATGATAACTTGGCTAGCTTGTATATATGTCCCGTCATGTTGGTGGTGCCTGACATCACAAGGAAATGTCCCGGGTTCACGTTTTCCATCTCTTTCAGGATTTTTCATTTTTCAATGAAATCTGCCCTAAGGTTTTATACTTTCTGTTTACAGTCCATGCTGACCATCTAACTTTACAAAATTATGCAAAATATTCCTTTGTATAAATATTTATTTTATAAAAGTGCACAAGTTGTACAGTATTGTACTTAGGTTTTATTTATAACTTCCATTATTACAGATAATTATATTGCCACTTTGATGGGGAAAGGATGTCAGTGGTTTGTTTAATATTCCATTGTTCTTGATGAGTTTGTCATTTATTGTCCAGTGTTAGTACAGAAGGAAACTGGAATACCCTGTACCTTGAGAAAACCTGGCATGATTGGGTAGGGTCGCACTGGATAAACCCTTCTCACATCTTGCCCAAGGATTGAACCCAGGATACACTGATTAGAGGCAAGCATACAACAACTGTACCACCAAGTTTTATATGACTATGAAAATTAAAGGCCTAAATAATACTTAAAATAATTAAAACACACCAGTAGTGAAGAGCAATGTTGTAGAGGGTCTTTTTACTGTACACTCATAGTATAAATACATACTGTACAGTATCTTAATTCTTGCAATTAAACTCAAATGTCGGCCTCATTAAGATCCATGTTATCTGTCTTGTAATCTTAGACTCATAACTTATTATCTGTTTTATCAGAATACTGTATGGCTCTTTAGTAACAAGTTTGTTTGAACTGATACACCTTACTGGTATTGTGCACAATTACTTCTCTTCTGGCAGGTTAACTTGAACTTGGTGTTTCTTGTTATTACTGGACACACATTAAGCATACAGTACAGTAGTTTTCATAGTGTTTCCTTTATGGTAGCTGTAGCGAGACTGGGATGAATTTAGAATGTATCTTGTATTAATACAGTATTTAAATTACTAATTAGTACAATTGGAGTGCATGAATATTAAACACCAGTCTTATTTCACCTTATCATTAAACACCCTATCACTAACTTAACTGAACCTAATCTGCCCCCAGAGAGCATTAGGGTGTTTAATCATCGGGTGAAATTAGCTGGGGGGGGGGGGAATCTTTATGTACTGTGCTGTAATCTGAATACTGTGTTACTCATAGGAAAATTTACCTGATGGCAACTGACATACCATGCCATCAGGTAATCACGGCTAACACACACACACACAAACACATATAATGGCTGTAAAACAGTGTTGATAATGATTTATATGCAGCTGTAGGTAGGATAGGAAACTTAAGAATATTGTACTTTATACTAGTCTTCCAATGGAATATGAACTTGAACAGGATCATTGATGTATCTCTGATATTTCAACTGAAAATCTCCAATTATGGAATGGCATACCTGAGATTAACCTTTATCTGGCAGCTAAGCTATCATGTTTTTTTTTTATTGTTTTGTATTTGTTTGTTAATTTCAAACTGAATCAACTGATTTTCCATTTGAAATAAAAATGCTGTACTGTACTATATAGAGATTATTGTGCCAGTGCTGTACTGTACAGTAAGAAAAGTTTGCCAGTTTCCCTGTCTTATAAAATAGTAATAATTACAGTACAGTATATTAATATCCCTTGTACCTCTGCTGGGGTACCCCTCCCCTGCCTGCCTTCTAATATTCCTTTAAAAATTTTATTGGATCACATGAAGGTTAACCTTCCAACTAATTTTACTTGATGATTGAATCCCCTAAATCCCTAATGCTGCTGGGGGGTTTAGGTTTGGATAGGTTAGCATTGGGATGGTTAATGTTTAGATGAAATAAGCTGGCCTCTAATCAACTTGTGACTTCTCTTACTTCATAACTAAATGAGAAATCCAGGTGCTTTTTGAAGCAAGAACAGTACAAAAAAAATTCATTGTCATTGTGTCAAGTTCATAAATGGTTGTACAGTACTTAAATTTTTGTTTGATAGTTGTATAGTACAGTAATGTGAATATCTTATCAGAATTTATAAAGTAGTAAATATCTAATTTTAAGCTTAAGATTTGCTTCAAGCAAGGATATGTTCTGTAATTTAAAATGTTCAGTAATTCCACAGATGAAGGACACTGATTTCCTATGAAATTACTGTAATTTTCAATAAGTGATTATGTAGAGGATTCCGAAGTGCTCTAAAGATATAAAACAGTCTTCTTAAGGTGTACTGTACAGCTTCTCTCAATTGTTTGAATACCGCACCAGAAACATGTGTACATAAGAGGGAAAAGAATTGTAATTAACATTTATAAATGTACTTGCAGTTTAATCATGGCAGACATATATTATGTTGGAGTGGATGTTGGTACAAGCAGTGTCCGTGCAGCTCTGGTCCAACAGCATGGAGCCATCCTAAAGATTCACACCGTCCCCATCACTGTCAACAATTCTAATCCTGATTTTTATGAGCAAGACTCTGGAGAAATATGGCAAGCTGTCTGTCAGTCAGTAAAGGTATTCTTATTATTACATGATGAATAGTTTTGTATGTTGTATAGGTCATAGATTGTACTGTGCTGAAAAATGGTATGAAGTTAGATTCTTTGGAGTATTTATGCTAATACATGTACAATATTGACTTTGTCTGACAAATATTTCTTTATTCTTGAAACAAATACTGTTTCTTCAGGATGTAACTTGTGATATTAAAGACAAGACCCAGATTCACGGTGTGGGGTTTGATGCTACATGTTCCCTGGTAGTGTTGGATAAGGACTTGGACCCTGTTACTGTCAGTCCTGCTACTGGTAAGAACTTTGCCAAAGAAGAGAGTAAAGTTTAAAAAGTTTTTTTTATTGCTTTCATATTAAATACAACTAAAAGTGTTATAACTCGTTGTATCAAACTTGTTTTTTTTTATTATATACTGTACGGTACTTCTTCACTTTTCTTACAAGGAAACTTTATTTACTGATGGTTGTTATTATGAAAATCCACTGAATTACTGTACTGTACTCCTCATACACCATACATAGTTCAGTTCAAATGGATACCAACACTGACTGAGAACCATTTCACACACTTACTGTAACTTGATTTAACTTACTCGGTCTTCCTTCCTTTTAACCTAACCTATCTGTTCCTCATGTCTGCTTTGGTTTTGTCCTATATGACAGCACACTGCAGGTTTGCAGGAATAAATTGGCCAGAATATGTCCCATTAATGGTGTGAATGAAATGAAGGAAGACAATATGCAAAAGAAAAAAGCTTTTTTCAGCTTATATTAATTCTGTTTCAGGAGAAGACAGATTTAATATCATGATGTGGATGGATCATAGAGCAAAAGAACAAGCTGACTTCATAAATTCTCATGATCACAAGTAAGTATTAATTTAGAATTTTTTGATTATACAATTGAAAGAGGCAGTGATACACAAACAAAATTGTCCTTTATACATATTGGAGTGTCTAACTATCTGTACCCTTCTCAGGTCTTGATGTCCTGAGGCCACTGAAAATTTTAGTTGCACCACTTAGAAATTCCAATAGGGGAGAGGGGGAGTTGAGGGGCGTATACATTTTGAATGGACGTCAGGGATGTAAAGACGAAGATCTCTCCTGTTATTTTTTACCCAGTACAAAATATCAGTGCCAATATTTGAAGTCCTTCTTCTCAAACCACGTCTCCCCTCTCTGTTACTGTTGAAAAAGTAAATTGTTAGTTCTTTCTTGTATGTAATTTCTGTGTTTATCTTATTTATTTATATTATTTTCTCCAGTGTACTGAAATATGTAGGAGGCAAAGTGTCCCTTGAAATGCAAACTCCCAAACTCCTTTGGCTAAAGAGTCACATGAAAAGCACCTGGGCTAAGGCTGCCTACTTCCTTGATTTGCCAGATTTCCTTACCCTGAAAACCACAGGACAGTTTTCAAGGTAAGTGTGTGTGTGTGTGTGTGTGTGTGTGTGTGTGTGTGTGTGTGTGTGTGTTAAAACATACAAAAAACAGAGTAAGCTTTGGATTTATTGAGATCTATCAGTTTTTTCACATACAGTATAGTCTGCATTTACGCGGTCAATTGAACCCGTGGAAGTCTGTGTAAACGAAATAACAGAACATATGGGATTAATAGAAATAGAGACTGGGCCGACCCCCAGACTACCCTTTTTCCGACACAATACGTACGTTGTAGTAAAAATAACATCTTAATTTTATGATGGTATGCACACACAATTAATATTTAAGAGAAATATCAATAATATTAGGGTTTTTTACACTTACGTTAGTAGAAAAGATGGCTGGGCACACGGGGATGGGGTGTTGGTTCCGAGGCAGAGGGCAGATTATTGGCCCTCACCTGTATCACTTGTATCAATTGTATCACTATCCACCACAAAGGCTTGCAGGGCCTCTTTGTCAAACCCCTCAAAATTCATATCCTCACTATCACTATCACTGACTTGGGCCGGCTGTGGCGGGTGAAGAACTCGGTGATGTTTTGATGACTGGGCGACCTTGTGCGCACCCTGCCCGCGCCGCTTCCCGCGTAAATGATGAAATTTACCGCGTAATTAAAACATTTCATTCTGGCAAGGCACCGCGTAAATGACCAAATGCGTAAACAAAATCTGCGTAAATCCAGACTATACTGTAATCTAATTTTTAAAACAATTGTTTCAATACTAATCAGGTTATTGGTTGTTTGGGAGGTTGGCCTGTTCTTTGTTATGACCTTCCTTGTCTAATGTTAGTACAGGAAGACACTGGAGTACCTACAGAAAACCGGTATTTTTGGTAGGGTTACACTGGATACACCCTTCTCACATCTGTCCCAATGTTCTTTATTGTATTTTTCCAACATCCTTATAGCCTATTTGTTTATTTACTCTAATGTATACTGTATTAATGAAGTATTCTGTTGTCATTTTCTGTACACATAATAGTTTTGTTGTTTTCCTCAATATAAATACAGTACACGTATAATGTATGTGCTCACTTTGTTTTATCATCCATGTTTTCTCACTCAGCTTCATGTTTTATAATGTCTTTGTTGTGCCTTTTGATCATCTCTTGCCTCCCTTCTAAATTTGCTGCTAACAATATTTTTCTTTTCACAGTTTAAGATGAATTTTACTTTTGGTCTTTCCAAAGGTCATTATGTTCCATGGTGTGCAAGTGGACATATATGTGTGATGGTCAGACTCAAGGATGGGACCTCAACTTTTTCAAAGCAATTGGATTGGAAGACTTAGCTGATAATGATTGGGTTAAAATTGGTATGTATGGGTCAATTCTAACTAGACTCAAATTGGCTAATACAGGTTGACAATCCCTTATCCGAAATCCTTGGGACCAGATGCATTTCGGTTTTTTGAATTTTTCGGTTTTCAGAAAGGTTAGGGTTTTTTTTTTTTTTTTTTTTTTTTTTTGCAGGGATCAGCCCACCCGGGCACAGGTCACTGACCCACACTGGGGCCTGGGGGGTAAAATATAATAATAATAATAATAATAATAATAATAATAATTCATACAGTAGGTCTACTGTAGGTCGTGTTTCTCACTTTTGATCTTTTTTTCATTCTTGTATTTCTTTATTATTATTATTATTATTATTATTATTATTAATTTATTATTTTATTATTACAGTACAGTATTATTGTTATTATTATTATTGTTATCATTCTTATTTTACTTTTGTGTATTTTTTATTAACAATTTTATTTACTATGAATAATTATTATTATTATTGCTGTATTATCATTATTATTATTATAATTATTATTACTATTACATTTTCACCCCCCAGGCCCCGATGTGGGTCAGTGACCTGTGCCCGGGTGGGCTGTTACCCAAAAAAGAAAAAAAAAGGAAAAAAAAATTGCTCCACAAAAAACTTTCGGTTTTCAGAGCTTTTCGGGTTTTGGAATTTCGGATAAAGGGTTGTCAACCTGTAATAATAAGAGAATAATACTGCAGACTTTATATTAATATATTTCTGTTCACGAAATAGATCATATTTCCTTTCTGTGAATGCTAAAACCAATAACATGTCTAAAGAAGAGATTTGTAAAAAAATATACCTTCATATTTTTTTAGATTGAAATTATAAAATAAGAGTTTTATCAAATTTTACTTATCAAAGGCACAGAGGAAATTATTTTCATACTACAGTACATAAAAATAACATTAATTTAATTGATTTAATAATTGTAAGAAGGCTGTGGAAAGTGTTCAGGATTTATCAAGAGGGGAAGTAAATATAATGTAAAAGTAGACATATACTGTACCATGTACTGTACTACTGTATACTGTAAATTGTTTTAGGTAGGATAAAAATTTTATATGTCTGATATATTGGGAGTTCATTTTTAATTATTTTTGTACAGTACATGCCCTACAGGGGGTCCCTGACTTACAAACGTCCAACTTACGAACAGGGATAAACTTGAGATTTAGAGTACAGTATTTATTTACCTGATGACTTTTTTTACTTTCAATTACTGTATTTTGTCATTCTATTTTTTCTTTTTCCTTAAATTAAGTGATTTTAGATGTATATAAGGACTTAGGCTGTGATATGCACATAACATGTGTTCCGACTTAAGAACGTCCTCAGGAACGGAACCCGTTTGTAACCCGGGGAACCCCTGTACATGCAATTTTATTTTTTCTCTTTATAACATGCAACAGCAAGCCATACATCCTGTATCTGGTTGTCTCACTCAGGGAAGGAAATGGTGGCCCCTGGGACTGAGTGTGGCAGAGTATCAGCAGCAGCAGCTCTGGAGATGGGGTTGTGTGAGAGCACTCATGTTGCAACATCTGTTATTGATGCTCATGCTGGAGGCATTGCTCTAGTGGCTGCTGAGGCTAAAACCAAACAAGATCTTATTGGAAGATTAGGTAAAGAAAGTTTATGTAGTTCTGGAAAAGCTCATTATGAAATGGCAAATATCCTAAAGAAGTCTCGGCTTCCAGAGTTTTATAAAGGACATTTTAAAAACCGGAAAAATTAGTAATTACTGTACCCTGTATATCATATTATTGTAATTGAGGGAAATACTGTACAGGTGCTCTTCTACTTAAGATCATTCAACTTACAAATTTTCAGAGATACAAACATCACCACTGAAGGGGGTTACCTGTCAGAACAGGTGTTTAATGTGGATGAGACTGGATTATTTTGAAGAAAATTCCAGATAGAACAAACATTACCTAAGAGGAGAAGAGTGAGCCAGGTTTTAAGGCTGTATTAAAGGGTATAGCTGTACTAAATATCCATAATCTTTTCATTTTTTACAATATGTTTGGTATCTACAAGAGTAAAGTTGGACTTACAAACCAGCCTCAGGAACGTAACTCGTTCGTAAGTAGAGGAACACCTGTATTTGGACGAGGAATGAAAATATGCAAAATACCTGTATGTATGGAATATAGAAGTCCTGGGAAAGGTGTATTGATGAAAATATATTGAGATCACGAAGACAAGTAGAGAGTACCAAATAGTGAAGAGTAGGATGGTAGAGATAATTTACAATATTGCAGTTGATGATGATGTAGAGAGGAGTGAGGTGTTCAAGCGGTAACTTTTTGTCAGGAGTTTAAGTTTTATTTTCAGAAGACATAATTTGTGCAGTTATAAATTTTAAATACTTAACAGTTCTGTATCTATCCAATTGATTCTATCATTTGTTGCAGCCTTGATCTGTGGAACATCTACATGTCATATGTGTGTGAGTGTGGATCCCATATTTGCACATGGTGTTTGGGGGCCATACTACAGTGCAATGATTCCTGGGTATTGGTGTGCTGAAGGAGGACAAAGTGCAACTGGTGCCCTTGTTGATCATGTTATAAAGACTCACCCAGCTGTCAACAAAAACCCAGACAAGTAAGAACAAAAAATGGAGTCTGAATATTTGTATATATAATATATTTATCATATCCTCTTTTACAGTGTTTTAAAATATTTCAAGTTCTTATATACAGTAAGCCCAAGATATTCTTCATCAAATTAGGCTGATGGCACCTGACTTCTTGCAATTGAGGGAGAAGGTTATCAAGAGTACACAGAATCAAGCCAAAAATTTAAAACTACACCAGTTGATATATTAACCAGTCTATAGGCAGACGTAATGAAAGTGATGAGAATGAAGTTAGAAAGAAACAGAGCCCCTAAATGAAGGTTGTACATGTATAGGCAGAATACAAGCACATAGCTCTTATTTTTCCTATACTGTACCGTACAACCTCCATTAGGGTAAACATTGGCTTCATTTAGGGAAATTGACTTTGATTTTAGTTCATTGAGTGAGTCATAGGACCATACAGTATATTGTACTGTAGCTTTTCAAAATATTTTTTAATTTGTCATTTTTATTTATTTCTAATTACTGAATATTCTTGTTTTTAGTTCGTATTGATACAGTACAAGATCTCCAGTCTGAATTTCCCCAGGGTTGAACAGTGTTTGAATTGTGAATATTTCTTGCTTACAGATACAGTACAGTATAGCACTGTGGTAATATTTAGCCTAGAATGAAGTTCAAATATTTCATAACTTTAAAAGCAATGTTTTGCATACCTGATGTTGATAATAAATGCTACTTTACTGTATTTGTATGTAATAATGTATTTTTAAATACAGTATAGTCTCAATTTACGTGGATTTCCTTTACACGTTTGGTCATTTACACGGCACCTGGCCAGACCGGCAATTATTAGTTACGTGGCACATTCCATTATTTACGCGGGAAGCGGCGCGGGCTGGGTGCGCACTAGGTCGCCCAGTCAACAAAACATTACCGAGTTCTTCACCCGCCACCCACCATAGCCGGCCCAAGTCAGTGATAGTGATAGTGAGGATATGGACTTTGAGGGGTTTGACAAAGAGGCCCTGCAAGCCTCTGTGGTGGATAGTGATACAAGTGATACAGGTGAGGGCCAATAATCTGCCCTCTGCCTCGGAACCAACCCCCTATCCCTGTGTGCCCAACCATCTCTTCTACTAACGTAAGTGTTAAAAAACCTAATATTATTCATATTTTCTTAAATATTAATTGTGTGTGCATACCATCATAAAATTAAGATGTTATTTTTACTACAACGTACGTATTGTGTCGGAAAAAGGGTAGTCTGGGGGTCAGCCCAGTCTCTATTTCAATTAATCCCATATGTTCTGTTATTTCGTTTGCGCGTTTCTCAATTTACGCGGACCTCCACGGGTTTAATTGACCGCGTAAACCGAGACTATACTGTATGTACAGTACAGTAGATAAAATTTTAAAAACACTTATCAATTGCACTGACCCAAAATGTCCTTCAAGGTACACCATCACTACAGCATTGCTTAAACCTGGCATAACTAAGGCTGTGAAGGTTAGGGATTTAGCTTCATACAAGCGTCTGTGTTTCATAATGCCCCTATTTGTATCTCTCTTGGCATAAAACTTTCTTTGTTTTTGACATTGATTCTTGTTAATATTTTTTATCATATGGGTGTTGGTGATAGAGTTGTTGGTAGTGGCCTTGCCTCGCACCATTGTGTCCTAGGTTCAATTCTCGGTTTAGATGTGAGAATGGTGTTATCCAGTATGACCCTACCAAACTTTGCTGGTTTTCTCACCAACACTAGACGGTGAAAGCTGTAGCAGAGAACTTACCAACTGCCCGACTGGCTAATAAGCTACTGACAAGTGCTGAAAATTAATAATATAAAGAATTATTGCTTCTTCAGGTAATGGACTAATTTGCCTAATCTGATTTCTTTGCAATTTCTTCTGTTTCTGTAATGGTCACTGTAACATATTTCCTCTTCACACCACTACACTCAGCACTATCACTTTGATGCTTATTGATATCATTATAAGTGCAGAACAAGAGCAGGATCTATAGAAATAAGTGAGAAAGGGACAGTAAACACTGATGACAGAGTGAAGGCACCACATGGAAAAAGTTATAATCTTCAAAAACTTATGCACCAGTTTTTATGGAACTTTTAATGTATGGGCTCTCAAATTTGAAACTACTGTACTGTACTGTATAGTACAGTATCCTCATGTTGATTTTTGGACTGGGGGTCATGTACTGTACAGTACATTATTTGTAATTTTAGAATAAATTTTTTCTTAGAAGCTTGAAGGACCATGGTGGATTTGCAAGTTTTGATGTAGGACAACCCACCTTTTTCACAGAAATGTGTATGAATGGCTTGAAGGAATCTTGGATGAAATGGCAGAAAAACAGAGTCTCTGTAGTTCCACATTTCTCACCAAGGACTTGCACTTATATCCAGATTTCCATGGCAACAGGTCACCTCTGGCAGACCCTTCCATGGTTGGAATGGTGTGTTTACCAGCTTTTTTGTTCATAAGAAGTAATTTGAATATTTATTGTACTGGTATATAATTTTTATCTTTGTTTGATTGATAATTTGTTGGGTGTGCTATATGCTTCAATCATTACATGGCTTATGAGTAAAGGTAAACAAATGTAAAACGGTAAAGATAAGTACTTGTATGACTATGAGAGTGTAATTCAGGATGGAGAGGATTTTGAAATTCAAAATTATTATTACTGTAGTAGTAAATAACCATAGAGAACTGATGTATGCTGTAATAGATATGAATAGGTGATAAACTGAATTTGAGGGGGAAAGATAAGAGTGTATAAATTACACCAAATATTAGGGCAGATGATAGGTGAGGGAGTTTGCATCCAAGTGGTATGATATTGAATTCTACTGAGGCATTAATGTTTTTTGTGCATTTCGCATACATCAGTGTAAGTTTGTGTGTGAATGGATATTAGAATGGGTCATCCAAAATTTTTTATGCATGTAAATTTCTTTGTTAGTTCAAGATACTGCACACAAGCTGTATGTAAAGTGTAGGAAATGTTTATTGAAAAGAGGGCAGGTTGAAAATTGAAATTATGATTTTTGCAACAAGAAAAACTTAATTGTACTGATGTGTTAGTGATGTGAGAAGAAAGGTAAGAAAGGAGTGACAAAGATTATGTGAGATAGGGTGCTGCGAGTCAAGAAGGTTCAGGGAATTGGATGTAAAAGATTGTTGTACTCTATTTATATAGTAAAATACAGTATATGTAGCTATCCCAACTGTATTTAGAGAATATTATATGACACTTATTTTATCAAGGAAACATTGTTTTAAATAATAAGTTGAATAATTTGATTAATCTCTCACAGATATGTGGCCTTACTCTAGATTCAAGTGAAAGGAGTTTGGCTTTGTTGTATCTTGCAACTCTTCAAGCATTGGCAGTAAGTATTAGAATAAAATATGCACACTTAATTTTGTGTGTTTGCATGTGTATGCAAAACTATGGTTGTCTAGGTTTTACCCAGCATTTTTTATAAAAAATTCTTCAAGCTTTGGCAGTAAGTACATGACAGTATCTTTATCCCAAATCCATAAGACCTAAACCATTCCTTTAATCTTAAATATCTACTAAAAAGAGGTTATGGATGCATATATTAGATTAGGAGTGTTGCAAAAATAATTCAGAATGTCATTTTAAATTTGAATGCAGAATTATACAGTATTCAGGGGGTCCCCAACTTACGGACACCCGCCGATACGAATGAGGTCCCTTAAGGTCAATTATTTTAAGAATCCGACATAAGTACAACCGGTTTATAGTATTTACGTACGAGAACTAGTTTGTGAGGAGGAACAGTGCATGGGGAGTGATGCGTCACCCAGCCACACACCTTGGGGGAGTGTCAGTACACTTTACCTTCACTGCATTAATATGTGTGATCAAGTGCAAACTGTTGTATTTTGCTTATTAACTCTGTCTGCCCTCATCATAACTCCCAAATGCAAACCTGATGCAAGCCTAGTGCATCCAAGAAAAGGAAAACAGATACAATGGAAGTGAAAGTTGATACAATTAAACATAAAGAAAAAGGCGAAACGCCTTCAGTCATTGGGAAAGCGTTGGGCTTCAGTCTGTTAACGGTTGGAACAATTTTGACAGACACACAGAAAGTTCTTGAACATGTAAAATGATCTACACCAATGCACTTAACTGATACAACAAAACAAAGAAGTGGATTGTTAATTGAAATGGAAAGACTGTTAGTGATATGGGTAGAAGATTAAAATCAACAGCATTTGCCTCTTTAAGTCTAGCCTTGACTCAGGAAAAAGTGAGAAGCTTGCACGGTGACTTGCAGGCTAAACGTGGTGGTGAAAGTGATGGGCAAGATTTTGTCGCTTGTAGGGGCTGGTTTAATTGGTACAAGGCAAGGGCAAATTTACATAACATTAAAGTGCAAGGTGATGCAGCGAGTGCAGATGCAGCTGTAGCTAGTGAATTTCCTGCTGCTTTAGCTAAAATAATTGAAGAAGGGGATTATTGTGCTGAGCAAGTTTTTAATATCTATGAGACTGGTTTATTTTGGAAAATGATGCCCAAATGCACGTACCATTCAAAACAAGAAAAAACAGTACCAGGGTATAAAGCTGCCAAGGAGAGGCTGACCTTACTGCTGAGGGGCAATGCTATAGGGGACTATAAACTAAAACCTTTGCTTGTCTACCAGTCAGAAAATCTTAGAGCTTCAAAGGATGTATTCAAGGCAGCACTTCCAGTTATCTGGAAATCTAATAAAAAGGTTTGGGTGACATTGGCTCTTTTTGAAGACTGTTACCTAAATCATTTTGTGCCTGAAGTGAAGCATTATTGTACTTCAAAGTTTTATTGGTACTTGACAATGCACCTGTCATTTTTAGATTATGTTCATCCAGACATAAGGTTGTGTTCCTGCCTCCAAACACAAAATCTGTTTTACAACCTACTGACAAAGGGAGCATATTACCTGAGACATATGCTCAACCTATCAGGGCAACAGAACAAAAAGAGGATAGGACTTTAAAAGAATTTTGGAAGTCGTACAACATTTATGATGCTGTGAAAAACATTGCAGATTCATGGGCTTAGATAAAAGAAAGCAGTTTTTTTTTTTTTACGGGGAATAGCCCACCCGGGCACAGGTCATCGCTCCACAATGGGGCTTAGGGGGCAAAAAAGTAAGAGTAAAAAGAAATTAAAAATGTAAAAGAAAAAGATTATATTAATCTACACCACAAAGATGCCGGAACAGCAAGATCCCAAGACAGCAAGATTCACCAAGATTCATAGAGGTATTACTGAATGTTTATGATGCTACAGAGAGATTTGTGATGAAAAGAAGAAAGTTTCAGTTCCACCATCCATTTAAAAGTATTTTAAGAAGTTGAAATGTAGCCCAAACCAGTCCCAATAACCTCTGCAGCATCTACAGAACCAGTTCCATCAACCTCTGCAGCATCTACAGAACCAGTTCCATCAACCCCTGCAGCATCTACAGAACTGGTCCCAATAACCTCTGCAGCATCTACAGAACCAGTTCCATCAACCTCTGCAGCATCTACAGAACCGGTCCCATCAACCTCTGCAGCATCTACAGAACCAGTTCCATCAACCTCTGCAGCATCTACAGAATCAGTTCCATCAACCTCTGCAGCATCTACAGAACCGGTCTCATCAACCTCTGCAGTATCTACAGAACCGGTTCCATCAACCTCTGCAGCATCTACAGAACTGGTCTCGTCAACCTCTGCAGTATCTACAGAACCAGTTCCATCAACCTCTGCAGCATCTATAAACCGGTTCCATCAACCTCTGCAGCATCTACAGAACAACTCCCAGCAACTCCACAACCAGTTCTCTCCTCCTTAGCAGATTCTCCAGAACTAATCCTATTAACATCTACATCATCATCATCATCACCATCTTCAATTTCATCCCAATAAAGCCTCTTGTCATTCCTACAAATGCCCATCTCTACATGCAAGCCAGCCCCAGGTTTCAGTGTAAGTATTAAACTTAAAATTTTAGTTTCCTTTATTGTATTTTGTCATTCAATTTCTTCTTTTCTCTTAAATAAGTAATTTGAGATGCATAAAAGGACTTACGCTATGCTATAGTGCACATAGGGTATATGTTTCCACTTACGTACATTTCCGACTTGAGAACGTCTTCAGGAACGGAACTTGTTAGTAACCCGGGGACCCCCTACTATGAAGAGAAAGTAATTTCTGTACTCAACATTTCTCTCACTGAGTCATTATAAGTTGTTTACTTATAATTTCTGCAATATGATTTTGTTTTTAATTGCAAAAGATTTCAGAATCCCAGTGAATGATAAGTGGACTGTTAAGAGTTCTCCTGGGAAAGTGCCAACGCAGACATCTGCATTGATTTTGCATATTTCACCTGTCATGAACCTCTTTTATTTCAGAGACTGGTTTTGTTACTGAACCCACCATAAATTGACTGTATGCTGTATAATTCACCAACCATTATTTGATAAAGTTCTCCTATTTTTCATATTATAGTAAGTAATTTCAGCAGATGTAAAAGTTTCAAATTCTCCAGCAGAACTGATACCACCAGGACAGAGTTTAATGGCAAATTTGAGAAAATTATCATATACAGGTACAGTACTGTATACAGTACCTAGATCTTTTTGAACTGTGCTAGGCCTTCCATTTGTAGAGTTCATTTACCTTAATGAATCATAGAAAGGGAGGGCACCTTTAATGGCTTCTAAGCAAGTAGGGATATATAAACAAGTTACATCTCCTACTGGCATTCTTCAGGACATATTAAGGGTCAAGAGCTTATTGGTAAACTTGGCCAGTATGCTTAGAGCAGAACATGTTCTTCAGGCTTTCTTGGCAGCCTATGTGATGGTGAGCAAAGACTGTCATGGTGGTTTGCAGGTTTTGGAAGGGCTAGAATAATTTTCAGTGGAAACAGATTTATGTAAAAGTACTACCGGTATGGATCCTGTGTAATTCATGATTGTCGAAAGAGTTAATTGTGTAGCCGTTTTGAATTTCTTGCTTTGTGTCCGAGATAGAATAAAAGAAATTGATAACAGTTGTTGAAATCAGTGACTAAGGAAAATTGTGAATTTTGCCTCATAACAGGACTGAAAAGGTTGTCAAAATTTTTTAACTTCCCAGTTGTACAACCTGAAAAAGAAAATTGACCCTTTGGTTGGTTAGGTTGAAGGGGTTCAACCTTTTTTCATCCCCTTGACATAGATGAGGATATATAGCCCTTGGTGTGTGTGTATTTGACTGTCCACAATCAAATTTATAAAATCACCCCTGAAATTTTAAATTGAAGTTTATGAAACTTGGTAAAATTTAAATACAGTATAAAGATGAGTCATGTGGATGTGTGTCATGTTGGTTCCATTCTGACAACTTTGGGTAGTTATTGTTCTTTACTGTTGTTTAATCCATGCCTAGGAGATATTTTATTTTATTTTCCAAATAACTTGTTTTTACAATCTTTTTCATGTTACTTGTATCACATTTGGTATAATAATAATTATATTTGTTCTATCTTGAAAGGGGAGACCATTGTACAGGAGTTATGCTGAACATTTGAAACCCACATGGGCTGGCTTTAGCTGAGGGACCTGCAGAGTCAGCAGGGTTGTAGTCATTATAGTGTGCAGAAAATTTGTCACTCCATTGTTTCAAGGTCCTTAATGAGTTTCACTTTTGTTTCTGGACGATCATGCACCACCTGATGGAAGTTCGAAGGACAGACAATATTCCCTTTAAAACTTTTAATTCTCTTCTGGAGGACTGAGTTTCATTTACAGTAAACCCTTGATAACTCAGAATATACAGGGCTCTAACCAATCCAAGTTATGAAGGCACTTTCTTCCCGGTCTTTTGATTCCTTTGTCTTTTTCGGTTTTCATAATAAAACCTTGCCTCCCACCTAAATACCAAACTTCTTGGCTAAAATGACCTCCCATAATCAGAAAACTTGAACAAAAATTAAAACTTGCCAGCACTGCAGGCAAAGGATGAATGTAATTCAAGTTTGTGGTGCCATGTGGTAGGCTAAAGAGGTGATGGGGAGCTCATTGCACTACAGTAGAGTACTGTAAGCACTTGCAGCACCAACTGAAGATTAACTTGGTTACATATTCCTTTAAATGATATTATTCATTTAATCTTTGATGTTGGACTAATCACACACATAATGCATGGCTGCCTCAGCATTCACCATCTCTAAGACTTTCATCTTTTCTTGAGGACTAGGGGGTTTCAACTTCATTCCCCTCCTATTAGGCCTTGTTGATGGTGCAGAAGCCATAACTACGAGTGTTGAATAACACTTTGCACACATAGTGAAAATAAAGAAATTAAGTAGAGCGACTGCGGATGGATATTCTCTCGTTAGGCTGACCGACAAGTAAATGAGCGGCAGACCAGGTACCACATGCTACACCTTTCCGAGATTACGTCATCATAACTTGGAAAATTGCGAGTTATATAAAAAATTATTTATAGTTAACTATTTTACTGCCACTCTGAGTTATATCAAATTACGAGTTATCAAATTCCGATTTATCAAGGATTTGCTGCATTTTATAAGGTACAGTACTGTAATTACTATTTCTTTTATGTTGAAGCTAGTATTACTACTAACAGTATTACAGTATTTGCATTTTTGAGTGTTAATTAACTGCATGTTTCTCTATATTGCAACTGGTAGTATGGAACGCGACAAATTATAGAGCAGCTAACAACATGCGGTCACAACATTACCTCTGTGCTCATGTGTGGCGGACTCTCTAATTCCTCCCTCTTCATCCAAACTCATGCTGATGCCCTTGGTTAGTAAATACTGTGTAAAGATATTTGTGTTTAGGGTAGTACAGTACAGTAATCCATTTAAAGTATAATGTAGCTCTTGTTTTACAGATTTGCAATTCATTTACTAAATTTTCTCCTTGTGTATTCGTTACTCCTAGATGTTGAATACATATGTGAAAAAAAAGTATATATAAATAAGTCACTGTAAATTGTATTGTTTCATTATGTGAAATAACTTTTATGTTGTCCAGTACTTATGTGGACATTCACATTAGATTGGAGGTAGAATACAGTATTTCCACTTGTTTTAATGGCTATAAAATAATGGTGATGGTTGGTTACTGACCATCACCACACCATCAAGTTTCAAAATCAAAACTCCATTAATACTCAGAACATATGAAAAAATTTTATTGTAAGCTTTTACTGTTAAAAGTTGAAAGTCTTGAACACACAGCTCAGATACCATATACAGTATGTAGGTTTTTAACATGTGTACATGCATGGAATCACTTATCCAGCATCCCCCCTATCTGTAGGAATTTGAAATACTGTGCACTCACTAGTAGTTCAATGAGCTGCCACTTTGTTTTGTTGGTGCTATCAATGTGCCCTTCACAGAGCTATAGACAGAGAGAGTTCAGTCAACTCGGTGACATGTGAGCACCATGTTGTTACTCGGCTGATGAAGAAGTTTGTGTTCGTACTGTAAAGGATGATGAGAATGCTGTTTATTCAGTAAAATTTTCATACATGTTTACAATTGGATAAGCATACTGTATTTATAAACTTTTGTGGGAGAGAACCTGAGAGAATTTCCGACCTGCTAAGTAACAACATGGCACTTGGTTGGCCAAACTCTCTCTATCTACAGCTCTGGCCCTTCAGATACACATACACTAACAGTTCTCTGAGCTGCCACTATGTTTTGGTGATGCTACTTCAAGTAAGAGAGCAGCTTATGTAAACAGGCATTTCCGGGTGATTATAGTACATTTTTAGCCCTAGTTATATGAAATCATGTCAAAAAAATGAGTGCAGGAAGTCCTCTTTATGAGTTGATAGGCATTACAGAGGAACTTATATGTTGGCAGGAAAAAAGGAGCTTCATTTCAGAGAATTGTCCAGACAGACAAACCAAAAACATCCAAAACAAATTAAGGTTCAAGATATGTTTACATGAATTATATTTTCTATATACAGTACTTACTTCTGCAACATTTTCTTTATTTGATGCAGTAGGTGGGTCAATTTATGAAAAAAACCCACCCTAACCCTCAAAAAATTCTAACAAAAGAGTTTTCAGTGTTTGTTTGACCTACTGGGTGTTGTAAACGACAGAAAAGTGGTCTACCAAAATCTGACCACTGGAAGTGGGTCAAAACTGGGTCATTTCTAAGTTGGCCGCCGCTGACCTTGAAAATCAGGAAGGCAGCTGTAACTTCCATATTATTAGGAGTAGAACAATAATTTTTGTATCTAACCTTGGGTTTTAAGGGTCAACGAATTCATTGGTGCCAATGGATTTATGACTTGGTCCAACAAATCCGTATATCCAATATGGCGGCTAACACTCCCAAACGATTTGATATAGGTCAGTGGTTTTTGCTTCATTTTTTCTTCTTTAAATATTAGTTATTTTGACATTCTTTCATCGAGTAAACACTTATACACTTATGAAGTCACTAAAAAGCACAGGTGGCTTGACTCATGGCAGTAAGATAATGGAAAAACAGTGAGTATTGTGGACAATGTCAGCCCCCATAATGTCTGAGTTCAACACTACCATGCAGGAATTCAATGATCTCACATACACCACAAGTGAACAACACAAAGATTCAAGTGATGCCAGAATTAAAAGAGACGCATCAGACCTTTCGAAGATAAGCGCAAAGCTGATTCATGTTCACCTTTCTCCTCTGACCCCTCATTGAGAAATATCAATGGTATGGTGGTGAAAGAAGACGTCAATGTGTATGAATACGAATCCGTTGAAAGGAACATCATCAACAGAATGATTGGACAGTCTGTATTTTCCTTCTCTTTCAAGAGGAAAGACAAAGCCAAGACCCTGGGAAAATTCGTCTGCTGTCAAGGTTACTCCTGACAGAACCATTGATCCTGGCCTACTGTTCCAGCAATTCCTGTAGTGTCCAGGACAGGACATCTGTCTCTAGAGGAGGTGATGAGATATGAGCTGAGTCCGTACCCGTCATCCCTTTTTGAGGACAAAAATATCTTGAGAAAGACCGACAAACCTCAACTAGCCCAAGCCATCGATGACCATTGTAACAAGATACCATCAAGTGAAGCGAAATCAGATGCTATCCCGAAGACTGAAAGGTGTGTGCTTGACGGAGGCTCCTTAATACGCAAGCTGAAGTGGAGGAGGGGAGATACCTATGGTAAATTAGCCAAGGTATATGTTGACTTTACAAGTAAGCACTATGGGGCAGTAACTGCTGTGTTTGACGGGTATGGGGCAGGTCCCTCGATAAAGGATAACGCATATCAGAGATGGAAACAAACCATCAATTATCTGGTTTTGAACTTCACCAGTGAAAAAAAACGAATTTGAAGGGAAGCAGGAAGAATTCTTTTCAAGGGGAACTAACAAGCAACTACCAATCAGCTTAATAAGTGATGAACTGAGGAGAGTGGGCTGTACGGTCATTCAGGCAGAAGGGGACGCCGATGTGGACATCATACTAAAGCCACAGTTAACACTGCATATGCACTTTCCATCACGCTGATTGGAGAGGACACTGACTTGTTAATTCTTCTTCTCCATTACGCCACAGCAGATGGCAAACCACTGTATTTTACATCGGACAGTCAGTCAAGAGGCATTTCAAAAGTGTACAACATCAATTGCATAAAGCATGTTCTTGGCAGTTAGTTGTGTACACAATTGTTATTTCTTCATGCTTTCACAGGATATGATTCAATGTCCCGTGTTTATGGTGTTGGAAAGAAATCAGCCTTCCAAAAACTTGTGAAAGGTGATCCAGTCCTCCAATCCTGTGCAAATGCATTCTTTTTACCAGGCAAGAACCGTACTGACATAGAAAATCTCGGCAGCCAAGCGATGGCAGTTATGTTTGGTGGGAAAAGCACATGGTCTCTGGCAGCCTTGCATTATGACATTCTCACTAAGAAAGTCGTCTCTGCAAAATCATTTGTTATGCCTGTACGTCTTCCCCCAACTGAGTCTTCCACCAAATTCCATTGTCTCAGGGTGTACTTTCAGAACATGACATGGATGGGGATGGAGAGTGATATTGATCCTTTGAACTGAGCTTGGAGACTTAAACACAATTAACTTGTACCCATAATGTCTGATATGAATGCTACACCTGATACTTTATTGAAATGGTACATTGCAATTACGCAACTGGTTGCAGCACCCCCCGTTGCAGTTGCAGAAGATATGGGCTTCCATGTATACTTCTACATGTGGATTATGCCAACTTACATCCTGTGGCAATCTGCACAACCAGCTTTCAGAGTAACTAGAGGACAGTTTTGAGGACTAAACTGAGATGGTGAAAGAGTGAGTTTTTTTTTTTTTTTTACTACACTATTGCATTTAGTATGTACAGTCTCTCATCGACCTACAACATATTCGACTTACCATAACCCAGACATACGACGGCCACGGTCGTATAAAATATTTTTCACATTACGTATTTTCGAGTCCCGACAGTGATCGCTCTGTGTACTGACAAAATTTTCGTTTGTAATTCCCTTTAAAATGGCTGGCAAGCATAAAAGTGAGAGTTCTCATGGTGCTGAAAAGAAAAAGAGACACCCATTTTAGATTTTCTATATATTATTTTCGCCTTTTCGACTTACGACCTTGTCGTCAGGACGGAACCCCGTCATAAGTCGAGTAGAGACTGTATAAGATTTTTCAATGAATCATTTCAGTATACTCTCTGAAATACATTATTCTGAAACATGTCAATAAAATTTACTCTAAAAAATGGATATTTACATTCTTTGGCCCTAAAACTGCTTTTCAGGTGAAATAACATGGGAGTTATTGGTATTTGTGCCTTCATTCATGATTGTTGGCCGTAATCTTTAACTTAAGGGTCTGATTGGTCGGATTGAAATTTTATTGGCACCAATGAATTCCTTGACCCTTAAAACCCTTGGTTAGATATAAAAATTATTGTTCTACAAATGATAAGGGAGTTACAGCCGCTTTCCTGATTTTCAGGGCCGGTGGAGGCCATCTTGGAACTGACTCAGTTTTAACCCACTTCCGGTGGTCGGATTTTGGTAGACTTTTTTTCTGTCTTTCACTACACCCAGTAGGGCCAAAAACCGTTGACAGATCTTTTGTTAGAATTTTGGGGGGTTTGATGGTATATTGACCCATCTACAGGTATAGTGTACAGTACTGTAGACACATTTTAGGCCCTGAAATCCAGACCTCCTCAGGCTCCAGGCTTTCAGGATAAGGGATCCCATATTTGTACTTATTAGTTCAGTACTAAAGACTTCTGTTTTGAAGAATTTATTGAGAAAATTCATGAATAAAAACCCAGTACATAATCTCCAAGTAGAATTGGCCTAAGTGATATTATATGTATTTAAAATTTCAATCGGTCTTTGAAATGAAAAGTAATCAATCAAAACTAACCGTGTCATTAGTCTTTTTCCCAAAATTTAATACTGTAATGATGACATTCATATTATTTTTCAGTGTCAAAGATGATTTCCCTTTGTATGATTTGGTCCCGTTACACAGCGCATCACTCAGTGTGGTTTCATGAAAATTAATACAGTGCTACATTCCTGTTAACCTGACAAGGTGAATTTCAAAAGAAAATAATAATTATAGTATATCCTCAGGATGAAGTTCCTTACACAACCTTTCACATTCCTTGTTTTATGTCATTTAATCAGTATTTCAACTTACAGTACATTTACAAACCTTTGAACAGTATTTAGCAGTTTCCCAGGTTACCCTTAATTTTTTATATACTGTACAGGTAGTACTTTCCACATGGCTCTTCTATCAGGTCTAACATATGCTTTTTCCAGATCTAAAAGTGTACAAACATTCTCCTCTATTGCTAGGTATTTTTCATTCATATTCCAGAACACAAATACCTGATCCATGCATTCTCTTCCTTTACTGAACCCACAGTTGTTTCCTTGGCCACAGTGTTTAGTAATGAGTCACTGTACAGTACTACAGGTATTCACTTACCTGGTAGTAATTAACAACTCTTAGCACCCTTCCCTATATGCCCTGACTGTTCCTCTGTTATAACTTATACACTTGTCTTCCATTGTATAATTTTTTCCTTCCATCCATACCATTTCTAGGACTACATTTACACCTGGTGTCTTACCCTTCACAATGCAAACATCATCATCTCACTTCTTCCTTCTTTTTTTTCTTTCATTTTTTTTTTTTTTTTTTTTTTTTTTTGACTGGGATTAGCCCACCCGGGCATAGGTCATTGACCCACATTGGGGCCTGGTGGGCGAAAATGTAATAATAATAACAATTCAGATAAGTAAAATTTATAATAAAAAATAAGTTACATTCAGCAGTTACTATTACGGGTGGTCAAAATGTTCTTTCCATCTCCTTTTCACTTCATCTTTTTACTACAATGTCTACCTTCCATCTTAGATGCCATAGCCACACATTCTCTTGAATTTCTCACCCCATTCACCTTCTCCCAATATAGCTTCTAAATCTTTTTCAGAACTTTGATAACCTTACTTCCATCTTTCAGCTGCTCCTCTTTTGTATTGTGGCACCACTCTCTTCAAATTTCTCTTAACCTTCATACACCCTTACTTTTATTACTCATCACTTAAAACTGGCCCCTCCTTATTTTATTTACATATATTTTTTTTAAGTACTGTAGTACAGCTATCTATTATCTTAGACTTTTATTTTCTTGTTTCTTTTACTCATTCGCCTCGGCTGCATTGCCCATTCTTCTTCTACCCCTTCCACTTTGCACTTGTTTATGTGTGATTATTTCCTCACAGGCTTCCCTTTAATTCTCTTAGCTACATTTACTTTCCACAACCCATCACCTATTATAACCTCCTTTACATCTCACTGCTTCTATATTACCCTGAAGTTTCCTTGCACTATTACTGTATTCTCTCATCTATCATATAATAGTCAGATACTGTAAGTTGTTCCCCTTTTACATGAAGTGTTAACCCCTTCAGTGTGGGGATGCCACTTGTAATATTCTACTGTATTTGACTAGTGCCTGGTGATTTTATTTGGCACAGAGGGGACCCTGTACACAAGGGTTTAATTATGCTGTATAATTGCTTATTCAAATTATCTTAAAAAAATTAATGGCTTGCCAAATGGAAAAACACTGTTTGATATAGGATACAGTACAGTACTGTACAGTACTTACGATATTTATGATTTGTGGAAAGTTAATTAATAAACGCACAATTTCTGACAGGAGTTCCTGTACTGATTCCTCAAGAACAGCAATCAGTATTACTTGGAGCCAGCATTCTTGCGGCAACAGCATCTGGTGACTATCCTGACCTCACTGCTGCAGCTGTGGCAATGGGGGGGAAAGCACGTACATTTGAACCTCGGAAAGATGTGAAAAGGTGAGTTTTCCTTTTTTTCAAATGAAAATATGGTTAATTAACTTTAATATTTTCCAAGTATTTTGACCACATTCATGTACAGTATACAGTACATGTGTATTTACTGATTTTTTTTTAACTAGATAAGTTGTACGGTATAGATTACCGGTACAGTAATTATATAATCTATGAGGAAGTGAAGCAAATGGTATACAGCACAGTTTATTGTGTATGTGAAGGTTTGATGGGGTTCAAAGAGGATTAACCCAGCAAGTCCATTAGCTGATTTTATAAGCTTGAGATAACCCATCAAGTGATTTCATATCTTATGATTTTTTATAAAGCAAACAAGTAAGGTGAATATTTTTGTACATTATTCAGTGGTGCAGTCCATTAAGAATGTATATTACTATAAAAATTTCAGAGAAACAGAATTTCTAGTCTATTATTACTCTGGTAATCTAAGAATTTATGCCATGTACAGTACTGTACTTGTTTCTTCAGATATCATGACCAGAAGTTTGCAGTTTTCAAGAAGATGCAAAGTGACCAAAAAGACTACAAGCACATCATGTCAGGGATGTGATACCACCAGTATAAGATTGTTTTGTTATTCTGTATCACTCAAGCATGTCTCATGATGACCAATATGTCATGATCATTTGTTTATGATGTCTGAATTGCTCTTGCAGCTTTTCTTATGTTCATTGATTCTGTATTTTATATCTTTGTTAAGAAATTAGATTTTTTCTGTTTTTAGTTTTTATATTCCTGTACGGTATTTTGTTTATCAGAGAACTGTATACTATATCTCCAGATATCCTTTGTATTCTAAAATATACTTTCATTTTCTGTATTGGTGTCCTCATCATCATCATTTTACTTACCCTGTACAGCCATTTTATCAGAATCAGGTCTTCCCACTACAGTAACAGTACCAAGTACAGTATAGTCTGGATTTAAGCGGATTTCCTTTACGCGTTTGGTCATTTACGCGGCACCTGGCCAGACTGGCAATTATTAGTTACGCGGTACATTCCATCATTTACGCGGGAAGCGGCGCAGGCAGGGTGCGCACTAGGTCGCCCAGTCAACAAAACATTACCGAGTTCTTCACCCGCCACCCACCACAGCCAGCCCAAGCCAGTGATAGTGATAGTGAGGATATGGACTTTGAGGGGTTTGACAAAGAGGCCCTGCAAGCCTCTGTGGTGGATAATGATACAGGTGATACAAGTGATACAGGTGAGGGCCAATAATCTGCCCTCTGCCTCGGAACCAACCCCCCATCCCCGAGTGCCCAGCCATCTCTTCTACTAACGTAAGTGTTAAAAAACCTAATATTATTGATATTTCTCTTAAATATTAATTGTGTGTGCATACCGTCATAAAATTAAGATGTTATTTTTACTACAACGGCCGTATTGTGTCTGGTGACGTATAATTTGTTTATTTATACTTGAGATTTTTGTTTTTAGCTCATAAAATTCATAGAAATTACCCGGCCAGAATATAATTTACATTTCTGGAATTCTTATAAGATAGTGATTAATTTGAATATAAACAAGCTAAAATTTGCATTAGACATACAAATTTTAGATCTAATTTAAGAAATTTATTAGAAAGCAAAAATTTTATCTTTTGTGCAAAATATATGACGTTTATATTCAAATTATTCGCTATCTTACAAGGAACCCAGCAATGTAAATTATATTCTCCTAACTTTAGTGTGAGGTATTATTTATTACTAAACATGTAAGCCTAGTCTTTTTCCCCAAACATTTCTCGGGAAGGTGGTGGGTGGGTAGGGAGGGAGGGAGCCAGCTAGCGTGGGAAGAGGGGGGGGGGAGTTGAGTCCATTATATGAACGGACATTAACCCGGCGACTGTACAGTATTTCTCTTAAATATTAATTGTGTGTGCATGCCATCATAAAATTAAGATGTTATTTTTACTACAACTTACCGTATATACCCGTGTATAGCACGAGTTCTTAAGACCAAATTTTTTGGCAAAAAGTTGGGGGTCGACCTCTATACGGGTAATAGTTTCGTTAGGTTGAAAAATATTTACCAGTAACTACCAGTAAACAATGGAAACGACGCACCAACTCACCACCCGCTGTGAGTGTCGGTACAGTTGCCAGGGTAGATCTCTTGCGTCATCATAGCAAGCCCAAAGTAGCCAAATGCATGGTATGGTATGGTATGCACAGGAGTATGTAAAACATAAAGTATTCATTTTTAAAAGTTTATTTATGGATACATAAATTTTTTTAAATTAAATTTGAAACATCAATCTTTGTTAATTAAATTTGAAACAAAAGAAAAATACGATACCTTATTTATAAATATTTTCATTAAAATATTACATCACAAGTATATTTTACCTTAACTGTGCCTGAATGAATATATTCTCAGAAATAAATATGGAAATGTAATATTTTTGCTGAAATGACGTACGTATTACAGTGGAAAGTGGGATAAAATTGTGACGAAAACAATGACTTTCACTTTCTTTCGTCGTTCAAAAGATTTTGCCGTAATCGCTTTTCGAATGGTTTTCAGTTAAAAACTGTTGTATTACAATAATATTCTATCCTAATTGACTTGAATAAATACTACGATACCATATTTCTGAATATTTTCATTAAAATCCATCAAAATCATTTTCCTTGTCATCATCTGCAGCACCAAACAGCTCCTCCCAGTCCTCTCCTTGAACAGCATCGTCATATGGATCAACACCATCATCAGCCATAGGATCATCAATATCTTCATCCTCATTCACGCTCTCATTAGCCTCATAATCCCACAACAAGTCGTCTTCTGTTCCATCAAGAGCATTCGAAATCCCACATTTCTTAAAAGATTTCACCACAATTTCTGGTCTGATTGCATCCCAGGCCTCTACAATCCATTCACATAATGTTGCTAGTGATAGAGCTTGGATGTTGCCTCCCTTTGTGTATGTCTTATCGCCTTCTATCATCCAGTTGTTCCACTTCACTTTTACCGCATCTTTAAATGGTTTGTTTATGGAAACATCCAGTGGTTGGACAAGACTTGTTAATCCACCAGGAATCACAGCTGTATCAGTGTTTTCCTTCCTAATCCCAGCAGTAACACTGTCAACAAGATGTGACCGAAACATATCCCACACAAGAAGACTTTTTTCTTTGCGCAGTTCCCCTGGTCTAAAGTTCAGACTTTTTTAAGCCATATTTGTATGCCGCCTTCATCCTTCCATCCTTTCTCGTGCACATGGATGATTAAAAAAATGCTGTCTGACTTGCAACACTGTTGGTAGGGTCAGGTGGTTCTAACGGCACCTGCCAGGACCCGGTAATCAAATTTATAACAGTGTCTAACCTCAATTACTGTAGTTTATCTGATGTAGGCAATATGAAGTAAAAAATACCAGTTAAAGTGAGAAATTGGAAGAGAATAATTAAGAAAGATGTCGTTGGGCTATTTTTGGTAGGGCTGAGGGAGAGAGTACCAGCTGTTTGGTCTTTTTTGGCGGGAGAGTCACGCAAATAACCGTAGGACTGGTATTTGTTTGGTGTCTTCTGTATTTTTAAAAATGAATACTTGTAAATTAAAAGTACCGTAACATTGTATTATATACAAACTTGTCATATTTCTGGAAAATAAGAAGCAAGAAAATAGAATATACCGGTAAACACAATTTCAACGTACGCTAAAATTAAAAGCTGCTTAAGAAGGGCCCAAGCAAACACAAAGCCTCCGCGACCAGGGCTCTGCCGTATCAGCTAGACGGTACACGTGTTTTTCAAATCGTTTTCAGTTAAAAAACTGTTACATCACAAATGAATTAGGATAGAATATTATTGTAATACAACAGTTTTTAACTGAAAACCATTCGAAAGGCGATTACGGTAACATCTTTTCAACGAAAGAAAGCGAAAGTCATTGTTTTTGTCACGATTTTATCCCACTTTCCACTATAATACATAAGTCATTTCAGCAAAAATATTACATTTCCATATTCTCAGAAATAAATAGTAGTTTTGCTGAAACGTGATGTATTTTAATGTAAATTAGGATAAACTACATGAAAACAAAAGACTTTACCAAACCTTCCGATGTTCAAGATATGTTACTCGTGTTTTTATTAGTTTTCGGTTAAAATACTGTTATATTAGTGATACTCTATTCATACTGTGCTTGATATAATACATTCACGGAAATGTAATATTTTTTGCTGAAATGACGTACGTATTACAGTGGAAAGTGGGATAAAATTGTGACGAAAACAATGACTTTTGCTTTCTTTCGTTCAAAATATGTTACCGTAATCACTTTTCGAATGGTTTTCAGTTAAAAAAACTATTGTATTACAATAATATTCCCTCCTAATTGACTTGAATACATACTTGAATGGAAATATACAATATTTTTGTTGAAACTACCCGCGTTTCAGTGTGAAGTGTCGTAATAATAAATGGTAAACAAGTTTATAGGACGTAGTGTTTCTCTGAAGGTTTTGTTGTTCCTTTACCCTCAAAAACTTGGGTCGACCTATAAACGAGGAATATCATAAATTAACAATTTCTTGGTCAAAAAATCGGGGTCGACCTATATACGAAGGGGGGTTATAGACGAGTACTGTATATACGGTACATATTGTGTCGTAAAAAGGGTAGTCTGGCGGTCGGCCCAGTCTCTATTTCAATTAATTCCATATGTTCTGTTATTTCGTTTCTCGTTTTACGCGGACCTCCACGGGTTCAATTGACCGCGTAAATCCAGACTATACTGTACTGTACTGTAATAGTAGTTGTACCAATCATATTTTTAGAAATTATTTGTATGGCATTTATGAGGTGCTAAACAAGATCCTGTGTGAAATTTTTTATAAGTTTACCTTGTAATCCCTGTTAACCACCAGTTAGACCTAACAATGACTGTTAACAAATGAGCTAACATCTTCATTTGGTGAACTAACCACTTGTACAGTGTTTAATATTTAAATCTGGAACCATGTTTGAGTAGAGAAATTATGACACACAACCTAGTTGAAGAGTGTTTTAAACTTTCCTGTTTCTGCTCAGTCAACCACTATGATTTACTGAGAATATTGCAAAATGCCTGGTTTATTGAATGTACTGTACAGTCGTCCCCCAAAAAGTATGTATTGTTAGCCTTGGGGTTGATATGATTCGAGGCTTTCTAAGTAATGTTACTACTGTATACAGGTGCTCCCCAACTTACGACGGGGTTAGGGACCCAAATCCAGGTCGTAAGTCCGACATAGATAAAAAATAAATAAAAATAAATAAAAAAATTAAAAAAAAAAATTTCATTTTTTTTTTAAATAAAAATCTACAATGAAATACAGTACAGTACAGTAAAAGTAATAAATAATGAGGAATGGATACAGTGTGACTGAGCACTTATCTTTAATGTAGTCAGCTGAATGCACAAGGGGCCCCCATAATTTTCTAATTATACATGGAGACTACATTAACTGGAAGAAGCAGAGGAGGAGACAGGGCTGGATGGGTCATCAATGTCGCTTTCTTCAGACAGGTTTATGTACTGTGGAAATTTGCTGGTTGAAGGAATTGGATCATCTTGAGGGAGTGAAGAGGCAGCACTGGTGGGGCGTGAGGAGACAGCACTGGGGGACTTCTTGAAATAGATGTCCAATTTAGACTGCACAGTTTGCTTTTTCTTTTCATTATAAATTTCTCTGAAGCAAGCAAGTGCATCTTGGATCATTCTGTCAACTTTGGCATAACGCTCATAATTTTGATCCACGCCATCAAGTAATTGCATTCCTTTATTAATTGTAGCAAATGTCTCTGCCATTTGTTTCACTGAAAACTTTTTGGGGGGTGCAGGTTCTTCTTCTACATTTTGTCTCTCTTCTTCCTCTGCAATTTTCTGTGCATCTAGTTCAATAAGATCCTCGTTACTGAGCTCTTCTGCTACACTTTCAACCAATTGTTCAGCATCTTCATTATCAATTTCTAACTGAAGCTGTTTACCTAACTCCACTATCTTGTTACTAATATCCGAAATAACTTCATTTTCATTAAATCCTCTAAAACCGCGCGTGTCATTAAAAAAAAAAATGGTCACAACTGCGGCGGTCGTATGTCCCGATGGTTGTAAGGTCAGAGCAGGTCGTAAGTACCGATGGACGTAAGTTGAGTCAGTCGTAAGTTGGAAACTACCTGTACCTGTTTCTGAACAGTTAGTAGTTTTACAATCGGCCACAAGAATAAGTACTGTATACACCTACAGTTCATGTTTGAGACAAAATATCTAGTAACACTGTCCTGAACAGAACAGACAAAATTACATAACTACATTTGTTGTGAATGTTTTACTTGTGTCTTGTGTTTATATTACAAGTACCTGTACAGTCATTTCTGCTACAACGCGTGTTTGGTCAACGCGAATTGGCTATAATGCGATTGATGAATAGAAGAACGATATTTGTAAAACGCGAACGGTGTTGGCTGTAACGAGTCCACTCAAACGTCCCCTCCACCACCACCACCAGTGTCCCCTCCACCACTACCACCAGTGTCCCCTCCACCACCACCAGTACCCCCTCCACCACCGCCACCAGTGTCCCCTCCACCACCACCAGTGTCTCCTCCAGTGTCCCCTCCACCACCACCACCATGTCCCTCCACCACAACCACCAGTGTCCCTCCACCACCACCACCAGTGTCCCCCACCACCACCAGTGTCCCTCCACCACCACCAGTGTCCCTCACCACCACCACCAGTGTCCCTCCACCACCACCACCAGTGTCCCTCCACCACCACCACCAGTGTCCCTCCACCACCACCACCAGTGTCCCTCCACCACCACCACCAGTGTCCCCTCCACCACCACCACCAGTGTCCTCCACCACCACCACCAGTGTCCCTCCACCACCACCCCCTCCACCACCACCAGTGTCCCTCTCCACCACCACCAGTGTCCCTCCACACCCTACCATGTCCCTCCACCACCACCACCAGTGTCCCTCCACCACCCACCCCCTCCACCACCACCAGTGTCCCTCCACCACCACCACCAGTGTCCCCTCCACCACCACCCACCCCTCCACCCACCACCAGTGTCCCTCCACCACCACCACCACACCACCACCAATGTCCCTCCACCACCCACCACCAGTGTCCCTCCACCACCACCAGTGTCCCTCCACCACCACTACCAATGTCCCTCCACCACCACCAGTGTCCCTCCACCACCGCCAGTGTCCCTCCACCACCACCACCAGTGTCCCTCCACCACCACCAGTGTCCCTCCACCACCGCCAGTGTCCCTCCCACCACCAGTGTCCCTCCACCACCACCACCAGTGTCCCTCCACCACTACCACCTGTGTCCCTTCCACCACTACCAGTGTCCCCTCCACCACCACCACCACCAGTGTCCCTCCACCACCACCAGTGTCCCTCCACCACTACCGCCAGTGTCCTTCCACCACCGCCAGTGTCCCCTCCACCACCACCAGTGTCCCCTCCACCACCACCAGTGTCCCTCCACCACCACCACCAGTGTCCCCACCACCACCACCACCAGTGTCCCTCCACCACTACCACCAGTGTCCCTTCCCACCGCCAGTGTCCCTCCACCACCGCCAGTGTCCCTCCACCACCACCAGTGTCCCTCCACCACCACCAGTGTCCCTCCACCACCACCACCAGTGTCCCTCCACCACTACCACCAGTGTCCCTTCCACCACCGCCAGTGTCCCCTCCACCACCACCAGTGTCCCTCCACCACCACCAGTGTCCTTCCACCACCACCAGTGTCCCTCCACCACCACCACCAGTGTCCCTCCACCACCGCCAGTGTCCCTCCACCACCACCACCAGTGTCCCTCCACCACCACCACCAGTGTCCCTCCACCACTACCACCAGTGTCCCTTCCACCACCGCCAGTGTCCCTCCACCACCACCACCACCAGTGTCCCTCCACCACCACCACCAGTGTCCCTCCACCACCACCAGTGTCCCTTCCACCACCACCAGTGTCCCTCCACCACCACCACCAGTGTCCCTCCACCACCGCCAGTGTCCCTCCACCACCACCACCAGTGTCCCTCCACCACTACCACCAGTGTCCCTTCCACCACCGCCAGTGTCCCTCCACCACCACCACCAGTGTCCCTCCACCACCACCGCCAGTGTCCCCTCCACACCAGTGTCCCTCCACCACCACCACCACCAGTGTCCCCTCCACCCACCACCAGTGTCCCTCCACCACCACCACCACCACCACCACACCAGTGTCCCTCCACCACCACCACCAGCAGTCCCTCCATCACTGCCAGTGTCCCTCCACCACCACCAGTGTCTCCTCCACCACCAGTGCCCTCCACCTCCACCACCAGTGCACTCAACCACCACTGTTCCACCAGCACCGCCTCCACCAACAGTATCCCTTCCACCAGCACTACCTCCACCACCACCAGCACTGCCTCCTCCACCACCACCACTAGCACTGCCTCCACCACCTCCAGCACTGCCTCCTCCACCACCAGCACTGCCTCCACCGCCCCCAACACTGCCTCCCTCCACCACCACCCCTCCTCTGCCTCCACCACCAGTGTCCCTCACCCCCTCCACCACCAGCACTGCCTCCTCCACCACCAGTGTCCCTCCACCACCAACACCAGCACTGCCTCTACCACCACCAGCACTGCCTCCTCCACCACCAGTGTCCCTCCACCACCACCAACACCAGCACTGCCTCTACCACCACCAGCACCTCCTCCACCACCAGTGTCCCCTCCACCATCCAACACCGCCCCTACCACCACCAGCACTGCCTCCTCCACCACCAGCACTGCCTCCGCCACCACCAGCACTGCCTCCTCCACCACCAACACCAGCACTGCCTCCTCCACCACCAGCACTGCCTCTTCCACCACCAGTATCCCCACCAACACCAGCACTGCTACCACCGCCACCAGACTTCCTCCTCCACCACCACCAGTGCCCCCAGCCGACCCACTGCTACTTTCACCAGGTGAGGGAGTGAGGTGGGCCCGCCACTACTACACTGACCTGTTGATTACCATAACCACCCTCTCGCAAAACTACTTCGAATATAAAATTCCCATCTGGATTATATTTGTCTATATTACCTATTAAGACGTCTCAGACAAAATATAAGAACTTAACAAATTCTCTCAATATTTCAGGTTCTAAGAATTTTCGTATTAGTATCAGATTTTTTTAGCGCCATATGGGGAGCTATGACTGGGTGAACCGTGTTTGGTACTTTCAACTGAGGCTTTTTAGTGGGTGATGTAGGGTGGGTGACACAACTTTCCTTCCTGGAACCAAATGCGGCAATCTGGAGCGTTGGGTAAGTTTGCTTTCGACGTTGTGTGCTATTGTATCATTATCAAGGATGGTCTGTAGTGTCAAGAAAACGAAGCTTTATGGGGAAATGAGCATGACATTTTCTATCAATTGCATATAGTTTTTACTACAAGCGTTATTGAGTCAAGTGGAGATCTGAATGCAGTGTATAGGCATAGAGTTGGTGTCCTGGGTACTCCTTCTGTGTTTAGGTTACAGTAGGAGTCCTACTATAACCTAAACACAGTAAATCAATATTGGCTTTAAAATACATATTTTATTCTTGTGTTCATCCTTTCGCTGCGGGAGGTTACCCTAAGCTGAATAAAATCGTCTGGCGGTAGGCAGAATAAATTGGCAAGTGCGCAAAACGCAGCGAAAGGGTTAAACCGCGTTGTATAACTTACTGATATTACTGTACTCTGGTTTCTACATGAATGCGATAAAAAATGTTTCATCATATTTATACATCCCTTCTTTGCTAGGATAGTGGCTTTCAGTGTAACTTGAATCATTTAGATAAAAATGAAACAAGTGCGAACTTGACATCGTTTTTAATTTGGGTGAAAAGTAAACCGTGAGTGGGCCGTCTATTGCCACTGGCAGCGCCTACCGGGACGATTGATCTGATAAGGTCTGTTTACACCCAAAATATTGGCACACTTTAGTCATCAAAGATAAAAACTATTGACGCCCCTGCTCAAGTGAAGTAACTCCATTTTAATTTTTTTCATCATCACCTGGTTAAATTCCCCCTTTAAATTATTGTTAACAGTGTGTTTGGTTTAATTACTGTATACCATCAAACGCGTTCCCGGGATGTTAAGAAATCGCTTGCGGCCATGACCAAGGCCTATAGAAATAGACCTTGGCTATGACCACGGCCTTCATATGAACACGATAGCCCTTGAAGGAGTGGACTAGTTCGATAACAAGAATGGTCTGATTATTCTAAGTAGGGTGTTTTGAGTGATCGGGGATATTTACCGATTTACCCCACCCACTAAAGGTGGCCATGCCGAAGGAAGGAGGCCTGTGTAGGATCATCCATTGTTCTTGATAATTTAGTTAAGGATCATTTTGAAGCTGTTCCATAGGTCTAACGCCCTCTGTGTGATGATGTATTTCCTTATGTTCGTCCTGTATGATAACTTGGCAAGTTTTTAGTTATGTCCCCTTGTGTTTTTTTTTTTTTTGATTATCACCAGGCACAGGTCACCGACCTGATCGGGGCTGGGACAACAACAATAAATTGAACCATAAATAAATACAGAATTGGAAAAAAATAAAATAGATGAAGAATGAAAAACGATATACATTATGTTGTGTTGTCAAAGTAAGAGAAACAATTGAGACCCTGCAAATGTGTGTAAATGAGGCAGAAAGTCCAATCAGCAACCTGGTGGTGCTTGACATCACAAATAAATGGCCCGGGTTCACGTTTTCAATCTCGGGAGGATCCACATCCTAGTGAGACGATTCCCCCTATACACTGACGTCGAAGATGCGAGTGACTTTAATTCTAGTATACTCGGTATACGTCGACATTACCGGGGGAACACCCCACCAGCTGCTGTCATTGTCAAGTGGAAGGGAAGGGAATGCCCAACCACTGTGGAGGCCCACCCAATCCTCCCTCCACTTTATGCAGAACCCTATCATCCTGGGCCTGCATTTTGTGTTATCTGTTCTCATTGGGGTCACACCCTCACTGCCTGCTGCCGACATAATCGTCCCAGATGTCGCTTCTGTTCACGTAACCATAACTCTTCCGCCTGTGCCCAGAAAATCAAAGACCACCTTAATAGGAGTGGTGTGGGCTATGTTACTGATCGCAGGTGTTGTAACTGTGACGGCCAGCACAATGCTGACTCATGGCAATGCCCCAATCGCCTGTCTGCCCCAGGGGAAAAGCCTCCTCGAAGGCCGCATCCACCACAACGTTCCCCCCCCCCAGTCTACCGGGCCGCCTCCCTCTGCGTCCCCTCTGTCTCCAGCAACGCCTTCTTCAACAACACCTGCCCCTGCCTGGCCTCATCTGGCTGCAACACAGCAATCCCTTCCGTCACCTAACTCAACTACCACTGGGCCTCCTCCCCGTCTCTACTCTGACGCTGTCAGGCCTTGTGCTCCCACCGGTGACACCCCCCCCAACAACCTCCCTCCAGTGACATGACACAGATCATATCCCTCTTCCAAGAATTTACCAACCATATTGAAAAACTCTTCGTCACACTCTGTACCACCATCTCCGACCTACTCTTGCCCTCTGTTGCCACCCAGTCACTCCTCTCTTCTGGTTTGACACAACTTTTTTACTTTTACTTTTATCCTCTTCACCACTGATCGGCTCGTTAGCTGCTTGGGCGATCGGTCACGTCTCTGTTACAGTCACGTTTCTGTTACGCACTGTTGGCAAGTACTGGGCATGCACCGGGTCCTGAATGTACCTGAACCTGCTCCAGTATTGGTCAAGTCTGGTCTTGAACGAGCTCACACTCGGTGCCGTCACAACACTTTCTGGTAGATTGTTCCACGAGTTCACAACTGTCCGAAAAAGTTTGTCCTCACAGTTTTCTGGACTTGCGACTTCTTCAATCTTGAGCTGTAACCCCTTGTGAGTCGAGCGTCTGCTGGTAGTCCTCCTGTGAGCCCCCTTGCTCAAGGCCTAATCCACCGCCGGCGGCCCTCACTACTGGTATAGCACCTACCGGGCTTGCCTTGGTGTGTCCTGCTGCCCCCGAGCGAAGTCCTGCCTCATCTTCACGACACATGGTGCCTCAACCTGTCCACCCACCGCAAGCAGTGCCCGCTCCTGTGTCTGTGCTGTCTCCACCAGGGCTACCTATTGGACCTGAAGACACCACCCCCGGCATGCCGACGCACACGCCATCACAATCACACTAAAAGGTATGTCCCTCAATATTGTTAATGCCTATGTGCCTCCCTCCACTGCTACTGTACCTGTCCCACCACACCATATCACCTCCACCCCCACTGTACTTCGCCACGCCTCGTACATTGGCCACCCTGAGCCTGGCCGCACTGTTTGTAAACTTTGTGGTCAACTCGACTCTCACACCCTCTCTCACTACATCCTCACTTGCCCAATGACCTCCTCCTACAGGTCCCCAGCCGTTACCAACACCTCTTCCCTCCCTGACCAGATATCCCTCCTCCTGGTGACAGGCCTGGCACTTGACATTATTAGGGACCTGCCACACTTTGCCATAAACAGATAAATTGTACCGGGAATTTTCCCCCCACACACTCATCATTCTGTCACTTTATATAACTTGCTGACAAAACCCATGACCCTTC
The DNA here is from genome assembly GCF_018991925.1 of Homarus americanus. NCBI lineage: Eukaryota > Metazoa > Arthropoda > Malacostraca > Decapoda > Nephropidae > Homarus > Homarus americanus. Next base: position 8,306,911 of record NW_024737042.1, read on the forward strand.
AGGCTTTTACGCCCTTAATGCACGAGTCATAAAGGCAAGCATGAACTACGCATGCTTCTCAGATGGGCGTTGTAAATGCTTCTGCGCTTCACCTTGCACAGGGTGTAAGGGGGTTGCCCAATAAACTAGCCCCCTCGGAGGCAATAATAATAATAATAATAATAATAATAATAATAATAATAAGTACAAAAAATCCAAGAATATCAAAAGGATTGTTAGTTTAGAGTCTAGACTCTAGACCAGTGGTTCTTAACCTTTTTTGAGTCACGGACACCTTTGAGAATCTGGTGAAAGCTATGGAGCCCTTCCCTAGAAAAATGCACAAAAGCTCATAAACAACTTTGCATGCAATGAATATTCTTTATTTTATTGAAAATTAATTGCTTCATGCTGTATAGTGTATGACATATACAAAGTATGAATAAAGTAAACAATCTTAACAAAGAATTATGTTTCACACTTTTTTATGCAAAAATTAATTTTTATCTGATCTTCACGGACCCCCTGAAGCCCATTCATGGACCCCAGCTTAAGAAACCCTGCTCTAGACTCTAGACCTTCCGTTTGTTTGGATAATCTGATATAATTCCAGGATTATCTTGGCACTCCGTATTTTTTTTTTTTTTTTCTGGGGATGTTAGGGTTTTCTGAGAATAGGGTTTCCATGCCTTTATACAGTAATCCAGACTGGGACGTATTTGAGATTTGTCCAGTTGAAGGAGCATTTTCCTGTCTTTGTACGCTTTATGATTCCCAAATCTCGATTTGCTTTTTCACTGTTAACCCCAAGATCTTTCTCCTCATCGACAGTATCCAGAAGTGTTGTTAACAGAATAGTTGTGATTAGGGTTGTTGTATCCTAACATCACGTGTTTAACTTTGGGTGAAAACACGCACACGGCATCTACTTGTGTTTGGAAGTACAATGAAGATACATTTATGTAGAACATTGTTAAACAAGCTTTTCCACATACCGTACTGTAGTTTTCTCTCTCTCAAGGACAGCGGTTTGCTTGTTCTACCGTCCACCACCGCATTGCAACGACGCCTATGTAGTGGCCAACAACACAAATTCACACTAGGATGTGGTAGTATAATATAACATATTCCACTTTAGATTAGTGATTTCAAAACTGCTGAAGACAAAAACTTCCATATGTATTATGTTCTTTTTATCATACGACAAAGAACTATATCACTGTGACTATCAGACAGACAAGTAATGGAATTAGTTGTGTAAATTGGATACTAAAATAATTCAACAAAATTAAATGATTTATTGGTAATAACCCTCAGGTGAGACAAAAAAAATATGTACGCTCATACTGTTCACTAACTAATCTCAGAGAATGTCTTCAGATAGTGTCTATGTAAATTTCACACCACTTGGACGTAATAGTTTGTTTTAGTTTAAAGTCAGCTGGTTGCATGTCACAACATGTATTCTGACATTTCTAGTTAACAGGAAAATTTAACATATGAATCTTTGAATGCCCGAGCCCCAACGTCCGACCTTCGCGAGACACACGTGTTGTACATGTTTCCCTGTCTTTGATCATTACCTTTGATCATTAGTTTTAGCCTACAACTGATGACAACTTGCTGATCAGTTTCCTCACCAGGAACCAGCCAGCACTGGCCCGTACGAACGCGAACATTTCCTATCAGGTTCCGCCACACACAGCATGGCACAGTCGAAGTTTTTTTTATTTTGTATGTATCGCTCTGATGTGTCCATAATGATAATCTATTCCCAGAAAAAAATCTAAACACATATAATATCCCAATGATTATGAGTAAAATTAGAAGAGGTTTTTTGTATGGCAGCTTAAGAAGGATGGATCATTAAGTTTAACTTTGCCATGCGATCGACTATAGAAGATCTTCTAGGGTTATGAGATATTGGTTCACACTCAGGATGGGATGGAGAAAGGAAACTCACATGTGCTCACTGTATACATATTGTATTGGATGTACAATGCAGCTTGTTGCTGGGTAGGTAGCATGGTAATAAGCGTTGAGTAGAGAAAGCTGGGTGGTGAGGGTGCCCAGAGGAGGGACACGCTGCTTGAGGGACGCCAAGGTCGCTGGCGGGAGCGGCAGCCGCCAGGCTGGCGCGGAAGAGATGTTGCTTGCTGGTGGCACTGGGTAGAAAAGAGAAAGAGAGCGGTCACAGCGGTGTGACTCAGGCCTTATAAGGCGGGGCTAGGCGTGGGTAGATAGTTGACCCCCGCTCCGTAGGCGGCGCTGGAGGCGTAGGCTGTGGAATTCGAGAAGGTTCGGTGCTTGTAGGGGAGGAATCCACTACAATCTTGCAATCGACAGGTTGGCCACCCCTGGACGAAAGTGCCAACAACAAAGTGCGATTTGTGAATATGTGCTCTCTCTCTGTCTCTCTCTCTCCGTGTGTGTGTATGTGATATTCAAGTTAAATTTAGCTGTGAAAAATGTTCATTGACGTCATATTTCCGCTTCCTGTGTCTTAATCAAGTCCGTTACACATGTTCACATGTCAATGACTTCCTACACTGACTTTTCCTCCTGAACTATGTATGGTTAAGAGAATGCATTGTTGGTGGAATCTAAATGCAGTTTTAGCGTCCTTTTGACATTCTTGGAGGGTCATATCTTTACCTAGTTAGATGTATTCTTATCTGTTTGTTTATGTGCACTGTCTATGGGCATTGTTTTTTCTATTTTTATTTATTTATTTGTGTATTTTATTTTTTACGGGGATTAGTCCACCTGGGTACAGGTCACTGACCCACATCGGGGCCTGGGAGGCGAAAATATAATAATAATAATAATAATAATAATAATAATAATAATAATAATAATAATAATAATAATAATAATAATAATAACTAATAATAATAATAATAATAATAATAATAATAATAATAACCATAGATAAATAAAATAAAAAAATAGTGAGAAATGATATATGTATGTTGTGTTGTCATAGTAAGAGAAACAATTTAGACCCTGTAATTGTGTGTAAATGAGGCAGAAAGTCAGATCAGCAACCTGGGACTTGGTCACAATTTTTGTGTTGCCATATGGCAGCAGGGTCTACCATTAGACAACAAATTATGTTTCCAATATCTTCCCAGGCGGTAGTACCACCCTGTTTGGTAGCTGCCTCCTACCTACTACCTAACTGCACTGTCTGTGTACATGCTTAATCAAAATAAATGTGTTTAACCATTTTGCTTGTCTATCTGTCTATCTATCTATCAATGAGCCACTGAAAATCCTGATTCTTTCTCACTAGCATCTGGTTGACACCATCACACTACACTACCCAGGATATGACGCACTTCACCTCCTGCCTCACTGACAACAACCTTTATACATGTGTACATCTGGGGATAATCTGTGAATTGTGTACCACATCCCCCCACCTAGTCTTTTCTCTCCTCTCTTCCCTTTTACCCCTCTTCTCTCCCATCCCCCTCCCTCCCACACTCATTTTTCTCCTTCCTCTCATTTCACTCCCTCTCCACAAATTCATACCCCATCCCTCCATTCACCCCCTTCTCTTTTCTACCAGGCCCACGTACTGTAAAAGTACTATATACTGTAGACCTAGGTACTGTCGGCCTCCACACGCACACACACACACACACACACTCGTAATTTATATGATATGCAGGTAACCACAAGGAAATACAAATACGAAAAGATAATAATAATAATAATAATAATAATAATAATAATTAACGGTTTATTGAAAGAGCTTGGCAGCCAGAAGGCTGAAAATATACAGTTACATAATTGGGGAATGGGTTTCGAATTACAAATAATATACAAGTAACATAGGTGATATAAATAAGATATGTAATAACTAGATGGGGAAAAGTTCAAACTACAGGGCATTTCAACATAGTGACAGTGCAAGAAGTAGTATTCACTGGGAGTGAATACACTGGTTTATTACAAGTTATTGATAATTTTTACAATGGTTGGGACTGGGCTGTTCTTATAGCGATCAGTTCGTGCACGTATGGGCTGGATGCGGTTGTGGTGTCGAACAGCAATTCTCGGGCTAGGGATCTCAGGTGGTAGTAGGAGCCGGTGTCGAGGATGGTGTAGAAACTTCTTACCAAATTTGCAGATAAGGTCGTGGTGATGGTCAGTGAGAGTCGAAAGGGTCAGTGTGTTGAGCTCTCGTGATTACTCACATCACTGCTCTTGTATTCCCCCAAGATATGAATAAATACGAAAGTGCTGGAAATTTATTGCGTTTCTCTTTCCTTGCGGTTAACACTATTTCTTGCATATACAGTATATATAATTTTCTTCTTTTTCATCTTATTTTTCTTTTACGTATCAATCCTCTTCTCGCATAATACAGCTTAGTCGGATACAACAACAAATACTTTTACTAACTTTTATCCTCTTCACCACTCATCGGCTCGTTAGCCGCCCGGGCGATCGGCCACGTCTCTGTCACGCACTGTTGGCAAGTACTGGGCATGCACCGGCTCCTGGATGTACCTGAACCCGCTCCAGTGTTGGTCAAGTCTTGTCTTGAAAGAGCTCACACTCGGTGCCGTCACAACACTTTCTGGTAGATTGCTCCAAGAGTTTACAACCTTCACTCCGAAAAAGTTTGCCCTCACAGTTTTCTGGACTTGCGGCTTCTTCAATCTTGAGCTGTGACCCCTTGTGGGGCGAGCACATACAATTTCCTTTCAATCGTTGTGCCTCAGTTTATCGCTGTAAGGGGTATGTTCGACTGTGGCACTCAACAAAAAGATTCCAAATCTGGTTTATCTGTCTCTCCAAAAAGATTTGTATCACGTCCAATCCGCAGCTGCACGTCCTTCCCCAAAAGTCACTCGACATACTTTTACTTTTATCCTCTTCGCTCGTTAGCCGTTTGGGCGGTCGGTCACGTCTCTGACTCTCTGTTACGCACTGTTGGCAAGTACTGGTCATGCACTGGCTCCCGAAGTTATCTGAATCTGCTCCAGTGTTAGTCACGTCTGGTCTTGAAAGAGCTCACACTCGGTGCCGTCACAACACTCTGGCAGACTGTTCCAAGAGTTCACAATTTTCACTCCGAAAAAGCTGTGGCCCCTTGTGGGTCTGGAGTCTGCCACCTCCAGGTATGGACAGTTGACTGAGTAGAGCAGATGTTTATACACTTCAATTTGGTCACCCCTTGCCTGTCTGTAGTATAAGCAGGCAGTTGCAGGCGCTCTAATCTCTGTGGATAACTAAAGTACCGTAGTACAGGCACCAGTCTGGTGGCCCTCCTTTGGACATTTTCAATAAACTGACAGTCTCAAGCATATTTCGGAGACCAGACAGTACTCTAGACGGGGAAGCACCCTACTCTTGAAGATCATTAAGAAGGACGGACCTTCCGTCTCGATATCTGAAAATCTTCTAATAAAACCAACTAGATTAGTTACTTGATTCACCTCATGCTTACCTCTCACGGAATCAGGCACACTTGTGCTTCTTAAATGCCCACCCCTCTCAATTTTGATGTGTCCTCCCCGTCCTTTCATCTCCCTCTTGGTCTTTCATTTTCCTCCAAAAATATCACGGTCCCGATCACTGCATTTTGTGGTCAGCATCAGATAAAGGTCAAAGTCATACGAGATCATCATTTAAGTTTACCCCTCTTCAAGAGTGGGAAAGGAAACTTGACCAACACTGGAGCAGGTTCAAGTGTCTGTACATTCAGGACCCGGTGCATGCCCAGTACAGTACTTGCCAACAGTGTGTAACAGAGACATGGCCGATCGCCCAAGCGGCTAACGAGCCGATCAGTAATGAAGAGGATCGCTACCACCAAAGCAAATAAGTGCCCATTTTGCCTCTTTCCATCCTCCTCCACTGACCGATTATGTGTCAACAAGCCATCAATAATTTTTACTTTTATCCTCTTCACCACTGATCGGCTCGTTAGCCGCTTGGGCGACCTGTCAAGTCTCTGTTACACACTGTTGGCATAAGCTAGGCAAGTTCAGGCGCTCCAATCTCTTAGGGTAGCTGAGGTGCCGAAGTGCAGGCACCAGTCTGGTGGCCCTCCTTTGAACATTTTTAACCAACTGCCTTTTATTTTGGGGTCCGTGTCCAGGCCTGACTTTCATTAACTTAGATTTTTTAACATTATATTGTTAATTCACCTTTTTATACTGCTATTTACTGAATTATTATTCGTTAATTTACTTATTGTGGACTTGTAGTGGATAATCTCCCCTACAACTGCTGATTGGTCACTTGCCATCCGCTTACCAGCCAACCAGCGGCGAGTTCCACAAATCAGCCCTCGCGTTCGAACTGCGCGGTGATTGGTCAGTTGGCGCCTTCATCTGAGCCAATCAGCAGCATTTCTCATCTTATCATTTCGATTCTTGATTACACACATCAACTGAACATACACGAAGAACTTAGCGACGGAGCAGCAATAGCTATCAAAAGAAACATCAAATACAAACTCATAGACAACTTCCAAACCAATTTCTTAGCAGTCGAAATCAATACAACAAAAGGCCCAATAACAATTGGTACAACATATTACCTTGCCGACGACAAACATTCCCGACTGGTGACTTACTAAAACTAATGAGACGTAACACACCAGCATATTTTATAGGAGACTTAAACGCGAGACACACCATACTCGGACACCGAACCAGAAACCCAAGAGGGAAGATAATACACGACCTATTAGAAAACGGCAACATCACACACCTGGGCCCTGATGTCGAAACCTACATAGCTGCAGGAAACACCGGGAAGCCGGATATAGTTCTGACCAATAGACACCACCATTTGAATACACACATGAAACCTGGACCAACCACCACTAGCGATCACCTGCCCATAATTATCACTCTATCAACATCACCAATACAAATCCCCTCCATCCCTAGATTCTCTTTCAACAGAGCAAACTGGGAGAGTTTTAAGGCAGAATTCAACACAAACGAACAAATACATCTACACAACAAAAACACAGCAGACATTGACATAACCCTGGGAACAGGGTACACTAATGTCACCACAGCCATGGAAAACAACACCCCCAAAACATCTTACCGTACACTACCCCACGCACAATTAACACACGAACACAAGATAATCCAGACAAGACTGAATAACCTTCTAGAACATATAAATACACACGGCTGGAACCAAGAAACAATAACTCTTTAAAGAAACCTAAAGGAAGAGCTGAAAGAAATATGTAAACAATCACACAACGACAAATGGAACCAGCTAATCACAAACACAGAGGCCGACTATCACAATCCAAAACTCTTCTGGAGTAAAATAAAACCCTAATGGGCACTAACTCCATAGATAACAGCCATCTTACAGATGACAACGGGGTAAAAGCTCCACAATCTGTAGACAAAGAACTGATTTTCAGAAATTTCTGGAGTAACATAAAATCACAGAAGAAAAAAAACAGAAACTACTGTAGAGTAACAGAACAGATGGTAACAACACACCTTACACTAAACACAGAGAAACAGCAACCACCAAGAACAATAGACCTCAACATACTAAACAGTGCAGACACATTAACCACGCCGATCACCACAAAAGACATAACAAATATAATAACCAGTTTTAAAAATAAAGCACCTGGACTAAGTCAGATAAACAAAACCGTCCTTCAAAACATACCCACAACACTGATAGAATAACTTACACAGATCTTTAACGCCTCACTAGCAACAGGACACTTCCCCACGAGATTCAAAATAGCCAAAATCAGACTCATACCCAAACCCGGGAAAAAACAGAACAAGGCCGGAAAATTACAGACATATATCCCTATTAGAAACACCAGGCAAAATACTAGAAAAAATAGTCAACAGCAGACTCAGAAACTATCTAGAACAGGAAAACAAATATAATCCCAGACAACATGGATTCCGAAAGAACCGAGGCACAAACTCGGCTATTGCACTAATTTACGAAACAATAGCTAACGCCCTCAGCATTAAAAACGTGTGCAATGTCGTTCTCAGAGACGTATCAAAAGCGTTCGATAAAGTGTGGCACGAAGGCCTCAAATATAAAATAATTCAACTTGACATGCCAAAAAACATGACAACCCTTCTCTGCAACTTCTTAGACAACAGACAAGCCAAACTCATTATAGACAACTACACTGGACAAACCTTCAACATACACAATGGAGTCCCACAGGGCAGCAACGTTTCACCCACACTGTACACAATATACACAGCAGACATACCAGAACTAAGACAGTCGGACTACATAGCATACGCAGACAATATCACGCAAATAACACAATATCCAGGGAGATCTAAACAAATGATGGCAATAAGAACAGGGAGAGAAATAGAAGCAATTAATAACTATGAGAGAAAATGGAAAATCCAAACCAACATCCAAAAACTAAAGATCATATACATTGCAAAAATAAATCCATACCCAATCATAATCAACAATCAACAGTTACCATATGGAGAAAGTGGGCAAAACACTGGGACTCAAAATCACCAGAGACGGTATACACCAACACATAGAGAAAGATTGACGAAAGCCAAATTACAACAAACCAAACTCCGTCGCTTTAGAAAACTAAACACCAAAACACAGCTGCATCTATACGAATCACTCGTCAGACCACACCTTGAATACCCACCAATTCCACTTAACACAATAACTAAAACAAACAAACTCAAGCTGCAAGCAGTCCAAATTACAGCACTAAGAAGAGCAGCAAAACATAGGCCGCCATACAGTCAAAAAATTCGAGACATACACATCGAACATAACATAGACACAATTAACATAATAACACACAAACAAGCAAAAGCGGTATGGGACAAACTACACCTAACACAAGACTCTATTTTACAGGAACTAGTACAGGCAAATAACAACATATCACACAGCTGGTGGCCAAGAAGCATCAACATTAACACAATCAGCCCAGAACCATTATGCGCGAGAGAATAACACCACTCTTATAACCGAAAAGATGGGGACTATCCTGCCAGTTCACACAAGGACCTGGTGGGACCCCCCAATCACTAAAGATGAGGAACATCCCTTCAGTTACACAAGGACCTGAAGGGATCCTCCAAGAAACAACCAACAAGAAAGAGCAACACCATATGCATAACCTTAAAGATGGGGATTATCCTGCCAGTTACACAAGGACCTGGCGGGACCCCCCTAGTCACAATCACAAAAGATGAGGAACATCCATTCAGCAACACAAGGACCTGAAGGGACCCTCCAACAAACCCAAAAACATCACCTTCCTTAGGATGGCACTTTAAACCAGCTTAGCTTAGCTTATCTAACCTCCCTTGCCCCTGGAGGACTAAGGAACGTCTGTCACTGGTTAAACCACAAACCAGCCTCCGCAAGGTGGAAAGCCCACCTGCTATCATTCTCCTTCTGCACTTCCCACTTCTTAACTATACCTTGCCCTAAATATCCTTGTTCACCTCAGAGCCACGGCTCTCTTATCTCGGTGTTCTGACTGACTGACTGACTGTGGGCAGAACCGTCAGACAACACCACGCTCTTAAGCAGAGAAGACCTCCTCTAAAGGAGCTCCTCCACAGCAACTCCTCTACCACTCAGCAACTTCCCAGGACCAGACTGTTCTGTACATATATATATATATATATATATATATATATATATATATATATATATATATATATATATATATATATATATATATATATATATATATATATATATATATATATATATATATATATATATGCTGATAACCACAAGGAAAGAAGAAAACACGAAGTTCCCAAGCGCTTTCGTGTAATTCACTTCGTGTTTTCTTCTTTCCTTGTGGTTATCAGCATATACCTAGATCACGCGCACCTACAGTGATTTACTTGCATATATATATATATATATATATATATATATATATAACGTAATTGTGAGTTTCCTTTCTCACCTCCATCCAATGATAAATTAGACAACTGGCCACGTGCACTACGCTATAGACTTGACTGGGATTGTAGGGTTACTTGATATTCTGTTGTCTAGCACTCAGGATGGGATTGATGGAAACGCTAAGGTGGTGGTTTTTTTATATAAAATATATTATATACAAGACAGTTTGGTGCTGGAGATGCCGTGTGGCTAGAAGCTTGCTCAGAAGACACGTTCAGTAAGTAGCGTGCCTGAGGAGGTATCTGTGCAGGAGCTTCGTTAGAGGAGATGTTGCGTGTTGCTGTCCTCCAGGTTGAATGAGAGCTGGACAGCGAGGAGCTTGCTTGGAGGAGGTGTTGCATGTTCAGGAACATAGGGCAGAATGAATCTCAATGGAGAGAATGCGAGCTTATATACACAGCAGCCGGAAGTAAACCCGTGGGAACTCGCCGGTTTCTTGATTCCGTTGCTAGGGAAGATGTAGCAGGTGGCGACCCCGGTGTTGCTAGGATACTGTCGCATTGGAATGCGGATATAGTTGTAGGGGAGAGACCCACTGCAGGATCACCTGAAAAATCGTCACCCTGGAGCGGGCTGGGATGCCGATAATTCAGGTGGAGTTAGATTAGGTTAGTGTATATTGAATGTGGGCGGGGTGATGATTCTTCAGGTGATACCTTGACTATTTTAAGACTATTGTACAGTGTGTTTTTATACATAGGGAATTTTTCTCGAACCTAGATATACAGTATATACAGTGTGGGGTACGGGTTGTTTGGGTTCGCACTCAGGATGGGATGGAGAAAGGAAACTCACAATGTGCTCTCTGTATACATGTTGTATTGGATGTACAATGCAGCTTGATGCTGGGAAGGCAGCATGGTTACAAGCGTTGAGTAGAGAGAGCTGGTTGGTGAGGTTGCTCAGAGGAAGACCAGCTTGTGGGTCGCCATGCTTGCCGGCGGGAGCGAGGGCCGCCAGGCAGGAGGAGGAGGTGTTGCTTGCTAGTTAGTGTAGGTAGAAAGAGAGAGGTCACCACGAGGTCAGGTCTTATATAGCGGAGGTAGGCGTGGCTTAATAGTTGACCTCCGTCATGTAAGGCGGCGCTGGTTGACCTAGACCACGAGGCATACACTGGGGAATTCGCGGGGTCGGCTACTCAGTGACAAACAGCGTTTGTAGGGGAGGTATCCACTACAGTACTCCCCCTTCCCTCCAGGCGGTGTAGGAGACTTGTTGTCTGCAGGGTTGCATGGCACATGTGAGGCAGAACGGGCGGTGCATGCCACATGTGAGCCATAACGGCGATGGCGTGGATGAGCCGGCCGCTAGAGGAGACAACTGTCTAGATACACAATATCTGTGGGAGTAGAGAGGGAGAAAAGGGGTGTGTGGAGGCGATGAATGTTGTGCTTCCCTCACGGCAGGTACAGAGTCGTCAGATGCGCCTGTTGGGGTGTGTGGGCCTGGGTCAGGAGCAGGGGCTGCGTCAGCAGGGGCGGAGGAGAGTCCGTGACAGCAGCTGGATCCATGACAGCAGCAGGACCCACGACAGCAGCAGGATGCAGGACAGAAGCAGGGGGTACCTGAGGGGGAAAAAAAGGGTGTGGGGCCGCACTCAGGCGCATGGGCCGCGTCAGAAGCAGGGACTGCCAGGCAGGAGCGGAGGGTCTTCGTCAGGAGGAGGGTCCAGGACAGTGGCAGGGGGTACTGTTGGGCCGGGGGCGGCGTCTGAGGCAGGACGGGTGTGCTGGGGTCGGTAGGACGTGGTGCATGGGGCAGGAAGAGGAGCTGGTGTCTGCTTAGAGAAGCAGTGCTGCTCTAACCCGTCTATCCTGCTGTGTAGAGACAGTAGCTGTAGGGCCGATGAGAGCTGCCTCTGTGTGGATAAGCCAGTCTTCCATGTTGCTTAAAGATTGGGAGAGTGATCGGTTTCTCCTCAATCCTATGTGAGTGCGAATCTCCGGGGGTCACCATTTGTGGGGTATGGGATGTTTGGTTCGCACTCAGGATGGGATGGAGAAAGGAAACTCACAATGTGCTCTCTGTATACATGTTGTATTGGATGTACAATGCAGCTTGGTGCTGGGAAGGCAGCATGGTTACAAGCGTTGAGTAGAGAGAGCTGGTTGGTGAGGTTGCTCAGAGGAAGACCAGCTTGTGGGTCGCCATGCTTGCCGGCGGGAGCGAGGGCCGCCAGGCAGGAGGAGGAGGAGGTGTTGCTTGCTAGTTAGTGTAGGTAGAAAGAGAGAGGTCACCACGAGGTCAGGTCTTAAATAGCGGGGGGCAGGCGTGGCTTAGTAGTTGACCCCAGCTCCGTGATGTATGGCGGCGCTGGTTGACCTAGACCACGAGGCATACACTGGGGAATTGGTGGGGTCGGCTACTCAGCGACAAACAGCGTTTTTAGGGGAGAAATCCACTACAAGCACACTCTTGGTGCACTTCAAAGAAATCAAAGCATTTCCGAAAGCTTTCGACGCTGGTCTTGCGTTTGAGTAATGTTTCGTTTTCTGAACAAAAATCGTAATGTAGAATTTAAAGGAAATTTTAAAATATATAAATAACTGAATGTTCATAGATTAGGCTTAAATTTACAGGTAGTGTGATAACACAGTAGTCGGTAGATAACTGTACTAGTCATTCCTGAAGAATGTAGGTTACGTTAAAATCCTGAAAACAGATAGCGCCAACTTACAATATATTTTCTAATGTAAAATGAAAATAATAAGAATTATAATTAATAAAGTATTAATAATGTGATATATTTAGCATAATAAAAATAGTATGATCGAAATTTTTTATAAAAATGTTCTAAATGAAAATGTTTATGTGGATCTTGTTAAGGCTTACTCCTGCAGGCGGCAGAGGGCAGGAGTGTGTTGATGAACTACGCCCAGCTGGTGAGGAATTACTACCTAAATTTACTTGTTTCCTCTCTAAATATACATATATTTTTGCATTAGTTAAAGTGCATGATTCTTAGGAAAAGGATGAAGTACAGTGTTTAGCAAGGCTTTGTGTAATACTCGCCGAAAAGGAGTTAAAATGAAGGCGGGGCTCGTCAAGATGGCTGAAAAAAAACATTGAAGTTGACGTTAGGAAATTAAATGTCAAGGTGTCGGTATTGGTTCTAGTCTGAAATACCTTATATGTGTATCTATGTTCTCAAGTATGAAGTTTTAGTTACTGAAGGTAGTGTGTTGGTGAGTGAAAACAGAACTATGTGGTAAAACAACAGTGGACCTGCCAGGACTACTCAGTATATGTGTGTTTAGTAGCTCGTTTTAGGTGATAAAAAAAAATTAGCGCATGTCTTATACACTATTTAACAGATATAATTGTTTTATACTGTAGGTAATGTGATATAAGCTTATTATCAAATCCTATTCCCCTCCAGCTTAGGAAAACACTAAGGTTGTGTGATGAAGGGAAGGGTGGGGTATGTCTGAGTCATTGGATTTCCTGGATACTGAACATTTAGGAAATATATTAATTTAGCATAGTATTATTGGAAGAAAATCCGTTTATTATAGTTATGAATGTGATGTGTTTATCTAATTTGAAGCTGAAATTGGCTCTTATTAAAGTTCATAAACCATGTTGAGAATAATATGAAATTGTTATGTGCCATATTCTTTAATCTCGTTAGCATGTAATGATTATTAGGTAAAGGTGTAGACGAGGGTGACCACCAGAAGGAATATCAGAATTGGTTGAAAATTATTCTACACATTAATATCATATTAAACACAAAAATGGAAATGACAATGCATAGAACCTAATAGAACCTGACCTAACATACCCATAGGTTGGGTATGTTAGGTCAGGTTCTATGCATTATCGTGTTACTTTGTGTTTAACTACTTACCTTAATACCGAGGTTGATATAAATCAGCAACGGCGAGGAGGAATTCGTGGAAGCGTTCACCATCATTTATAGGAAACATATTTTGAAGAGGGATTCAGTGAGGTAAACAACAAGAATGGCGCCGGGAGGAGAATTGTGAAGCGGGGTATTTAAAAAAAAATCATAATAGAAAGTTGTCGTTTCTTTTAATATACTTAAGATCATCAAAACAATAAGTATAGCAAAATTAAAGAAAATCAACAAACAACTTCTGGTAGTCTCCCTCTTCTACACCTTCACCGATTATAAGATAGGTTTTACATGCTAGAGGCAAGTAAACTTAATTATATAAGTGCATGCTATGTACAAAATAAATGTACATAAATCATTCCCCTTGGATAGGATGTCTTTTTGACTCGTGATGATGGACACAAATGAAGTCGGCCATTGGTGACCTCGACCCAGTTACAGTGGTGATCCTGGCCCATTTCGGTAATCTCGGCCTCACATAGGATGGGCCGATGTCAACAATCATTTAACTGTCAGGCTTTTTGAGGATTTTTTTATTATAATTTTATTTTAAGCACATGGATTTAATATCATATACATATACTGTACAGTTTATTCTTATGGGCCATACAGTCTGGATATTGCAGAGAGAAATTGTTTGGCGCTTTGCCTACCATTTTCATAATCTTCCCATACGGAGAAGACCCTTGCTTGTACAGTAGTTGTTTGTAGGTTCGGCTTTGATGACGCTTCAGTTTTCCCTCAGACACGAGATGAATCTAAGTAGTTACTAAAGTTGCTTCATCATGTAAAAGGACATCTGTGCCTTCCCTTTCGTCTTCATATGGTTATGCCACCCCTCAACGTCGTTGTTAGTTCTCACACTTAGTTTATATATGCTCCAGGACTTGGGTGGCCAGATAGAACTGTTAATCCCAGAATATGTTGTTCCGGAATAAAACAACGTCATGAACTTCCGAAACAGCTTGTGAGTCCCTTCATCTGATGAGTAGGAAGTTTAAAATCCAAGCTCTTGTATTTTCTGGAAGAGTGCTTGAGCAAAATGGAATGCACACCCTTTTATTTCAACAGTCGGAAGCAGAGAACTTGTAGCACGCCACAGAGCTTTCTCAAAGTCCATCACAATTCACTGGGAAGCATATCAACGATGGCTGCATAGTTAATCAGTCTGGATCGTTGAGAACATTTCCATGTCGTGGACTTGGCACATTTCCTCTTGACTGTACATGAACAACCGCTGGAATCGAAAAGTTTATCTCCACCATGAATTAAAGTTCCTTCAATAATCTTGTAGCTGACTTCATGCGTGTCTTGGTCCACTGCAGTCATTGTGTTAGGTTCCATATCAACCAGCGAAGATTCGTTGAGGGGGTCTGGTTCATCTTGGGTTGCAGTGTTCTGAACTGTGTTGTCAGAGCCGTCCCTTGGGGGGTGCAGGCCCACATCCACATCCTATGTGGGCCGAGATTACCGCAGTAACTGGACCGAAGTCACCAAGGGCCGACTTCACTGGCACCCATGATGATTAGTAGCAGTCTTTCATTGATTTTATTATATGAAGTGATGGCATCAGGAAGAGTAATGTTGTCAGTCTTATCCTTTCCAGTACTTGTATTCTAGTTTTGCTAATAAGAATATTTTTGGTAGTTATCAGGTTAATTGAGACTACAGTATCTTTACCTTCAGAAGTTTAGCTCATTTTAAAAAGGCAGTGGATATTTTGCTGTGACCGGTAATTTCCACCGAATGCTATTTTACCGTGAGTGCACGCTGATTGGCTAATCATCCATTACCGGCAAACAATGCGAGAACTATATTTGACTGTGACTGGCGGCATTGGGCATTAATTTTGCCCTGAGTTGATCACTGTGTAGCTGTAAACATACCTAACCATGTTTCAGTTGTGCATGGAAACTTGTCACATAAAGGCGACATTTACTAGAACGTAATAGAACCTGACTTAACCAACCAAAGAACCTACCTAACCTTACTTAACTTCATAGCCAGGGGGTGATCCCCCCGTCATATAAAGCAGAAAGTACTAAGACAATCAGAGCGCACTTGAGGTAAAATAGCGTAAGCTGGAACTTAGCCGGTCACAACAAAATATCCACTACGTTTTAAAAAATCAATTTATGGATATGAAAGTCAAAACTTCCGAAATGTATGGATATATTGAATGGAAGATTAGTCAAGGTAGTACAGTAGTTTACCCGGTAACCATTCTAGCATACCTGAACCAACTCTGAGACTTTTTATAGAAAAAAAAAGTTGTTACCTCAAGAATAGTCGTATCCAGTTGAGATATTGCAATTTATAAATGTTTTATTTTGCTTTTCGTACTTTTATGTCATCTGCCTCTACATTAGAACCATAAATCTGATTTGCTTTAGTTTTGAGGGAAGAAATAAATTCTTTCTATAGAGCTTTTAACTTAGTTGGATGGATAACATAGACAACTGTCTTTAAATATCATAAATTTTCTATGGAAGAAAATTTCTTTCTAAACCTTTGAATGTCAATAAAATGGTGGCTAGGAATTGCAACTTTTGTACTTTCACATAAGTGCATGTTAATGTGGGCAACGTACTTGAAGTGCTGCCATGATTTACTTATATGCATGCACCAAAAGACGAACTTTTTCACACATTAACACATCCGTTAAATAAACAAGGAGAACCTGCAGCATCTTTTATTAGTAATATAACACTAACAATGGGGTGTTGGTGGTGCAGCGGGAACATGTTATCTCTCACAAATATGTCAGGACTTCGAGTCCTACTTGGCACGGACACACATGAGAAGGTAGGTCTCGGATTTCCTCCCATACTAACACTGGAGAGACCAGCTGCCCGAATGGCTAGTAAGGTGATAAGTGGTGAAAAAGAAAATATGTATAATAATAATATGCCAACAAATAACAAGGATTTATGGCAATTATCTTGTTATTGCTTTAGCCACAATTCATACATATATAACATAGATGCTCCTCCACCAATGAGATGATATATTGTATGTGAAATAAAACCGACTAAATCTACCTAAGTTGCCGATCCTAGGATGGAAGTGCAGTGTTCTACATTGGGTTTGGCCAGGTTAGCCTGTTACTGATATCCCTCATTTAGTGTCAATTTATTTTACGTTAATTTGATGTAACAATAAAAAAAATTTGACACCCTCTCTCGCTTAATGTTAGGTCAAAATCCGGTTTAGCAATAGCTTGACTCATTGGGAAGGGGAAAACTGAGGCTCAGGTGAACTGTGAGATGGCATGTTGCCATTGTTACATGTAATGAAACTATAAAAGTT
The DNA here is from genome assembly GCF_018991925.1 of Homarus americanus. Lineage (NCBI taxonomy): Eukaryota > Metazoa > Arthropoda > Malacostraca > Decapoda > Nephropidae > Homarus > Homarus americanus. Next base: position 8,324,018 of record NW_024737042.1, read on the forward strand.
GTGGAAATTTATATGATTAAACTACTCAAATGTGGTTTAGAAACTTAAGAAAATATAATATATAACTATAAAATAAGAAAATTGAGGAGCATGGGTGTGTAAGTGTAGAGGCAGTAGGCTGTAACTGCGTCGCTGACTCGCCACCCAATAACATTCCCTCCCCTTGGTGTGATGTCATGGCAAACACAAACACACACCTCTCAAAGTCAGCTGAGTGACTGCCCAGCTGAACTGTCGTGTTACCCACAGGATGGTTTAAGTGTGGAAGGAGTTATTTTTTTGGTACATAAATATGTACTATTGTATTTTAAGATAGGCTGTGTATAATTTTTATTGTTTATCATAGCAAATTTTGTTCCATTTTTGACATAGGGACACTGAAATTTATTTGAATTGGGCTCACCTTTTGCTTACTAAATTGTTTAACTCTGAACCACATCATTTATATACTGTAAAGGTTTGGTGTTAATAAAGCAATCATTTGACTTTGAAACCGTTTATAACAAACATTAGTATTTTTATTATGTGGTACAGTATATAGCCCCTCACCATCCTCGGGAGTTAGGTCCTTGAAAAATCCCTTGGTTGGCAAGACTAAAGACAGACTGGTATAGGAAATAAGGGGCTAGGTTCCATGGCGACGGATGACACTCGTCAGAGCCTAACTAAGTTGCCTGTTTCTTCACTAAACAATACCTGTACAGTCAACCCTCGTTAATTCGGACTAATAGGGGGGGGAAGGGTGTCCGTTTTAGCCGATTATCCAAATTAACCGATTTAGGGGTTAATATTGCATTATATTTCAAAGTCATTGTTTTCTTCACGATTTTATCCCACTTTCCACTGTAATACATACGTAATTTCAGCAAAAATATTACATTTCCGTGAATGTATTATATCAAGCACAGTATGAATAGAATACCATTGTAATATAACAGTATTTTAACCGAAAACTACTAAAAAAACGAATAACATCTCAAGAACATCGGAAGCTTAGGTAAAGTCTTTTGTTTTCGTCATGTATTTTATCCTATTTTACATTAAAATACATCATGTTTCAGCAAAACTACTATTTATTTCCGAGAATATATTCATTCAGGCGCAGTTTAGGTAAAATATACGTGTGATGTAACAGTTTTTTAACTGAAAACGATTCGAAAAACACGTACCCTCTAGCCCTGTTCAAGGAGAGGACTGGGAGAAGCTGTTTGGTGCTGCAGACGATGACAAGGAAAATGATTTGGATGGATTTTAATGAAAATATTCAGAAATATGGTATCGTAGTATTTATTCAAGTCAATTAGGATAGGATATTAATGTAATACAACAGTTTTTTAACTGAAAACCAATCGAAAAGCGATTACGGTAACATCTTTTGAACGAAAGAAAGCGAAAGTCATTGTTTTCGTCACGATTTTATCCCACTTTCCACTAATACCTACGTCATTTCTGCAAAAATATTACATTTCCATGAATGCATTATATCAAGCACAGTATGAATAGAATACCATTGTAATATAACAGTATTTTAACCAAAAACTATTAAAAAAACGAGTAACTTCTCTAGAACATCGGAAGGTTGGGTAAAGTCTTTTGTTTTCGTCATGTATTTTATCCTATTTTACATTAAAATACATCACATTTCAGCAAAACTACTATTTATTTCCGAGAATATGTTCATTCAGGCACAGTTAAGGTAAAATATACATGTGATGTAACAGTTTTTTAACTGAAAACGATTCGAAAAACACGTGTACCGTGTAGCTGATACTCAACAGCTGGTGGTGCGTCATGTGTCGTTGTAAACAATAGGAGGTTGAAGTAGATTACCGGGTATTATATTAAGTGTGAAATATCAAAAAGGTTTTTATCACCGGTATTTTTTGTAGATCAATGAGAACTGTGATACCGTATGATATGATAAGTTAGCCTGTGCTAAGAACTTCAACATAGACTACTGAAAACACGTTGTAAGGTAATTTAGCCTATTGTAAGTTGGTGAGCTTCATTTGCTGAAGGAACTGCACAACTTTTCATTACTAATTGGTACAAATTTTACGTTTCCATTGTTTACTGGCAGTAAATGGTAAATATTTGTCATGTCTGAAGCTAAAAGTTGCATCCCCCCCCACACTAGTGGTGGAGATGTTACAATTGACCAAAAAGACACTGGTGTTTTATCCCAGCAGTGGGTGGACCAGCATTTTAGCTTAAGGTCCGCATAGGTAATATTCCTACAAATCTTAAATAAAAAAAAGTTCATTTAGATTTTGTCCGAATTATCCGAAATCCGGATTAAAGGGGTCCGAATTAACGAGGGTCGACTGTATTGTACATTTAATAAAATTTTTGTCAAATACATATAAAATAACTTACCTTCACTTTCCGATGTGTTGCGAGGAACACTTGCCCTTATCATAGCCTCTTTTTGATGTTACAAATCAATTATTCGTTTATCCCCCATAGTGCGTCCCACTGATGCTATGCTCTCCCCACAGGCTAGTCTATCAAGTACTTAATTTTCTTTTCTAATGTCATTACATTATTTGCCCTTTTCACCTTCATCAATAACACTTGGTGAACAGTTAGGGGTCATAGTTAAAGGAAAAATCAATGTTAATACAGTAGAAAATACATAAGAGAATACCGACCGGTACAGTACATCTGTACACTAAGAGATCACAGCACCGAAGAGTGTGGATAGCAGTGGTGGGAGATGGGACGCAGTACAGAGGAATACAATAGACCACGGGGGATAAAGACCCTCCACTAACCTGTGGATACATAAAACTTAATGCCGCAGTTTGTAAACTTGTATACAAAGTGAAAACCGCTGATACTGTGTATGTAATCCGCGGTTGGCGAGGGTCTACTATAACATAATACTGTACCTGGCCATTCACTATAATGCATTAATTCTAAAGCTTACATCCATGATGTTTTATTTCATCAAGGGGAACACTTTGGGATGCTTTATTAGTTTATTTCTTACACACGAACAACTTCCCAACGTCTGCTACATTACAGTACTGTACAGTCAACCAAAGATGCTCTGACCCCACCCTGGGTCTCATACTGGTAGTTTTACCTGGCAATACTGGTAAAGTAAGGCTGTATGTAAAGGTGATAGGTGGATCTATTTTGGGCTGTATTACTGTCAGAATAACTTAACAAACCAAAGGTGTCATTTTTATGAAAATAAACTATCATTATTTCAGATCATGAGAAGCTGCCAAATGTTCGTATATTTGCTTAAATAATGAAGAAAATTTGATGTGAGAATCTTGTGGCAGCTGTGGTTGTAGTTAAGTTGCCAATTCATTAATATAATTTTATTCATTGTTTAAGCAAATATATGAACATTTGGCAACTTCTCATGATCTAAAATAATGATAGTTTTTCATAAAAATGGCACCATTGGTTTGTTTAATAGTTATTCTGACAGTGATACAGCCAAAAATAAATCCACCAGTCACAACCACCATTACATACAGCCTTACTTTATCAAGTATTACCAGGTAAAATTGGCAGTACGAGACCCAGGGTGGGGTCAATGCATCTTTGGTTGGCTGCGCATGTACTCTACGGTACAGTAGCTATATGATTTATTATAGATAAAGGAAAAACCTAATCTAACCTAATTTGGTTTATCCCAAACAAAATGTTCTGGATGTAAACATTGAATATTGCATTGTAGTGTATGACTGTAAAATACTGTTCGGGTGGGAAAAACATAAAACTAATATTTAAAAAAGAAAATTTCTCCTTTTTCTCATGGGGAAAGAAAACATTTATCTAATGCAGAAAAAAATCTCAAGTTGCTGGTTGACATGTGTTAGTTTTTCAGTATTACCAAAATAGTATTGTATGTGTGTGAGAGTAAACGGAGGACTACTGTAAGTGAAAGGGAGTAAGGTCACAGTGTACTGCTGCCAGACAGTACTGGGACCCTAATTGCAGTTTACTGAGGGCTAGATGAATTGTACTGTACAGTACTCTGCTCTTAGAGCATAATGTACCATTTGTATTTTTTATTGCGTGCTTACATAGTCGGGTACTCTGGTTAGGTAAAGTTGGACAGAATACCTGGCTACACAAGCTCTACCTATTTTTTAATGTAGAATCTCTCAGTATGCTCTTTAAATGTGCTTTAACTACTTACCATACATATGTTTTCCAACATTGTTTCATTGCATGTGCTTTGATATTGCCGTCTCTTACGTTGCATCACCTGGATGGGGAGTGGGCCTGGTGTCAAAAAAAATTTTTCCTGTTCCATGTAATGCTTGCAATTTTGTTGATTATCGTCATACGTTACAGTAAAGAAAGGAATACATAATGTTTGCACATAAAGATAAAAAGTACATTTAGTTTGTCAAAATGTGAGTAAAGATACATACCATCTTGTATTTGGCAAATTGTAATTGTTTGCATTTACTTCTGGTAGAGAAGCCATTTCGTTCTCTCTTTTACTGTTGTGTTGATCAGGCTCCAAGAATGGATAAAAGTTTTACAAGTCATATCAAAAGAACCAACCTTAATTCAAGATTTTTCATGGAAGAAACTGATAGGATTGAAGCTCAAGCCTTAGTTATTCCATCAGATATTAGACATCAGGCAAATTAATATCGTATTGTCATTCAATTGCAAAAAAATTTGGTATTGATTGTGGTTTACATTTGTGAAGCGTTAGCTTTAACAAAACACCCCAACAATCATGTAGTTTTAGTTCCAAGCACCCCCTCCCCCCATCGGTGGATCACAACTGTACTTGTACATTTTTTATTTATATTTTTAATTTATCGAGAGTATCATATTCGGTGTAGACATAACTGACATTCACTCAACATCCTTGTCTCATGCCGAGCACACAGAGATGGCCCATCCTGCCATGAAAATATATAATTTTTCTCCCTTGATGATCATCTCCTAAAAAATGAGAGAGAAAAATATAAATTAAACCATCATCCAAATGCCTTTTTGATGTACATGTACAATAAAACCTCATTCAGGTGGACCCCACAAAGCTGGATATCGCTAAAGCTGGACCAAATTTGCCAAAAGAATTCAAATAATAAAAAAAAAGGAGGTACATTAGGACAAAATTTATCCTAAGATGCCATGTCTGCCTTGAACCAAAATTTTTGGGGACCAAGGCTGACAGACCATGTGGTTCACCCACGCTGGTAGAACAAAGGGACAGGCTCAGTCATAAATCAACGTTGCCCGTGATAGCGTCTCTTTCACTCTCTCACTCCGTCAATTGTTTTATTGCCATTTAGATGTGCTGAACTTTATTTTAATAGTTGCAGTATTTGGCATTTCCAATAATGTGGTCATGTTTTAGGGTGAAGTAGCATGCATATTTATTGCATTTTATTGAAAAAATAGACAATAACCATGGGTCCTAAGAAAGTATTTGGTGTTCATAAGGGTGGTGAGAAGGTTTAGCCTAAAACCTCAACAGTGAACAAAAAGTTAAAGGTGATTGAAAAACTAGAAAGGGGTGCTACTCCCTTGTAAATAGGTGCTGAATACAGAATTTGGAAGCAATCGGTGTTGGATATGTGAAAATCAAGGAATAAGTTGCACAAGTGTACAGTACTCTGTACAGTCAGCAAAATATTATTCTGCACCTTTACGGGTTCCTACAGTATGACACCAGACCAAGAATTCTTAAAACACTCATGAGTCAAAGCGGATGTTGGTTGCCCTGGCTTCCTGAGTTGCCAGTTACTCTTGTATATAGTGTGTCTGCATGCACAATGTGTTACAAGATGCATATAGAGCAGTTAACATATATCTATACTGTACAGTGGTATTTATAAAATAATCGACGCTCAGTTACCTGTGCGTAAAATTGTACAACTTTCCTACCTTACAAATGTTTTGTATTGTTTTTTCTGGTTGAGGTCTTGTATTATGCCACTTCTCATCACTTTATCAGATAGTGGTTATAATCATGAGTACAGTATTTACATGATTTCGTTGTACAGTATCTCATAGTATGCGAAATTCCTATACAGCACCTCAGTTTCTAGAGTGCCTGCCATTCCTACCATGTTTGGGTGATCAATCGTAGTACTACTGTATACAGCTCCTCCCCGACTTACGACCTGCCTCAGTCGTACCAAATTTTTTTTAAATTACGTATTTTCGAGTCCCAACGTCAGTATACAGAGAAAACTTTTGTTTGTAATTCACTTTAAAATGGCTGGCAAGCTTAAAAGTGAAACTTTTGTGGTGCTGAGAAGAAAGAGACACCCATTTTAGATTTTCTGTGTATTATTTAAGCATTTTCGACTTACGGCCTGGATTTGGGTCCCTAACCCCGTCGTAAGTCGGGGAGGAGCTGTAGTATATCTGGTTTTGGTGCTATGGGTTTTATATGTATTCCTGATAATTTCTCTGTGGTTACTACACATGGTATAAGGAATAATAGCACATTAGTTTTACAATGAATCACACAATCAGGGGAACCAACCTTACCAATACATGGCGTCAGTCTCGCAGTGTTCGTTGCGAGAGCCATCGCACCCAGGGGTGCAGAATAATTTTATGCTGATTGTACATTGCTTTTAGTTCTGTATTTTTTATGAAAAAGCAAACAAACATGCATTTCTTTCATAAAAATTGAATACATTAGTGTTGTACTAATCTTTTGTTTTTGTTTTAAAATTTGCTTTAAGGTGGACAACCTCTTATCCCGGACAACCCTTCTCTCCAATTAGTCCGCTTTAGTGGACTTAAAAAAGATATCCCAGATTTTTGTATTGTAAATTTAGCTTTAACAGCTCATCTGTCACTTGCATAACTAGGCTTCACAAACAATAGCTTTTGAATAGAAAAAAATTGGGAAGCTAATAAGGGTCACCTTCTGAAGTTTGAAGAAAATATAATCTCTTTCAAATGACTTTTTCTACCTTTAGAATTGTTACCATTTCAAGGCTTTATTCAGATCACCTGAAGAATAGCCACCAGTTTATTTTACTTTAAGATTAACCACTCTAACATAACCAAATTCCACCTAACCCCTCAGGTACCATTAGGGTCTTTAACCCTATGGGTATGAGGGGTATCTTTTCTGAATAAAATCATCTGGCATTAGCCATATAAAATATTAAATGTGGCATCCTATAGTGAGGGGGTTAATTATCAGATGAAGTACCAGTACTCTAGGGGTTAATCTTCAAGGGATCCAATTTTAATTGTTCATTGCATCTTTGTCTTCCTTGGTATTGTTTTTTATTCTGCAGTCCTATTAAAGCATGTTTCTTCACTTCATACAATTTTATCTTTTCCTTTATTTGCAGTTTAACATCCACTTATGGAATTGCTAGCTGGACAAAAAAAAATAGTGTTTGTAGATAAAACATATATCAGTACATGTAGTTGTGTAAATTAAGTTCAGTAACTTCAAAGAAGAAATCTGCTGGGGAAATGCATTCATTGTCAGTTAGTGAAAGTTTGCTTAGCAAGGCCATGACATGCCTCATCAGAGGAAGTTGTGGTTGATTTCTCTGAAAGTTTGTAGTGGGTCATGTGTACAGGTGTACTGGTACCGTATCAGAATTTACTGGATGTGCTATTTCCAATAAAACAGTTTTAAGTTAAACATTTGAGAAAGCTTGTGTGTGGACACACTTTAATTACCGTATACACACAAACACTGTATATTACAAACATTTACGTTCAGTGTTTGTTTAGTTTGTCATTTGGGTTGAATTGGTTTTGACTTATTTTTTATGGGTCATTTAACTTGTGACCTATGAAATTACCATACCAGAGCATCCCTTGTTAGGTGAGCTATTTGCTATCCTAGGCAGGGATCCTGTATTGTCAATTTAGTGTAAATTGCCACATTTCATAACTAGATAACTTAGCACTAGACAGTATGAAAAAGTCTTTCCAAATGATTGTTTACCAGAGGTTCATCTCTAAACAGTTGCTAAGCAAAAGTATCTGGTCATTGATATTTTGCAGAATTGAAACTTCATAATCCTTTGTTACAGTTTTTGTGATTAACAGCTGGAGTGATACCATAATTTGTAGAAGATGGTTACAGTTGGAGCTTCAGTTATCACCTTCTCACATGTTACTACTATTTCCCTATTTATTTATTTTTTTTTTTTATACAGTGTATTTTTTTTTTTTGCTGTTGGTCAAGAGGCACTGATATGAACTGACTTTAATAGACTGGAGAACTATGTGATAAACTGAAGCATTTCTAATTTTGTATTAAAAAAAATAATATATACTTTGTGGACATGTTAAATTGAGTAGCTCATATTTACATTTTCTCGTTTTGACTGTCAGTTACTTTATTAAACAATAAATGTTATTTCCTTGGTGAAAGTTTAAATAAATATTGGTGAACTGGCCCTTTAACCATTGATTTTTGACGAGTTAATGGAGCTGGAACATGTAAAACTATATAGGGTTTTAGTAGCAAAACCCAACTGTCTTTCTTCTATTAAGAAAATATATTATATACAGTTCCAAGTGTATATCACCGTAACTTAATCACTGTAGCTATGAGTGTTAAATGAGGATGGAGACTATGTTAAATAGCTCTTATAAAATACGTCCTGTTGAGGTGATGGGTTGAGTAAGTGTGTCTGTAATACCCGTCGAGGGAGAATTGTAATATATTCAACGTCCTCCCTCGAGGGAAGACGGAACCATCCGTGATGGCTCTCAATAACGTCTTCCTCTAGTGTAGGATATCAAACTACTGCCCGCATTAAGTGGCTAGAGAGCCGGCTACTTAATGCCTTAGCTCAGCACTAAGTGACGCTACTTCCCGTGGGCACACCTTAACACGTGCTCTGAACATGCTACCTCATAGCTAGTGAAAAGTTACGGAGGGTGTTAAAGTATATAAGTCTAATGTAATTAACCCATTTATATAAATACTTCTGCCTATAAGACAGGGGTGAGCATAGTGGCATGAAAGGAAAGGAAAATGGTTGAAATGAAATTTCAGGGAGCTGAAGGCATTATTAACAGCAATCATAACAATGTAAGGTGGCCTGTGTAAACAACATGGACTGAGTGCCGACTGGGGGGAGGGAGGGAGGGAAGGATCAAAGATAATCCACATTCTCAACAGCACCAAGTGTAGGTAGCAGACCACTTACATTTTCAAGAATTGGTATTTATATTGAATCGCATATACTGTACATGAAATTGATGTTTTACTCTACTATGGAGTACCTTCCCACCATCCCTCTCTTTTTCTCCTTCTATTTACACTTTTCTCACTTAGCTATAGGATTACTCAGAATTTATTGAAATAAATTCCCAAGTAGCTGTACACTAAATTGAGATGTCACTAATACATGTATCTCTCATTTGACAGTCTGCTGGGGATCGTGAGATATGCAGACGATCAAGTGTGTGGTGGTAGGAGATGGAGCGGTGGGTAAAACCTGCCTGCTCATCTCCTACACGACAAACAAATTCCCTTCTGAGTATGTTCCCACGGTAAGTAAATGGAGGTACCTGTACATTCCTTTTCAAGAAGTGCTGATGTGTCAGTACTCTGCTAGATTTATTAGCTGGTTTTTGATGAAAAGGTAAATGAATACAAGCTTGCTCATTTAAATTCATCTTATTATTGTTATAGTTATTACATAAGCAGAAATTCCTATACCTTTCATAAATTAATTGCTTATATACACACACACACAGACAGTGTTGTACGCATCAACGAAAAAAAGTGGCAGCGTCAGCATAAACGGCCGAGAAATTTGATAGCATCGGCGTTAGCGAGTTTTCAGTGACGTACAAATACAGCCCTGAAACGCGTATACTCCTCTGTATGGGAGTAACATGCAAAATCAAAAAATTTTCATTAATTTTTAATCATTTATTATGACTTATATTATATCATTTTAATTATTCATTTGTTCCCCCGCAAGAATACTGGCATGTCAAAATGTTTGTCGCTCATTCTGCTGCGCTTGGGCCTCATGGCCTTGTTGGGGAAGGTGTCCTTGTCGAAAGTTTTTCGAAGGTTTCTCCCCCAGGAAATGCTTGAAAAGGTCACTGTCTTTTTCATTCCTGCAGGGGGTCTCGTACAGGGCCTGGAACAATTCGTCCTCCACGTCATGGTCTTGTTGTCTTCTCATTGCTGCTGCTGCTCTGTCTCATGCATGAACTTCTCGACCAACCTGGACAACTGGTTGATGGCCTTTTTCCTGACTAACAAATTGACGCTTGACGCTTCGCTCAGGTGAAAAGTTGACTGCATTGCCTGTAGCGTCACCTGCCCAAAAAATTGATGGCGTCGGTGTTAACAAAAATTTGCCGCCGTCCATTGACGGCGTTATATTAATGTAACCATTTCGGAACTCTTACAAGCATTACAATCTATTAATGCCATACTTGCAATCTTTATTTTTAAATCTACAAATACTTGATACAAATGAAGATTTACACAACTTTCTTTTTACATTTGTGTCTGTTAACATCATTGGCAGCATTGTAGCCAGGTTAGACTCCTCACTATTACTACTAGGCTACTGGTGTTATGGTTTTTTCATCTCGTATTTTTGGGTAAATATACGTTACTTTCTTCATTTATTTTTACTTAGTTATATGCTCTCACCATCCTTCATACATATTGTAATAAAGGACAAGAAATAATAGTCCAAAGGAGAATCATGTAAAGGGACCATACATGTCTTTACACACAAGTTAGCTGGCTAGCTCAGTGGGGGAGCGGGTGGAGGCTGGATGTGGGGGGAGCCTTGCTAGGGGATCGGTGGAGGTGGCGTCTGCGTTGTTATGGTGAGCCAGGGACTACAGTACAGTACAGTATATGCAAATGGCAACTGTGTTAAACTTTCACTTGGCTTTTATTTACTGGTTTGGCAATACAGTATTTTTTGTTGTACAGTACTTTATTTATTGGTATTTCTATTTATTCCTCACATTTACTGGTACTGAATATATTATTTTAAGAAAACTATGGCTACAGGAGGAAAATACACACAAGTTCCCCTAAATACTCCCTGCCAATATGGACCGTGCATCTTATATGCTTTAAAATACAATAAATATATTTTAAAGGCAGAAAAACATTTTCATTCAATATGATATAATTTACTCTTTAAAGAAAAAGACTGAATTCAACTTGTAAATACTTTGGGGATGGTATTGGTCAAGGCAACCACAATGGGTGAATGATAGCTAGCTGCTGCTGGCCTATTACAGTGTCTTTATTTCCTTCATAAAGCATAAATCAATTTTTTATTAAAATTAGTTAATGCATTTCAGGCATTAACATTGTACTATCAGGGAACACTTGGTAAACCATGGAAAATGATTATCAGCCACTTGGAAATGTCATGGCATAAAACTTTACCACTTGATTTGAGTGCACAGTTTTGTGAGAAACATGAGCTGCAGGTGTTCTGATGAGGTGGATACTATTGGGGTCGTGATCTGTAGTCTGAGTGAACTCTACATCCTGTAGGTGATCTTAGTACTGTAAGGTGGTAAAATTGTCTTCCCCCACAAGGCCAACTTTATGTGTATCAATTACTGGTTTGACACCCTCCCCCCTCCATTCCTTTGTCAACATGACTTGATCTTATCTCACACCACCACTAGGGTACATCAATACACAGCACTTGCCTAACAATCCTCCTGGGCAATGTCACCGGACTTGATGTCGCCTTACACCTCATCTTCATGATTGCCATGCAGGTAGTAGGCAGCTACCAAACAGAAAGGTAATAAATAATAATGATAATGAACGGTTTATTGAAAAAGTTTGCAGCCCGAAGGCTGAAAATATACATTGGACATAAATGACTTATTACATACATTGGTGGTTTAACAAAAGCCTTCATTAGAGAAAGGTGAAGGAACATATACAGTGAACATACAGATTAATGTTTACACACGTAGATCATGTGAGCTGAGGTGTTGAACAGCAGACACGTAGTGTAGTAACTCCCTCACAGATGGCGTTATGAGGGGCATCGCGTGGAGTACTAGATCCCTCACAGGTGGTGTTATGAGGGGCTTGACGTGGTGTAGTAATTCCCTCACAGATGGTGTTACGAAGGGCCTGATGATGTAGTAGTTCCCTCACAGATGGTGTATGAGGGGCCTGATGATGTAGTAATTCCCTCACAGATGGTGTTATGAGGGGCGTGATGTGGTGTAGTACTTCCCTCACAGATGGTGTTATGAGGGGCCTTATGTGGTGTAGTAATTCCCTCACAGATGGTGTATGAGGGGCCTGATGTGGTGTAGTAATTCCCTCACAGATGGTGTATGAGGGTCCTGATGTGGTGTAGTAATTCCCTCACAGATGGTGTATCCCTCACAGATGGTGTATGAGGGGCCTGATGTGGTGTAGTAATTCCCTCACAGATGGTGTATGAGGGGCCTGATGTGGTGTAGTAATTCCCTCACAGATGGTGTTATGAGGGGCCTGATGTGGTGTGTAATTCCCTCAGATGGTGTTATGAGGGGCCTGATGTGGTGTAGTAATTCCTCACAGATGGTGTATGAGGGGCCTGATGTGGTGTAGTAATTCCCTCACAGACGGTGTTATAAGGGGCATCACATGGCGTAGTAATTCCCTCGCAGGTGTTATGAGGAGCCTCACATGATGCTGTAGCAACTCATTCACTATGCGGTGTCGTGCATAATGGGGACACCACGTGGTCCGTTGTCACAGGAATTCACTCACTCAAGTGGGTGAGGTGTGGTCCCAGGCGCCTCTATCATGGAGTCTCGGGGGAATTATCACTGGGTACCTGGGACCTCAGAGTGTGAAGGTTAGCTTGGCTCAGACTCAACTGCCGAGTTGTTTTTCACTGACTTAAGCACTGTTCACCACTATTCAACACTGGTTCCATTCCTTTCCCAAATGAAATAGTAACTTCTGGCGAGAACTTGTTGATATTCCGGTGGGGAGGAGGGTGTTGGTATGGGCCAACATAACAGTTGACGTGGCTGCTGCTGAGCAGCGCCAGGTGCGTCTGACCCTTCTTGACCCGTCGGTGGTCAAGGATGAAGTACTACCGCCTGGGAAGATATTGGAAGCATAATGTATTGTCTAATGGTAGACCCTGCTGCTGTATGGCATCACGAAAATTGTGACCAAGTCCCAGGTTGCTGATCTGACTTTCTGCCTCATTTAAACACAATTGCAGGGTCTCAGTTGTTTCTCTTACTTTGACAACACAACATATACATACTTTATATTGTTTCTCACTCTTGATTTTTTTTTTCATTTTTGTATTTCTTTATGGTTTATTATTATTATTATTATTATTATTATTATTATTATTATTATTACAATTACATTTTCGCCCCCTAGGCCCCGATGTGGGTCAGTGACCTGTGCCCAGGTGGGTTAATCCCCGTAAAAAAAAAGAAGCTTTCCCACCAATCAGTGACCAGACCACTTCCTTAACCAATTTTTCTTTTACATATCACAACAGTTAGTCATGCAGCCCATCTGCTGACTGAGAATGCCACTCAGCACTTAGATATGAGAATTACTGTATTACATTATCTTAGAACCTCTGACATTGGAATCATATTTGCTTCCTCTGATGAAGTATTTTATTGCACACACCTTATTTCTTTATAAGGAGTGTATATTTGACCATGGCTGAGTTCCCATATGAAAGAACAGTACTGTACTAGTCATGTGATATTCCATTATGCAGGAGTATGAAATTGCATTAATGGATTCTCAAGCAGCCAACTGTTGTCATTTGAATAATGAAGTTTGGTACTGTATTGTGCATACAGTACTCAAATCACTAATCACTACAGGATACAACCATTGCCCTGGTGTCTTTGAGATGGTTAATTTATGTTTTCTTATTGTTTTGCAGTTATAGTAAACTATATAATTATGTATAAAATTAGAATTGTTTATATTCAAGCAAATCATTCATTTCCCCAATTGAAGTATAAACAGATACAATACCAAGGTATTTAAACAGGATTATATAAAGGCTTGAAAACTAGCCAAATATTGACACACAACATTATTCCAAGCTTTATTAGGAATGACTATTTACCGGTCAGTTTTTTCTCTCTTTTATAGATGTTGCAGCCTCTTATGTGTGTCCTTATGTCTTACAAATGATTAAAAATGTCTTCTTTCCAGGTATTTGATAACTATGCAGTTACGGTAATGATTGGAGGTGAACCATACACATTAGGCCTTTTTGATACAGCAGGTAAGTGTTTTCCATCCTGTTGATGTTTTGTATACTGTATACAGTATAATCAAATTGTTTGTTATAAGCTATTGTCAGGGTCATGAAGCATTTACAAAACATTAATATTGTGTTCTGCTCCTTTCATATATTAAACACATTCTAGTACTGCAAACAATTATGTCAAAAGTTTTGAAAGAAGTAGTGATGTCATCTGGTTCCAGGACTAAGCTGCCATTTGCATTTAGTCCCCAGGTGTCCACTGTAGAGACCAGACATTTCTCCAAGTCACACTTTACTATTGTTGGCCTGAGTGTCTTTCCCCCTTAGTATGACACGTTTAGGGTAGTTCCTTGAGATTAACTCAGTTTGAGATGTTATATTTAATTCAAGATTTGTATTAATCAGTCATAGATCTTTTAATTGGGGGTATGTTTGTCATATGTGGCATGGTTGTAAGTAGCTGGTGGGGTCAGTATGACTTGGCAATGTTGCCTTTCTTCATGCTACAGTAATTCAGTCAATTGTAGGATAGCCTTATTCTAAGTGTGGACTCTGACGTAGGGATTCTAAGTGGATGTGACAAATGGTGGAGCGTTCTGGGGAGTTTTTTTTTTTTCTATTGGTGTTGCATTAGGGATCTTTTGCTTGTTGCTTAAACTTTTGTCTTTAGCCAAGTTGTAGTTCATTCCTTTTTTAATTTTGAACAGAATCTTCTTTGGCTCGCTGCAACTTTTAGCGATTCCCATGTTTTTCTGTTTTATGCAGTCATTTTTCTAGTGTAGGATAGTTAGCTCTGTTTTTAGTTCTTGGTTTTGATCTGCATGGTACTGGCTCTTGTCCTGGATAGTAAACTTTATAAGACATTCTCTATAAATGGGCAACTGTCATCCTTTGTCCCAGGGGGTTCTTTCTAGATACCAGTGGATCAATTTCTCCCACAGGTCTATATGGCTTTTCTATCTGGCTGTCTATTACTTGAAAGACCTAGTGGAAGACATCTTACGAGAAGATGAGGAGTTGATCCTTAAATCCTATTTTCTAGCTGGCGATATAACCAGGTGACTTGGATACCCTCCCCTCTTCCTCATGATTATGTTTGGTCAACTGGAAACAGTGCAAATACAGTACAGGTAGTCCCCGACTTAGGACTGCATGGACTTACGTCCATCAGTACTTACGACCTGCTCTGACCTTACGACTGTCGGGACATACGACCGCGGCAGTCGTGACCAAAAATATTTTCAAATGACTCGCGCATTTTCTATACCGAAACGTTTCGGTCCCGGGTGAGAGCGTGGGTGCACTCACTCAGGAGAGCGCTTAGTTGGTGTTTGGCTATCGTATCCTATATACTGATCGCGCTGTGAACTTTCATTATTATCGTATTTAATTGACTTTATAATGACTGGAAAGCGTAGAAGTCAGAGTGCTGATGGTGCTCCAAAGAAAAGGAGACAGGCAATTACTTTTGAGATGAAAATGAAGATAATAACTCAGCATGAGAATGGAAAGACTAGCAACAATCTCACGTGACCTGGGTTTCTCACACTCGACCATATCCGCTATTCTGAAGGACAAGGAACGTATTCATGATGTAGTGAAAGGAACAACACCAATAAAGGGAACTATAATTTCAAAGAAAAGACAAGGTCCTATTCACGATATGGAAAAATTATTGGTGATAGGGATAGGAGACCAGATACAGAAGCGTGTACCCTTAAGCCTTCTAACCATACAGGCTAAAGCAAGAAGCCTGTTCCAAAGCCTGAAGGAGCAGGCAGGAGATGAATGTGATCAAACCTTTACAGGGAGTCATGGGTGGTTTGATAGATTTAAAAAACGCTACAGTCTACACAATGTTAAGGTGAGTGGAGAGGCAGCTAGTGCCGATGTTGGTGCTGCCGAACCTTTTAAGGAGGAGTTAGATGAAGTGATTGTGGAAGGGAATTATTTGCCTGAGAAAATATTCAATGTGGATGATACTGGATTATTGTGGAAGCGCATGCCTGAGTTGTCATACAGTTTCAAAGGAGTTAACGAAAATGAAGTTATTTCGGATATTAATAACAAGATAGTGGAGTTAGGTAAACAGCTGGAGTTAGAAATTGATAATGAAGATGTTGAACAGTTGGTTGAAAGTGTAGCAGAAGAGCTCAGTAACGAGGATCTTATTGAACTAGATGCACAGAAAATTGCAGAGGAAGAAGAGAGACAAAATGTAGAAGAACCTGCACCCCCCAAAAAGTTTTCAGTGAAACAAATGGCAGAGGCATTTGCTGCAATTAATAAAGGAATGCAAATGTTTGATGGCATGGATCATGGTTATCAAAATTATGAGCGTTATGCCAAAGTTGACAGAATGATCCAAGATGCACATAAACCTGTCTAAAGAAAGCAACATTGATGACCCACCCAGCCCTGTCTCCTCCTCTGCTTCATCCATTTAATATAGTCCATGTATCCTGTAAATAGAAAATTATGGGGGCTCCGTGTGCATTCAACTGACTACATTAAAGGTAAGTGCTCAGTCACACTGTATCCATTCCTCATTATTTATTACTTTTACTGTACTGTATATCATTGTAGATTATTATTATTATTATTTTTTTTTTTTTATCTATGTCGGACTTACGACCTGGATTTGGGCCCCTAACCCCGTCGTAAGTCGGGGAGCACCTGTAGTGGATTGATACTGGAAGTTTACTTGATTGTGGCTTTTAGCTGGTGAAAGGTGTGTGTGAGTGGTGAGTAGGAAGGGGAGAGAATAATCTTGCATGCCCTCTTTTGCACTTTTTATAGGTGTTTACGTTGTGTGGCATTTAGGGAGGAAGGCCAGGTAGGGGAGGCATAGGTGAGCTTGGGAAGTATGAATGTTGAGTAAACACTGAGGTGCTCGGGCGCAGGAACTCCGAGGGACTTGAGCCAGCTGAGGAGGTGGAGACAGAAACTGGAGGATTTGACAACTTCACTGACTTGTGGTTTCCAATTTAGCTTGTTGTCTATGGTGACGCCGAGGAGCTTAATGGAATCTACAACCTGGTGTGTGTGTGTTGGGACCTAAAGTAATGGAAGGGGGTTGGACAGCGTCGGAGGAGAGGTTGATATGCGTAACCATGGTCTTGGTATGGTGATGTGGTTGTTGGTGGCCCGGTTTTGGGGACTGTTCAATAAATCCTGAAGGGCGGTATAGTCGGGAGCAGAATTGTTGACACTGATCCCAATGGTGGAGTCGTTGACATATTTCCAGCAAGCAGGGGTTTCCCATGGGGCATCATTGATGAGCATAAGGAAGCATAGTGGTCCCGTCTTGGTGCCTTGGGGGACGCCACAGGTGAGTGACTGAAAGGTGGAGACAACCCCTCGGAAGCGTACAGCTTGGCGTCGGTTACTGAGGAAGTCTGTAAACAATGGTACAAGACTTTTTCGAAACCTGAGGTCGATAGCTTTATTGATGATCAAATTGTGGTCGACTAGGTCAAATGCCTTGGTGAAGTCACTGAAGGCGACAGCTACAGACGTTTTTCGTTTTTCCAGATGGCTGTATATGTAGTCGAGAAAGCTGACAAGACAGTCAGTGGTGGAGGAAGTTTTCATATTACCAAATTGCTGAGGATCTATGGCCCCTGCAATATCAGCCCAGTCAAACACTAAACTTTCACAGATCAAGCTGGGTATTGGGGTGATTGCAATGGGTCGTAGCTGATTAAAGGATTGTGGGCCGGTTGACTTGGGCACTGGTGACACTTACGAAGTCTACCAGTCAGCTGGGCATCTGGCTTGACTGAGGGAAGCATTGATAATGGAGCAGAGGGGTTTAGCTAGCTCCGGGGAGAACTCCTTGAAGAGTGTCATTGGTAAGTCAATGGGGGTGGTAGAGCGTTTTAACTTTAGTTTGTCCAGACGTTTTGCTACTTCAAATTCTTCTACTAAGTCAGTGGGAAGGGGGGCTGGTAGGTAAGCAGGGAGAGTTGTTGTGTCAAGCCAGGGAGGCGTTTGGCATATAGTAGCGAAATGGTTATTTGATTGCTCAGCTGCACCAAGATTAGTGGGATGGCTAAGGAAGGGGAGGGGGTGTGTCTTATTGTTTAGTCCACAGAGCTCTTTAAGCTTACCATACCATTGACTGATGTTGGTCTGCTTCAGGTGTTGCAATTTGGTCGGGTAGTGAGACTTCTTTGCAGTGCGTATTTCGCGGATGACTCGGTTGCGAAGGGACCTGTAGTGGATGTGGTCATCGAGGCAAAAGGCTGTCTCTCTGTTGCACAAGTCTTTTGACTGCCTCTATGCTCCCTCTCTGCAGCTCGAGGGAACCAGTGACGTCATAGCCAATCACAGAGTTTTTCGCAGTAACTTGACTTTTAGCAACTTTAACCCTTAATTTTTAAAAAAATTTACCTTCGGTAATTTATTCAAATATATTATTCCCATCATGAATTTAAGTGTTTTCTTTACCCATTAACCTGCCATCTTACGAAAAAATTCTGACCGTCAACTCATCAATTGTAGTATCAAGATGGCAAGGGCGTGAAAAGAAAGGGTGGTGAATAAATTTCTTAGGCTGATAATAATAGACCAAGTAGAGAGAGCAGTTACATGTTCTCCTGGAGAATTATCTGGAGTTATGGAAAGACCTAAGTGAATGATGTAATAGTTGTTGAAATATTGATAAATGCATATTTTTGACTGGCTTTCTGTTTGTATTTCAGGACAAGAAGATTATGATAGACTGCGACCTCTAAGCTATCCGCAAACAGACGTATTTTTAGTCTGTTTCTCTGTTGTGTCCCCATCATCATTTGAAAATGTCAAGGAAAAGGTTAGTTATAATTCATATTCAAGTCTCCTAAGTTTTCTATTTTCATTGTTCCTTTTCTACTCACTGTTGCATTTGATCCAAAAGAATTTTCCCAAACACTGAAAAACTGAATTTTGTTTCGTCTTTTGAGCTTAATCAATGAGTGTTACAAAAAGTAGCTGTTTAGATATCCTCTAAAAGTTTTGAAAGTAATCAATAATTGCACACACTGTTTTGGAAACACTCCAGCTCTTGTTATTAAATTTAGGATGCTCATTACATTGTCATCATAGACTTAATGTTTGTGTCTAATGAGTTTAGTTTTGTTCTTTGACCTTTTTACTAGCTGGCCGTCCATTCCAAATTTCATCCATAGACCAGCAGATGATGCAAATTGCATTATCTAAAATGTATAGATTTTTCTTTGAATGCCCTGTATTTCAATGTCTATCATATTTCGGAATTTTACCAAATACTCTGTATTACGAAATTTGTAATATATACTGTACTGTATTCATAACCGCAAAACATTATGAATTCTGAGTGATTTTGAATTAGAGGGGTGCTAATTATGGGGTTTTTACTGTAAGTTAACTGTAAAACAGATACAGTTGTTGAACAGCAGAAATAAATGGATGGGCATTTACAGAGCTTTATTAACTAGTTATTTAATAAATTACATGCATTTTACAGTGGGTGCCAGAAATCACTCATCACTGCCAGAAGACTCCATTCCTCCTAGTGGGCACTCAAATTGACTTGCGAGATGATGCTGCTACAGTAGAAAAGCTGGCCAAGAATAAGCAGAAGCCTATAACGTATGAACAGGGTGACAAGCTGAGCCGTGAGCTTAAGGCAGTTAAGTATGTTGAATGTTCAGCACTAACACAGAAGGGCCTCAAGAATGTATTTGACGAAGCCATTCTTGCAGCCTTAGAGCCTCCAGAACCCCAGAAACGAAGGAAATGTGTTGTTCTGTAGGGTAGGACACATCCATGGTAGACCTTGGAGGAGCCCCAGGCATATACAAGATGTGCAAGATTGCCTTTTATGGTCAGTAGGGTTTTTGTGGAGTTAGGATTGCCTCTGAAGCTATTTGGATGAGATAATTTTGTCAGTGTTATAACTGCAAGAATGTGTGTTTTTATTATAACAAGGTATATTCCAGTAGTGGATGAAGGAAGATGCCAAAGTTTATATTTCTTGGTGAGTGAGTGAGGCTTCATGCAGCTTTGGGGCTGTACTCCTTGGGAGAATGTAAGCAACCTAAGCACAAGAAATGGCTGCCAGGTAGCATGGGTGGAGAAGCAGCATTGTGCGGCTGAATGTATTTCTCGCACAACCTCCTTTTCCATCGAAACATTTACCTGTTGTGTTCCCACTTGCCCTCTCCCCTCTCCCTGGGCCAGCATCCTACCTGTGCCACTTGAGAGCCTCATGGTTCCACTTGGTTTGCTTCCAGTTAGGTCAAGAGTGTCCTTTCATTTTTTCATATAAACTATTCATGTAAACTACTATGGAGACTTTGAACACAAATATCATCTGATTCCAGTCATCCCAGAATTCTCTAGTAGATTCATTTTATTCATGAAACAATGATCAACATCTCAGTATTCAAGTTCTATTAGGATCTATTTCTCTCTCTCTCTCTCTCTCTCTCTCTCTCTCTCTCTCTTTCTTTCTTTCTTTCTTTCTTTCTTTCTTCGGCTTTTTCAAAGCTTAAATGCATCTCATCCTATTTACTAGTAATGAATTTAGAAGTGTTGATAAATTTAAAAAGTAACCCATATTTGTATGAGCTTAACTTCTGATATAACTGCCTCAGACTATCATAAGTTTCCTATTCTTACATTTACACTCTTCATTGATGTGTATCTAGCAACTATAACTTCTTTTTTATTGTAATTTTAGTGCAAACTTTAGAAAATGTCAGTGGATTATAACTTGGTTTTGTGGGCTCAGTACCAAGATAATCCCTAAGACAAGACCATTTGATTTTAAGTAACAGTTAATTTTTTTTTACTATGTGGTGTGCCTGAGTAAGAAACTAGGTTTGAAGTAAGTGGCATTTATGCAAAGGGGTTATCAATTATTGTTCACATAAAAGCATGTTGTTCCCAGTGTTTTGAGTTCATGTACTGCACAGCAGAAGTATCTGCTGACGAGTCACCCACCTATGTGGTCATATGCCAGCTACTTATGGGTGCTTCAAGACAATTGGGAATGTCTGATGTAGTAGAAAGTTATATATTGACTAAGTAGTTGGCTCAATGATATGAATCATTATTTTTGTACAAAATCTGTAAATCTGAAAGTAGTGTTCTATGATTTTCCAAATTTCTGCTGCTTCAGACACAAAGTTTGGTGATAACCAGATGGTTGGTAGCTACCTTGCCTCATGTGTTAACTAACCCACCACTGGTCTTGGTAGGGAACTCTTGTTTAAAATAACTGTAGTTGCCATGTTGACCATTGCAAATATAAGACAAATTGATTCTGTCTACATTTAAAGTGTGATAAAACCTCATGATTTTAAAAGGAAGTTTGGTATTTATGGAGGGAGTTACAAATAAACCATTTGGATTGGATTTGATTATTGTTTTATTTTGTTAATCCTAAATGTTCAATAAAAATGACCTGGGCATAATGAAATTTGTAGGACTAGGCTGTTGACACCAAAATTATCATTCTTCAGATCTGTAAATGCATGAATTATCTTAATATGGGGGGTGGGTGTTGAGAAGTAAACTTCTCAAGTTAGTATTCTTAATGCTGAACATGACTGCCATGTTACTACCCTGTACTTTATATAGGCACTTTTGTAGTTCGTTTACATTATCACTTATAAATATTGGGGATGTGGGGTGAAGATGCACAATATTTTTGTACATTATCAGTTAGAAAGGATTGTTTTGGCAAATTATTAAAAAATAGAAATTTGTGAAGTCATTCATTTTCTATAAAGGGTGGTAACTTGCCTAGGTTGCATCAATCAAATGTTAATACAGGTACTCCTCGACTTACGACCTACTCGACTTACGACCACCCGGACATACGACCGCCGCAGTTGTATAAAATATTTTAAAAATTACATTTTCGAGTCCCGACGTTATTAATCGCGCTGTGTACTGATAAATTTTCGTTTGTAATTCCCTTTAAAATGGCTGGCAAGCGTAAAAGTGAGAGTTCTCGTGGTGCTGAGAAGAAAAGAAGACGCCCATTTTCGATTTTCTATGTATTTTCGCATTTTCAACTTACGGCCTGGTCGTCGGTCCATAACCCCGTCGTAAGTTGAGGACTGACTGTACTGTACAATGTGTACTACCAAAATGTGAGTACATATTAACCTGTAAGGATCACCCAAATTGATTGAAGTGGATGCAAATGAACAATTCTAACCTGACTAGAGCAAGTAAATCTTAACTTTAACAGAACTATTTTGGTTTTTACAATGCCCATGAAAGTCCCATTATTGTACTGTACTGTAAATCCTTTTGAGCAATATTTTGGTTATTACTGGTAGGTGTTTTGGAAATAAACTTGAACCTGCCATTGTGGTTAATATGTCGGTGAATTTTATTTTCAAAACCAAATACAGTACCAGTATATAATATTCTTATTAAAGTAATATAATTTAAAAGGGGCAATAATATTTTATTGCATAAATTAATTTTTATTTTTTATTTTAACTTTTTATTATCACTTTTTTATGTCTGTTTGCACAATTGATTAAACTTCTCTGCCTTCTGTATTTCCAACCTGTTTTTCATTTTGAAGATTCTGAAATGTTAAGAAAATGAATTTGATTGTATATAAACTTGTACAGTGAGAAAATTTAAAGTGTCGCCCCAGGGTTTTGACATATACATTGCAGAATGGTTGAGCCATGTGACACAGATGTGTGGAGCCCATAAACCAGGGGTCTTCAACCTTTATATTATACTGTACTATTCAGCCACTAAATGGCAAGTGATCAGCAATCGGCCGCAGCTGTACTCAGGCAACTTCAGTCAACAATGTGTTCCACAGGATTGAATGAGCAATAAAAAATTCAGACTATATATTATTACTTTTAAGAAGAATTCTGATAAACACTTTAATTATGGCATAGCGAAAATGGAACAATCCGCACAAGCCTAATTTGATGTTCTATAATAAAAGGGCAAACAAACTTATATTAGTATAAAATTAGGTAACATACAATTTTGCTAGCTGTAATTGGCTTAAAGTATTATGACGTGTCCACCCGGGAGAGGGAGGGAGGGAGGAAAGACGACGCTTGACCTAGCCGCGGCAGTTTCATCCCTCAAGGCCACACCGTGTAAACGCGCATCCATTGTTCCGTAAAATGGCTTCCGCCGGACCACCACCCCCAGAGAGAAACCTTTCATTACCTGGACCCAGCGGCACTAAGCCAAAGAAGACACGACGTTCCTTAAGCTACGAGGTGAAGTATACCATCATCCAAGAGTTGGAGAAAGGAACAAGGCAGGTTGATTTGGCGCGCCAGCATGGTGTGAATGAATCTACGATTCGAACAATAAAGAAGGATGCAGCCAAGATAAAGGAGCACATGAAGATCACAAAGTCTACAGGTGCTTCTATGATCAAGTATTTTCACAACCAGGTGCTTCTCAAGACAGAAAAATTACTTGTGAGGTACTTGGTGCGTCAGGCGCGACGGAACATGGCGGTCGACACGCGCTCTGTTAAGGACTACGCACGTGAACTGTACATCGCAGTGGCACGAAAGATGGGAATTACAGAGCCCAAACCCTTTAATGCTTCCTCTGGGTGGTTACAGAGGTTTAAGATCCGGAACAAGATCACCAATATAAACATTGGTGGTGAAGAAGCGAGTGCTGATCGTGCTGCGGCTCGGGAATTTCCTCCGTTTTTACGTGAGATTATGGAGGAAGGACAGTACAGTGACGACCAGGTGTTTAACATGGACGAATCTGGTCTTTTCTGGAAAAAGCTACCTTCCAAGTCCTTCGTTGTAAAGAATGCCAGCAGGATTCGGGGCCGGAAGATGCAGAAGGAACGCATCACCGTCCTGTTTACCACCAATGCCTCCGGTACCTGTAAGCTCAAGTTATCGGTGATCCACACAGCACGCAAGCCGCACGCCTACAAAACCATGGACATGACCAAGCTAAATGTCCACTGGCTGACCGCACGTAAGGCGTGGATGTTCTCTACACTGTCCCTCTCCTGGTTTGATGACTGTTTTGTTCCCGATGTAAAAAAATTCTGTGAGCGACAGAATGTGCCATTCAATATTTTGTTGCTGCTGGACAACGCACCAGGACACTCGCCCCTACTGTTAGATCGTCACCCCAACGTAAAAGTGGTCTTCCTTCCTCCCAACACTACATCTATATTACAGCCCGTGGACCAAGAGTTAATCTGTAATGTAAAAGCTGCATTCTCAACAAAAAAACTCCAGCTCCTGAACGACTACACCAACACCAGGGAAGAGTTGCGTAACCTGAGTGACACCACCACCGATAGCAAGAGCGAAGAAGATGAGGATCAACAGTTGGCAGAGCAAAAAATAGTTCAAACAATTCTGGAGAGTATTTAACATCAAGAAAGCTGTGGACTTCTTGGTGGAGTCATGGGATCAGCTGTCTATTGCTACAATTCGTCACACATGGAGACATGTGTTGCATGGAATACCAGGTGAGAGGAGGAGTCAATCTGTGACTGGTGAGGTTCAGAATGTTGCAGTAGCAGTGGACCTTGCCAGAGAAGCTGCGCAGACTGTTACAGTTCCAGGCTTCTCCGAGACCACCAACGACGACATCCTGGAGGTGATCAGAGATCCTGAAGTGACTGCCGACGAGATGTTGGAAGAAGAACACGTCAGTGAAGAGGAGGAAGAAGGTGTGTCATTCTCCGAAGAACACAGTTTAAGTCATAGTGATATTAAGGGTGCCATGGAGTGTGCAGAGAAGATGAAGTCCTTCCTTTCCCGCGACAATGACGATGACCGCTATGAAGTCTTCCATACCCGGCTGGTGCAGGCTATGGAGCCGTACATCAAGGTGTATCACGACAACATCAACGCCAGCCGTCAGCAAAGCATAACAGATTTCTTCGCCCGCAACCCACCACAGCCAGCCCAAGCCAGTGATAGTGACAGTGAAGATGACTTTGAGGGATTTGTCAGGGAAGCCCTGACAACTGTAAGTGACAGTGATGGTGATTCACCTAGTAATGGTGATTCACCTGAGGGCCAGTAATCTGCCCTCTGCCTCGGAACCAGCCTCCATCCCCGTATGCCGACCCATCTCTTCTACTACCGTAAGTGTTCCACCTAAGTTTTAGTTTTCTAACCTAACCTTTATTTTTCCTATGTTAACCTTTATTTTTCCTAACCTAACCTCTTCTATATTACTTGTTTTTTCATACCATCATAAAGTTAAGATAAAATTTTTACTACAACATAGTTGTGTGTCGTCAAAAAGTGGAGTTTGGGGATCGGCCCGGACTCCATTTCAATTAATCCCATATGTTATGTTATTCACTTTACGCGTTTCTCACTTTCCGCGGTACCCTCCGGGTTACATTAACCGCGTAAAGTGAGGGTTAACTGTATATATATATTCTTGCATGCCAGTAAAATAATAAAACAAAATTGAATACAACAAATTATAGTAGGTCACACTGACAATGTTATTGAGGCTGTACTCTTATGGGAACATTTCTTGGACACTTAGCTCCTCAAAGTGGAACTCATATAAACTCAGGGTATTGCATCTTCAATGAACTTTCTGAGAAAAATTACACATCAGTTAATCCTTCAAAGAATTACAGTACAGGTACTTTATTTTCATCCAAAACCTCTGGTACAAGATTATCAGACAAAGAAATGATTCTTAACTGACTGTGAGGTGCTTAGGAGTATTTGAGTTTGTCCCATGTACCCATCAATGTGCTTAGCACTTGGAGATCGCTGTTGTGTTGCCACCTTTCTGGCTTTAGATCCACAAGTTGCTTATTGGAGGCATTAAGCCTGCAATTTGTAATCAAGTAGAACCCGAGTTAGATGTAAAACTTAAATGTGACCTGTTTTTCTCCAAAGTAGCTTAACAATGACATCATTTACAAGAGGTAATCATTAAGTTTGGTGACTATAGTAATGCATTTCATTACAGGGGGTCTCCAACTTACGATTACCCGCCAATACGAATGAGGTTAAACTTGAAATTTACAGTACTGTATTTTATTTACCTGATGACTTATTTTTTACTTTCTTTCACTGTATTTTGTCATTTTATTTCTTATTTTGTTTTATATTAAGTGATTTAAGATGTATATAAGGACTTAGGTTATGATATAGTGGGATTTTAAACATTGTTCTGGAAGTACGGTATGCACATAGCACGTGTTCCGACTTACTGGGTACGTACAAATCTGATTTAAGAAAGTCCTCAGTAACTGAACCCGTTTGTAACCCTGGGACCCCCTGAATTGAAATTTGATTTCAAATATAAGAGGTTAGCTTTAGTTAGCTTATGTGCAATTATAATACTGACAACACCAGAGGTATTGTATACTGTTAGTGTTATGCACTTCATGGAGGTAAGTTTTAAAGCGGATTCTTTCTTAGAAATTGATTGGATTATGGATTTTGAAGCAAAGACTTCAGTTTCTAGAATTTATTAAACATTTAAACAACAATACAAAGCTCACATTTTCACATTAAAAGTAATGATACCAGTGTAAGTATTTTCATAGTTAATGCTAGCCTAGTGACTTCACCAGTTATGCATTCAAATAATATGTCCAAACTTATAACAAGGTGTAATTTTGAAGTCGACATCAAATGTGAAATATAGGTATATAAACTGTACTCCTTTTGATGCCATTCAGTCATGGAAGTTCCAATATTATATTACTGCAATGTACATCTGATTTATATCGTCATTAAGTAAAATTATACTCGATACATATGTACTGTATACAGTAGTGATTTCAGTTATTATGAGACATGAAAGCATTTAAAATGAATGGTAAGATGCCAGTGCAGATAAGAAAACTAAATACTATGGCAGTGTTACAGCTGACATCGTGCCTGTCTCGACGCTGATTTAGATGGTTACAGTTCTTGCACTGTAGCTTCTTTTTCACCTGAAATTTACAAAAATGTTCATCAGTGTTTAAACTACAGTAAAAGCACTTCAATTTATAGTTTATCAATAATTTTGTTTTTTCAGTTTTTGATAAACTTAGTCAGAAATAGTGTCAGGCAAAAAACTCAAATTCCATCTAACCTATACAGTATTTACTTACCTTTTGCCAACTATGTAATCATAATATTCTACATTATTACCAAATGTGGTTTAACACACTATAACATTCACAACATCACTCATACAATTTAAGATAATCATTATTAATATATTTTCTCAAATGTTCATAACATCTCAGCATTTTGTAGTCAAGCTATCCTTTATTCTAATGTCTACCTCTTAAAAAAATATGTGTAAAGAGGGCCCATATCCCTTTCTAAAAGTCAACAGTCAAACTGTTACCATCTTTTGTAGCTTTATGAAATACATACAGGGCAACTCGTTGTATATTTATGTGCCCCTGTTCAATCTTAAATTAAGTACAGGTAAAAAAAATCTGTGGGCAAGCAGTTTTTTTTACTTTGGGATGGGAACTCATTTTAACCTCAAAGTATAGGGCCCTTCAGCAAATAAATGAGTCCTACAATTCATTTTGAGAGCAAGTTTTTGGTAAGCTTTAAGCTTGTGTTGTCTATATTCTCATGGTTTTTTGTTATCCTTAAATTTACTTAACTGCAAGACTCTTGGGTCCCTTTTCAACAGAATCAAAACATGCCATAACTTCCCAGAATATGAAGAAAAAATTATCATCAATAAATGTCTGAGTATGAACTGGTTTACATCATCAAACATCTGAGTTACTGCATTACCAAGGTGCACTCTCAACAAAAACTTCTCAAACACCTGGGCACGATGAATGTGAGAATGGGCAGAATGGGGCTTGTCATCTCGGAATGGTTTCAGATTCTTCGTTCATTTTCAGATTGCACAATGCTTATAGAATTCAAGAATTTTTTGGCGAGAGTGTACAGTACCTGGAAGGACACATATGAATGTATGGCCAGATGGATTAATAATATTCCCACATTTTCCACTGGGAACAAGGTACAATGAAAACAATTACTGTACAGGTACAATACCTGTACTTACAATTTCCAGAGCACTTCAAACATACTGTACTGTAAGTACAGTAGCCTGCTAAAGGTGATTACTTTTGTAAATTCTGACAACTTACCATGTTTCTCTTCAGAAACAGTTGTAGAGGCACGGACTTCTCCCTCAGTATTAGTTGCCACGCAAGTGTAGATACCAAGGCTTTCCTTAGTAACACGCATGATCTGAACCCATCCAGTAACCATATAGGGTTCGGGACCTCCACGAACTTGAACAGCAAAAGAGGCGTCATCTCCTGAAAATATAAATTCCATTTTAAGATTTAAAAAAAATATACTTGTATATAACACTCACTTTAAATACTACATGACTCACCTATTCTAATTGTAATGTTATAAAGTTCACTGGGACTGAGTTTTAGGGTTGGTCCTGACATCAGATGTTGTAATTGATGAGTGTCAGATGAGGTGTAAACAGTACATTATTAATTTAACATGTACTGGTCCAGCTTTCTGTTGTGAATGGCAACACATATTTCAAGATCCCTATTTAAAATTCCAAATTGTATCAAAAGTATGTAATTAATTATGGAGCAGTCCCAGTCTTCACTGGTAATTTCAAGTGGTTTTCTGGGTTTATTCCCATAACTTAAGTAGCATTAATATTGTACAATATTTACCCAATCCAGTCTTTGGTTACAAAATGAGATTTCAGGATTAACCTTCAATGTTTGTACAAGTTTTCCTTGTGTCAAGATAAAATATAATAAAGTACGTATTCCATGAAGTGTGCTGAAAGAATACAGTCCAGTACCCTACAGTACTGGATGTGTAAAAAAAAAAAAAAAATACAAATTTAAAAAACCTTTTCACATTGTAATATGAGTAAGAAATACAGGTACAGTACTGCAGTACAATATATGAAAACTTTTCACTTAGGTGCACTGAACAAGTACAGATGTTGTATCTGCAATACTGATTCAGTTGATCAATTCCAAATTTAGGTTTGTAATTTTAAGAACATATAAAATTATTTTCTTAAATTTTTTGTTGTTTCCCACTGAAATAGTAATGTGGGTCGAGGTGCATGAAAACAATGTGAATAAGCACACCAAGCTAACAAATACAGTTACAGGTATACAAGTATCCTTATCCTATCTGTAAGCAGGAGCTCAAGACTACAAATTGTATTACCCACTAACTAGCTCCATGATATGAAAAAGCTTGCAAGAGTGACAAAAGTACGAGTTATTGTGTATCACTTCTCTTTCTTACCTACAGATTCTCATCACTTTATCAATGCCAAAAGCCATATCATAATCCAAAAATGTATCACAAGTGTACTGTACTTTCAAAAAAAAAATTTGCACTGATACTGCTATTCTCATAAATTTTAAGTCACACAAATGGAACAAAGTGGCTCAACTGACAAGAGCATCTGAAAATGTACTCATATACAGTACTGTTCAATGCTGTAAAAGTGTTTGTGTACAGTCCTATACAAGAAGAATCACCAGTCCTCCATTTTGGCTTGGTATTGAAACTATGGCCTTTGACCTTCTGCAAAACCAATACTCTATCAACTGAGCTTACCAGAGTGCCTCCTGATCCATCCTATTCATGAATTTAAAATCAAGTGTCACTAGCTTGCACTAATGGTCATCTTTTATCAGCCATATCACCAAACTGCTACCATACGCAGTTTTATTCCCTGCATTACTGAGTCTATACTCTTAAACCTTTTTTTTTAAAGATAGAGAAAGTCAAAGTAGATAAGGCTACATCATCATTATAGAATACACAGTGGTGATGAATGAAGGATGTATTACAGCATTAATTGATCCTGGGTATAGCAAGACAGTTAATTTACAATTATGTATGTCCATGAAACTGAGTACAAACCTGGCAATTTGACTGATGAACCATCAGGGCGGTTGAGTTCCCAAGTAATCTCAGGAACAGGATAACCAAAAGCCTCACAATCCAGCACCAAGATGCTACCCAATGGTCGTATCTTATCCTCTGATCGGGACTTGATTATAGGGGCTGCCAAAAAATATATACAGTATACTGCATGTACATTTGATTTTAATGAAAATATACTGTATATCTTTCTTTAAATGATCCCTATCATTAAGTTCATTAACATACAATACAGGATCACTTTCTAATAGATCCATATAAAATAAAATCCAATGCACATCTTAAGTCTATGAATAACAACTCAGCCTAGGTTCAGGATAATTATCGTTGATAACAAAATTGTTGGAGGCATAATTAATTAATGGTGTACCATGTTGTTAATACAATTCTAATGTGAACTAACTGAACTTCCTTTATACTAACACAGTACGAGAGCAATGTATGACTGTAGGGTAAGTTATTTTATGATTTATGTAGTACATGTGTTACAAAATTGCTAATTAAAACTAGAAGCAGCAAAGGCTGTATGGTACATCTAGTGTTAATTAAGCAAAACTAGTTACACCTAAGGATGCTGGGGGAAACCCAAAATCTAGGACTAGCATATTATTAAACCTATGGACTTAGTTTTACCTATATCTGAACTTACTTGCTTCGCAAGGGCCCCTGACAGCAACATGGAGATCAGGCTTTTCTGTAGTGTCCTGCAGCAGGTGACAAAGGGTGGTGTAGGTGACACCGTCTGAACCACATACCACACCGTCGTCCTCACACTGGCAAGTTGCCTCACCTGTATTCTGTAAACGTAATGTATATATTTTATTTTCAAATCATTTGAAATATCACGTTTTATTTTGTCAAAATTCAAAACACTTGAGCAACTTACGGTAAATATTTATGAAACTGTTATTATTAGAAGTTTTGATTTTATTTTTTCTACACTTACTGTTTTGATGATTTTAAGTATAGTAAAAGAAGATAACTTTCTATTATAATTTTAAGTAATTTTTAGGAAACTTTTTATGTACTCTATCCTATGATCTTAAACTCCTTGTCAGTGGACAGGGCGTGAAAGATGAGGGAAATTACGGGGTAAAAACACGGCGAACACTGAAGTTATGGCATTGAAATTACGTCTTTAGGTGCATTTCAAACGCCACAAAGTTTCGTAAATCTTCACCCAACTTACCTTACCTACATTCTTATTTAAATATCATATACGCACTGTGCTACATGTGTTTAACCTTCCTTACAATCCTCTAATATACAAGAGGCAAAAACCACTTTTGGTTTCACAGGTCTTTGCCAACATGACAAAAAACGAGCAAATTTAGTATGTGAGCAGTAACAGAATATTACAAAATACAGGTGCAGCAAATAATTTAAATGTCTCTTAAATACTGTACCGAGTTGACTCTGTATTTCATATAAATGTTTAAACTTTAAACTCATTCCTCCGTATTTCCGTCAACTGCCCAACGACCGTTTACTAAAATCACCACCACTCACTCTTGCGTCCTGCCCTGTTACTCTGTGTGGAATGTGCGCCTCAGCAGCAACCCTCTTGTCAGTGCACCTGTCTGTAGTGTGGAATATACAAGTACTCAGAGCTGTGGACTTCGGACGGTGACGGAAGAGTAATCGGCGTCGATGGTCGTAAGTACCGTGTCTGTACCTACATTTAACTTAATGATTTAAGTTGAATACACGAGGACAGTTACAAAGTTTATTTAAGCCATTATCCTGGAGGTTATACACATCCATGAATAGGATTCGCGGGTATTATTTCAATGTGTTTCCCGGTGGTTTAGACAATTTTAAGACTTCCATTACGTTTCCCTCGCAAATTACTTACATATACCGGGTGATCCAGGGGGGGAGAACCCCCGTTAGAAGATAATTTTAGATAATTTGCGACTGTAACGTCATAGAAGTGTCTTAAAATTGTATAAACCATCGGGAAAACACATTACTCAACTGAGAGCCATATTGGTTGAAAATGCAAATTTGCCGATTTGCATATTAGACTGGTTTATTTTGTTAAATCCAGATATGTACAGCCTTTCCCTGTACGAAATAATGGCTCACCAGAAGTTTAAACCCCAGTTTTACCTTAGGATTAACCATCTTAATGCAAACCTAACCTCCCAGATAGCGTTTAAGTGTTTAATCATGGCATGAAATAAGCTGGGGGTTTAATCTTTATATGATTCAAAATAACTATAGTACAGTATTTAGGACTAAACATAATTTAGCAACAATTTAGATTGGTTTTAAGGCTAAAGAACGCGTTTCTCGAAGAAACTGAATACAGATTTGTACGTTTCTTGCATAAAGGTTGCCTCCTCCCCCCAAACCTACGGTTAACGAGTGATTTATTTTCGCATACGCTAATTCGCAAATCTGGCAAATTAAAGCAAATCCTTACTGGACTAGGTCTGATTTTAATGGATATGAACCACAAAGATTTGCCATCAGAATCTCTTCACCCTCTCCCTGCCAGGTTTGGATTAATTACACTATTTAAGGTCATTACAATTTCAATTACTCGACTAAAATTAAAATTACAAATACAATTACAATTACTTGGTTCACAATACTCTCAAATTACAATCACAATTTCATTAACATAAAATGTTGAAATTAATTACATAAAATATTACAATTACAAGTATTTTACCCATGATCGGACTACATAGTCAGGTTTCGAAGTACCAAGCAAGCACATTTTATATCAGATTCTGCACTTTATTGCGGTTAGATTTTTGCCAAAATTTTCTGTCACTATAATTCAGTACTATTCAATTCACAAACATTGAAGCTGATCAAATATATCTTTGTTGGATTTGATCAGCAGAAGTTTCCGGAAGGTTGCAACTCCTAGCTGCGCTCTCTTAGGGGTGAAAAAATTACCCGCTACACTAAACACTCTTTCTGGCGGTGCTGAAGTGGCTGTGCAACCCAACATTTCTCAGGCCAGGTGCTTCAGGGGGTGCATCTTTGGAGGAGAATCCCTCCAATAGATCAAGGGGCCCACGTCAAATGGGACAGTTTGGGACACAGTCCTCCCCTATATACTGTACTCCATCAACACTTGTTCAAAGTTATCTGTGTGACTTCTGCTCACCTTTAGTTGCAAGAGGCATAAACGAAAAAGGGCGAGGCCTCTTTTGTAAACTTTGCGTGGGTTCAGATGATTTACGCTGCTCCTCTTATAGTCCTTTGTCCCATTGTTTCCTTCAGTATTGTGGACTGGGAGTCAGATTCCGCAAGAACTGTATAGATGTGTCGAAGGACTACTACTTTCTTTTTCTCCTCGGGATGGTATCCACCCCAGCTTAAATCGAGGATCAAAGAAGGATACTGCTATACAATTTCAGGAATTTCCAGAAATGGACCAAGTTTCCGTTTCACTGCTTCATATAAGACTGGCCAAATTTTCACAGCAGGACAGCCCTGAATCAAGTAACTGTTGTAAGGGTTGCTATAGATTAAGAATTACTGGTCCAACTGTAGAGATGGTGACCTCCTTCTCACCTTCAACTTCTTCCATTGCCTCTCTGGTTGGATCAAGGATTAGCACAGCTTTCTTTAGTGCTGAAATCTCCATATGAGATAATTTCTTGTTCCTGTTCTCCCTACCACTCAGCAAATCAACAGCCTTGTTGACGTCGTCATCCAGACTTTTCAGAACTACCTTTATCATCTTCAGCTGTGGATGCCACCTGGTTACATTTGGAGACTGCAAACAGATTCCTTTTTCTTGGAGGAATGGTGCAGCAGAAGTTGATCTCCAGAGTGAACTTACAAGAGATGACGTTTTTTGAAGTGTTGTAGCTAAAAAAGAACTAACTCTAGTCTGGACTCCCGAACGTGTGTATTGTCATGTGTACTGTATAAGGACGGTATATTGGTACCTACTAAACTTTTATCAATATTTAAGTAATCCTTCATATTTCATAATGTCCCAGTTTCATGGTGTAATTGTAATTGTATTAAATTTAAACAGCAAATTGAAATTATAATTACAATTACTTTTTAGTCTCAAAGCTCAATTACAAATAGTTACAATTACTCAGATTTGTGCAGTTAATTTCAATCAGCTTCAATTACATTTAATTAATTGAGCCAAGCCTGTGAGTCCCTGCTGGTCTCTCCGCTGTGAAGAGTTAGATACAAGGCAGCACTGTTATACCAAGGGCTGCGCCGCCACCACAAGCCAGCTCAAAATGCTGCGTGCCACATCCTACCGTACCCAGCCACCATCCACTGTTTACCTTCCTATTCCGTAACTACCATCCTCTCTCTCATACCCATTATTCACATCCACTATCCTCCACCTTCTCACTCATATCCACCATTCTCCACGCCACCACTCACATCCACTACCTATGACTCATATATACCATCTTCCACCCACGACCCATCTTTCACCGTACCAGACTCCCGCCACAGCTAAGTAGGGCACACCAGTGAGTAACTGAGACCACCCTTTCTGCTCGTCAGGCACACATCTGGGTTACCATCAAGCTTCAAATGAATTTTTGTTCTTGATATTCCACAGACAATTTACCTTCATGTCAGTGACTATCTGTAGAAGTGATATCCGGGTTTATTTTCGTATTGGGTACTTTCTGTTCAGGGATAAGCTTATAAAGTGGCGGAAAAATATACGTTTAGTGAAAAAAACAGGTCAATTTATAGTCTTGCACCGGTCTTTCTTTCGATGTTAATATGTATGCCGTAATGTTTAGACAATTCGAAGACATTTTCTTCTATGGTATTTCCACCGGAAGTTAAGGATAACCGAGATATTAATTGTTCAATATTATTACATTCGCTTAGTAACATTTCCCAGTAGGATTTTGTCCATGGAATCATTCTCATGAACTTACCGCAACTCAAGCTCACTAAATTTCTTCTTAAATTGGGAAATTTTATATTGAAAAGCTTAAACAAAATTTTAAGTAGGCTGACGTGGCAATGTAATCAACTGCAGTTGGAAGGGGTCGGGTAGGACGCGCGGTGGGGGTACAGTTTTACACCTACGTCAATAAACAGAGCAAGTTGATTCAGGTTTTTTTCCTTTGTTCCAACTTATTCCTTTAAGAAAATTGTAAGATAAATTATGAAAACTTGCTACCTAACATCACCCTTTGAAGTTGGCGAAGGTTACAAACAAGAATATGCGCAAGAAACATTAACTAACTCCATCAAATAACTATTGTACTTAAACGCCAGAATGAAACTCTCTGGGCTGTATTCCCAAGAACGAAGACAACAGGCATATCATAATTTACCTAAAGAAATGATTGTGCGGACCCTAATCTACATACTGTACATAGTGATTTTCTATGTATGTACAGTATTTGTTAAATGATTTGCATATGGACAGTGTGTGGCTTTCGTCATGCCTATTTGCAAAGTTCGTATTAGTAGTGCATTTTCATTTCTTCAGGGTACAGATAGCGGTGTTTAAAACTTCTCTCACCTACTGCATTCTAATTGTAGAGGTTGTTTGTACTTTATCATCAGTGACAGTAGTAGTGATAATGTATTGACCATCACACTCTAAAGCAATATTCATCGATGAGAGAAAGCAAACTAGAGTAAGACACATCGAGAGAAAACACCATTGCCCTAAATTTTCCTTTACCAGGAGTTTAACCCATTTAGATAGGACACACACACACACAAAGTGCCACTGTTAAACTACAAATATAAGATATCACCCTCATGTGACATTCTTTGAGGATATTGTATGCCCATCAGATTTTGGCTGACTGGCACCTGAACTCAACGCTGGACCTCCTCAACCTAAATGGTTAAATTTGACAATGTTGTGGATGAAATTATGGATATAGAATGGCTAACAAATACCCGTGAACGAAACAAATAAACAAGAAGTGTAAACAAAACATAGCGTGTGTGTTAGCCTGGTGGCGCTAGTGTATGCTGACGTCACCACTAGGATGGAAGACTGCCGCTCCCACACACCCACTTCACCAACCCTTACTTTCCCAGTAAGCCCCCCCCCCTCCCCACCTTTCCCCCATTACATACGATAGGGATTTATAACTTCTTATGAAAATAAATCCTATATTATTTTATAAATGAAGGTATACCTTCTCATCAATTTTGTTGTATTTAACAGAAAAGGCATGATCCAAACAGAAGCAAGGATTATTTTTTGTTTTAATTTACTTTTGCCAGTTGCACAAATATTTCAAGGTTATATTACCAAAATTTCCTTTTATCTATACTTATTTCTATGGAGCCATGCTCCCCAACGAGGACTTTTCTTTTTTATAGAATGGACAAGAGAAATCTTTCATAAAACATTTTTGTTAAAATCTCCATAAGTATCACTTGCTTGTTGAAGCATTCTATAGGCTGATGCGGATCAGAGTAGACATATTCTCATATGCTTGCAGTGAAAGAACGAGATCATGTGGAGAGGATAAAACCTGGAAGGTAAGGGAAACATTAATATACATGAATTAGGAAAACAGTATTCCCTGAGACGACAAACTGAACACCACAAAATGGTGTTGCAGCGTGAATGCGGGGATGGTAATTCCTCTAGGGGAAAGAGGCTTGTGGGGTGTATAAACTAGGCTTCTTTTTGTTTAAAATTCCTTATTATGCTTCTTGGGTGACTGCCACTGGGCTTCTTTTTTAAAATTCTTTATTGTGCTTCTAGGTGACTGCCACGCTACTCGATTTTAACAAAGTAACAAATTTCATTTAGTTTTTACAGGACTTAATATAAATATGACGTAACGCGTGAGTTAGAAATTATAGACATTTACACTGAAAGTTGAGGACTGTACAGTAGGTAGCTGGACCAGTGCGTTGGTTGGTGCTGATCTTTGCATGATACTCGCATGGTGCCACGTCATGAAAGATGAAGATGCCAGCTAGTTTTAAGCGTTTATTCTCGACCACTTTTCGAAGGCAAATCACAATGCTTTAGCTTTTGAAAGAAACAGATCTATAAAAGAAACCAGTTAGAATTCTAATGTGTTTTAATTTTTTCAGTATATGGTGAATTTCAATTAATGTTTTTAATTCATGTGGTGTAAATATGAAGCTGTACTGTACAAGTGTACAGCACGGCAGCGGAATAGATACTGTGTTCACTATACTGTTTGTATATCAACTTTTTTCTCAGGCTTCAAACAATATAAATATTTTATGTTTTGTAGCCGTTATTAGACACTAAATAAATTACTCAAGTTTTTGGGGTCGATAAAACCATGATACCCTCCTTCTTTTATGTTCACTAATTGTCAAAGTGAATGGATAGACTTAACAGAAACCCTTCTTTCACTGAAAATAAGTACCCCGTTGGTGTTTTATAGACAACGAGTAAACACTTTACATAAGAGCTGGTAAGCTTCAAATTATCATACACAGCTGTTAGGTATACAGAGACCTATCAACACATCCTGCCCAACACGTCTTTCGTACTAACACGTTGCACTCGATAAAGAGTGACTTTTGTGTGTTCAGTATCGCAGAGCAGTTATTTCTTGCCACAGTGACAAATATCTTACCAGATGCAAGCAAAATGCATTTTAAGTTATCAATACGTAAAATTTCCCTCAACTCGCCTCCTCAGGGTAAACTCCCCAACAAGAATGCCTCTTTCTAATATATTGTCGGTAATTTAATTTCATATGTAATTGTTATTTCCTGCGTATGACTTGTCTGAAAACTTCTAACTTTATAGCCACACGTTAGTCGTTTCAGGCTTTGTTGTCGGGAGCACGAACAAATTTGGAGGCGATTTCAGTACAGTATTTAACATCTCCAGTAGTAAGTTCCACAACTTAATAATTACTTCGTCACATCAGCGCGTAAAAAAAACTCCTTGTTCACTATGACCTAACCACCGTTAACCACCTAAAATGTCGCTACCTTGGGGCCTCTTGTCTTGACATAAACATTAGCCACAACATGGCGCCCATGGCTCCGGTTTTGTTTACTATCCTCACACCAGACTTGCCAGCCACCTACACCAACTGTTGTTACGTTCTATCCACCTCAGTAGTCAGTACATCAGTAGCATATAATTATGTGAAAGTGGGTCCCGCAGTTATATTGGCCCATTTAGGGTAGTACCAATACAACACAATAAAAATCAAGCTTTTTCGATACACAGAGGCAGTGAGGCTGCATTGTACACTAATACTTTCATTTCCCCAACTGTAAAGTTAGGTACAGTTCCTATTCATAGCTACACAAACCGGAGTTGCCCCAGGCACAAATCAGCGACCCTTTGGGCCTTAGCACATGTAAAGTACATCACCCCTTGCTATAGTGAACACCAGGGAATAACATTAATTTGGGCAAGGAAAAACGTCACTAAGCTCGTACCGTATAATATTATTAATCCTGTTTGAAATCACACTATAACTACAAAGTTCACACAAGCTGATGTTCAAGGTACTGCATTAGGGAACCGAAATCTTAAGATATATACTGTAGAATGCAAAGAGATAGTTGGTATATATACGAAGGGAGTCTAATGAAATAGGACACGGAAGCACAAATGGCAAAGGAGAGATACTGAAAGGAACAACATGGAGAACAAATTGTATGAGAGATGTTAAAAGAAACTGGGCAAGGGCGTTGGGAAGGAAATACTGTTAAAATGCGAAGAATAATATGAGATAGGCACAGATTAGATTGCAAGATGTCTAGAACAAGATTAAGATATTTTCATAAATAAATATATGCTCAGAGAAAAAGACTTCTGGAACAAGTTATCAAATTTAAAACAAATTAAGGATCTAGAGCAAGACAAAGCTGTGTGGAGCAAGATAAAAATAAATAGGTTGAGCTGTAGATTGATTGTTTAAGTGAAATTCACCAGCAGCAAAGAAATGCTACACTGATCGACAATGGAGCCTACATACTCCTGCGTTAAAAAGAGATGAACAGGCCTTTGTGAGCCATCCGAGGCACTAAACTAGGGTGTTGTATGAAGACTGCTGTTCACGAAGGTCATCAACCTCATTGGTGTCCACGGATGTTCTTCGCGTTTTAGAGCATAATCCAGCCTAACATAACGATGATTAGGTCTAAAGAAGCTGGAGCTTATAGGACTTTGTCATTGTTTTGATCGCAGGATTTTTTCTGCTTAAAAACTCTGTGAATTTTTAGTGTATACCATTCTGATAAAGTTGCAAGGAAAGATAGTTCGATTATTTAGCTCAGTATTAGTTTGTGTTTATTTCTTGTTCTTTGGCAGCTGAATGGACCAGGAAACCTACCTAAAACTTTATTCCGTTGATAAGTTCTGGGAACCGAATACAAATAATTTCATCGGTTATACTCGGCTACAAAAAGTATGAGATCAGCGTATCTCAATTGATAAGATTTTGACTTCATGTTTGCGAATTCAAAACTGCGAGGTAAGATCCCTTGAGCAGCACAGCTAGAGCACATGACCGTCTGAGATTATGAAGACAACAAACAACAGCTCAAGTTACTACGATTCTCTCCCCCTCTACATCTCGTTGGCGGCTTGGCGCTCGTAGCCAACTAGGAATATTTTGTAACCATTATTATGCTAAATTAAAAAATACATATTATTTGCTTTAAAAGCAAACACTTCAATATAGAAGGTAGTTCATAAAAAAAATATCCCCTAAGATCTAAGAAAGTGCCAAAGGGAACGCACACAACAGAGAAAGATGAGGCTTTGTGATGGCTGAGTCAAGGCCAATTACTCGAGTGGAAAATGAAAGGCGTTAACAGAGGTCGCCACTGTATCTTCAAGTCGTATTATTGGTATGATTTTTATTTTTTTATTTATCACTTCACCGATTAAAAAACTGAAGTGTCTTAAATGAAAAATTTATACGGTATTCCAATTAATCACAACGACATATATTATAATATTTATTTTATTTATACAAAGTTCAAAGAAATTTGCTGTTACGCTTAAAATTGCAACTAGCTTACGTGCAATCTCTTATTCGCTTGAACGATTGCAACTCAAAACACGAATATTATTCTAGATGTGTAAAATTCTAAGATTACATTATTCTTCAACTTTAGAATGACGTAACAAAAATATGTGACTAAGGAAACATGATAAACTACTTTGGCGTCAAGAGTGGCGCCGCGACGCCACTCTAAACGTCAAGCTTGAGTTTTCAGTAGTTTCATAAGATGTTTATACAGTATATCAGTAATAGTTTTATCACTCTTTAAGTTAATAAAATATGGATGAGTACCCGACACAGCTATAACTTACCTATTGGATTAGTAAGAGAAGCGATAATAATTCCTGAAGCTATTTTTCATTGATATGGCAGATAACGTCTTAAAATATTCTTTTCTATTGGCTAGCAACAGTGTCTGCTCAACCAACAGTTCGTTTACTCTTGACAGCACCAACTGATTACTGTGAAGAGTAAATGGCTCCAAAGTTACTTTTGTAGATGCCGTGCCTGGGGGTGAAGGGTGCTGTTCCTGAGGTCGGGGGTTCGATCCCCGGGAACTCCCATTTCACCCAGCTGTAAATGGGTACCTAAGTTTACAAATTGAGGGAATGAATGCGGTCGGGTGCAGTACCGGCCATGCAGCCTCCTTGTGTACTGAAGGAGACTGTGCTGTGTTGTCTGTATCCACTGTCCCTAAGTTCCTAACGGGCAGTCTATACCTATGGGACCACTTTCACTTTCCACTTGCCGTAAGTTTCGTCTTTTTAAAATACGAGAAATCTTCCACACCATTCGTGCTACGGCTAATCATTGTATTTGTTTCCCAAAAGTTTAACACATGTATTAGCGATACCGGAGGGAAATAAAATAAATTATAAATATCTTCCCTGCTCAGAAAAAAATAAGATAATTTGCAACTTAGAAAAGTTTTATTGTATTTTGTATTTGTAAGTGGTTTGTAACAATTTTGTACCATCTAATTTATGTATATTTTAGTCACGCTGTATTATAACTCATTGATTTAGGTATTTATTGTGTGATTTGTGTATTATTAGAAGGCATTCAATTTCTCTGCTGTTCTCTGGGTCTGTTCCCGTCCTATGTGGGTGTGGTTCAATTAAAATTTCACTTGACAGTCAAACCTGGTTGGTGGTAGGTAGGCCACAGTTGTTACCACTTGAGTTTGGAATTTGTCTTTCATCAGTCAGCATTATAATCAGAGGCAACGTTGTAAGTAAATACCTGTATACGGTTATTGTAATTTATAACACATTATTCTCACGATACATTATTTATTATTTTATAATAAGTTTTGTAAGTCATCCCATATTATAATTAACATTAACAAGATTTGGTGTAGTGTCGTTATTTTACCGGTAGTGTGTACATTGC
This sequence comes from Homarus americanus, assembly GCF_018991925.1. Classification (NCBI taxonomy): domain Eukaryota; kingdom Metazoa; phylum Arthropoda; class Malacostraca; order Decapoda; family Nephropidae; genus Homarus; species Homarus americanus. The sequence continues at coordinate 8,365,484 of NW_024737042.1, forward strand.
GAGTTGTTTGTTTAATGAAAGCAGCTTATAAATGATGTACGTGTTTAGGAACTTTTGGAACTGTCACAATTAGGGTTCATATGTTGTCTTGGTTTCTGTAAATTTCACCATTATTTCAGGTCGAAACCTAACCAATAAATGGTTCTACGGCATGCTGTTTTTTACAGACTGGTGCAGGTATATTTCAGGATTATAAAATATGACTCTTGGATCATCTGTGCTATTAGTATTCAAAAACAAATTTTGGGGATAAAAATGACTTCATGATGGTTTTCTGTAAAAAGAAATTGTCAACACTATAGGTATTTTTCGTAGATACACGGAATAGCTAACGCGTTAGCTTTCCCCAAGGCCTGCCATTACAAAATACGACCGTACCACGTGTTGGGAAAACTGATGTACAACACAGTTTTCAGAAAATAATAATATTAGGAGAACCGTTAGACACAATAAGGAAATAAATAGTGAAGAAAATATAAAGAAAATTATGGAAAAAAAATATAAAAAAGGAAAAAAAGTCAGTCAACAATAAATAAGAATAAAAAAAATCGGGCCCGTTGTAAAGGTGATTTCTCCCAGACTGAAAACCACACGTAACAACCAGAGCAGCTTCCCAATGATTTGTTTCTTGAGGAGTAGGATTACAGACCAAGAGCGCTGCATCCTTTTTTATATTCCAAGGAGGAGGGAAATTTATTCGTAAAGGTCACCGTGATAACTTTATACTTCAGCTGTAAATTATATTGTGAGATTCAAGGATTTGTGAGGTATAAGTGTAATATCTTTCCTCCATTACTTACATGGCTTGATCCTTTTTTCTACAGGAAAGGAGCTTCATTACGTACGTTGTCTCTCTCTCCTCTCGCGGCTAGGTGTTCCCATATTTATACGACGAATTTCAGGTTCGTTTAAGTCTTAATTTTTGCACTTACAGAACTGTAAGCAACTTTTTACCCTTATTTAAAATATCTTATGAGTAATGATATTAATGTTTCAATCATATTTGAGTAATTATCAATATTGTTACCGAAGTCACCAACGGCTAATGAAATCGGCAGCGCCCACTTATAAACGGGTTGAGCCAAAGCAGGTGCGAGCCTTTTCGATTCTTTCACGCCATACGCTGTTTTAGATCCTATCCAATATCCTACGGTATATATAGAATTATTGTTATAATTTTATCACAGTTTTTTATTGCCCCCAACTCTTCAATATTAATCAAAATATTCTCCATAAGCGGTCATGATCCGCGTATTTACCCACTGTTTTAGTGAGAGAAACTCGCTGATTGGTTGTTAGCTATTTGCGCACCATGCACGCTAACGCTCCAGTTTGATTTTCTCTCAAGGGGTCATGAGCAGCAGAACGCGGCAAAAGAGTGTACACCGACAGAATAGCTTAACGCGTTAGCTATTCCGTGCATCTACAATAAATGCCCTAGAATAGTTTTACTCATCTCTATTACCGATGAAGAAAAAAAAATAACTTAAATATATTTGTTTTCAAATTGGTGCATTTTCGGCCGCCGGATTTGAAAACAATTAGAAATGCAGGGTCTAACGCGGTGATGTACGTACACTGCTGCTTCTGTGATGGTGATCGACACATTCAAGGATTCTGGGACTATAGTCCCAGAATCCTTGACATAATTCATTCTATCCCGTCCCATCCACTTACCAAGTTTAAGCTGGGGTGTGATACCATGTTCTTGAGTCCCAGAAACAAATTACTTTGCTATTTACTTTCATTTATCCTGTCAACTGCACATCTCCCTTTTAAGCATGGCGAAATTCACTGGTAATTACAGTGCCAATGTATCTCAGATGCAAATCATGTATGCAATAGTCGTTCATTCAGTGTTTTGGTATGAGTGATGAAGGAGGATCACAGCTGACATTATTAATCTTGAGGCCATCTGTGTCTGGTAATGTTATTAGACAAGGGGATGGAGTATGTTTCTAAACAATGCAGTATTTTTAAGATATTTATTTCTGTATAATGAGTTTCTACAGAATCTACACCCATGGAGAATAAGTGGGCATTCGTTGAGGCGAGAGGTGACGGACCAATCAGAGGGAGGGAGTTGGTGAGGGATGTTTGTTTTCATAACATCCGCCCAGTCCCACGCTCTCGTTTCACATTCAGCTCTTTCACCCTGTACTTTACATTTATTTACGCAGTTATCATCTATTTGAACTAATAAGTATATTTTTTAATGTTTCATGTTAAAGAAATACAAGGTTAATTTGGCTTACAAGTACAAAAATCAGGTACAGTACTCTACAACTTCGGCATCTGCATTACAGCTTTGCCTACATGTCATATATTTTTATTTTATTTATTTATTTATTGTATTCTTTTTTTTGGTACGGGGATTAGTCCAACCGAGCACAGGTCACTGACCCACATCAAGGCCTGGGGGGGCGTAAATATAATAATAATAATACTGTCGCGGTCTGATCACGTAAGGGGACAGACGTGTGCCCATAGGTGCTCCTGTCCTCCCGATCGTCATACAAAGACTACCTTAGTCTCAACCTACCCCTTCGCCGGCAAGTGTTACCAGCGATGGTACGTTTATTGTACACTGTCTCCGTGTCATATAATGAACCAAATGAGTCAAAAATTAAATAAGGGGGGGATGACAAAGCACTTGGTAACTTATTAGTCCAATTTCAGCTTCCTAACTAAAAATTCCCTAAAACAAACCGATCGCAAGCAAAATAAACGGAGCTACCAGTATCTGAAAACGGTGTACAATATTGACCCTCGACCGCCTCTCCTTTATTAACTGTAGTTAGATTCCAATTAAGCTGGATGGTATAGTAATGCTCCAAGATCGAACCAACGACCCTTACAACACAAGATGAATATGTTATCCACTCAGCCGCTGCACCCGAGTATAATAAAGGACTAGAAACTGGATCATAAAAGTTTTGTAAACGTATCTTCCATTCAGTTGTCATCCATACAGCTGTTGACGCAACAATAACCATTGTAAGATAAAGCCAACAGATTTATTGTTTTTATTTTATTAAAAAATGCCTTTGTTAAAACTATATGGTTTTTGGTCAGCCATTCTTATATCTTTTAAGCAAATTTGGGGATAGTACTGGTGCTGGTAATTTTTTGCAATTGCACGGATTGCTAAATATTACTGGTGAAGGGCAGAAACTGGATTGAGAGGAAATATTTAATATACTCAAAAACTTAATAATGACTGATTCATTTTAAATTTTACTCTTACGGCTAATATAACTAAAGCCACACGATTTTCCCGTCCTATAGAACGTGAATGTTTTTCTGGGAATAAGAAAATGGGGAAGTGGAACGTATCGTATGGTCATATTAAAAACAAATTAGAATTTAACTTTTCTTGAACCTTACTGTATATATAAATGGATGATTAATATTGTATACAAATACATGTGATATGTTTTTAGAGGGGGAACATACTAGTCGTAGCAATGTATTTTGTAAGGTGAACCATGGTGATAAGACTACGTGTAATTTATACTCTTCCATTCTAAAGTAAATAATTAAAACACATCAGATGTTTGAGCTGGATGATGCCTGCGTCACAACAACCACGCCCAGACCTCTGATGAGAGAAACATGTAGGAAGGCCTTGCATTGTTATGTAATACATGAGCACATTACCTTGAGCACTAGATGCATATGTTGATTGTTAGCAAAATTAAGCGTCTTAAGTTATACAAGAAGTAATTATCAAGGTAGCAAACCGCTTCTTTCTGTGATTGTTAATTAGTTAAAATCAACATTTATTTTTTTACACTGGCCAATGGTATAGTTCTACGCCCCCAGAGTACCGAATTCACATAAGCAAGTTATTATCCGGTGTGAAGTTGAGAGGTGAGCAAGCGCCTGGCACCTCTTTGTTTAATCAGGGTTATGATAGCTTTGGTTATGGCTGGGTTAGTAAACGTTCACATCGAAACGTCCTATTGTAAAAGAAAAATATGTACAGCATCCTAGCACTTTTGCTGAAACGTCCTGAATGTGGCTGAAGCCTGAGTTGCCCCCAGAGGTCCGCCAGACAGTTCTCGCCAGTTGGGAGCCGTACGGGTGGGGTGCAACGACCCGGGTAAAGCAACAAAGTATTTTCTCAACTCCACCGCTTTCTATTTTTCCAGACACTGTAAGCCATTTTTTTTAGCATTTGCTATAATTGTAAGGATAAGAACCTCAAGAGTCTTTAGTCAATTTTATTACTCGTGAAATTCCTTGGCACAAATGAATATTGCTAGAACGTGATTGCTAAAGTAAAATAAAATGGTGATGGGGTCTAAAATTACTTTGAACATTGGTAATTATTTTTAAAAAGTACCGTATACTTGTACAGTACTTGGAAAATACGAAACGAAGTCATTGCCAAAACATGCTATTAATTGTTATGTGAGTTTAGTGTTTAAGTCAAATTGCTTTCATGTAAATACTTGATAAATTCAAGAACCGTCCAGTTTCCGTACGAATGAAAAATAAATATTTCCGACAATTCTCTAAAGGTGAACATTTAAATACAACAAAGAAACTTATGATAAAAAACACGGATATATCATGAAATGAATAACGTATACACATGCCTCATTTACTGCTGCAAGGGTAAAACGTTCCGGATACAAGAGAAATTTGCATATGAATATGTATAACTCGGTGACCGAATATTTGATCCTATAATTTTCTTTACCTAAGTTAGATTATATTAAATTGGCTAACAGAGACGGGATACTTACTGCATGGGCCGGGAACTAATAGGAAAAACGTGGGGTAGTTCTTGGAAGAGATGAAGAGGAACCCTGAGAGATGTACTTTTCAGACGAGGGATCTGAGGATACATGATGGAAGTACGGCGGGAGATGCATGTGATAGTGAGAGAATATCTACAAGCACAAATAAAATTCAATACAAAATGTGATTAGGAAGAGTTACCAAAAGGGACAATCGTAGTGAAGGCAAGGCTACTTACGCCAGTGTCGGTTCGGGTGAGGCAGACGAGGTATTCCCCGCAGATGCCGTACTGTGAAGGGGAGGGAATGTTGAGGGTTTGGTTCTCACAGAGCTGGCCAAGACCCCGGGCACACACCTGGCAGCACCCGCACGTGTCCAGCAGTAAGCCTCCTAGGCAAGAATCTTCCACTTCAGGACATAGCGACCTACACCGTCAACCACAACACGTATTAGTACACATTCTATAACTTCATCGAAAAACTTGCAGAACTTTCAATAAGCTACGCCATCAATTTATATATAGCCTATAACCATCGCACTTTCTATGTAAAAAGGGCGTTGTGCATCAGTAATAATAATAGTAATACTTGGTGACACGACCCTATATTGTGTTAAAATAAGATAAACAATCGAGACGGAGACAATACTATATTACTAGCTCTGTTTATGCAAAGTACTTTAAGCACAATATACAACTTCGGGAATAGTCAAGTAAAAGTAAAACCTGTATAACCTTGTATGTGCGTGACCAAAATACACAGAATCAGTCAAAAGATGTCAAATAATTTTAGTTTAGCAAATCTTAAATAAATTGGCCGAGGTGTGTATCCATCACCTAAAATTATACTGTACGTAATTGCCCAAAAAAATAATTGTATATGTAATCAATGTCCTCAGGGGCGGTCATAAGATAACATCGTAAATCCGTCTTACCATACATACCGCATTCCAGATAACCGCAACAATCACTTGTTTTGAGCGTCCCTCAGACTCCCTCTGGTAGCTTTTATCTTTAAGATTAATGTAGCGCAAGTAACGAAGTAATCAAATGACGTGTATTTATATATATATATATATATATATATATATATATATATATATATATATATATATATATATATATATATATATATATATATATATATATATATATATATATATATATATATATATACTATATATATGCAAGTAAATCACTGTAGGTGCGCGTGATCTAGGTATATGCTGATAACCACAAGGAAAGAAGAAAACACGAAGTTCCCAAGCGCTTTCGTGTAATTCACTGTATATATATATACATATACTGTGTGTATATATATATATATACTGTGTATATATATATATATATATATATATATATATATATATATATATATATATATATATATATATATATATATATATATATATATATATATATATATATATATATATATATATATATATATATATATATATATATATATATATATATATATATATATATATATATATATATATATATATATATATATATACAATATATACCGCCCTAGGTAATACCGCCTAGGAGGGTATTGGAAGCATAATGGTAGAACCTGCTGCAATATGGCATCGCGAAAATTGCGACCAAGTCCCAGGTTGCTGATCTGACGACTTTCTGCCTCATTTACACACAATTGCAGTCTCAATTGTTTCTCTTACTTGTCAACACAACATACATATAGCGTTTCTTACTATTGATTTTTTGTTTTGTATTTCTTTATAGTTCTTTATTATTAGTAGTATTATTATTATCATTATTTTACTTTTTTATTATAAATTTTATTTACTAGGAATAATTATTACATGTTCGCCCCCAGGCCACGATGTGGGTCAGTGACCTGTGCCCGGATAAGCTAATCCCCGTAAAAATAAAACATAAAATAAAAGGCAATTGACACATTATTCTATTAAGAGTTCATGTCGCAAACAATAATTTTTACAATATTGTTAATTCAACAGCAGGGCCCCCAAAAAACAAGGAAAAGAAAATAAGTTAGCTGTATTAATTATCAGAAAGATAACCTTTTACAATAACATTAAAGGGCAAAGGGGGTCAGTGTATTGATATCAATAGTCTTGTCATGAAGATGCTTCTTTTTATTATAAATTACGCCAAAGGGGCAACAAGCCAGTTAGAAGACGCGATCATGTACAATGACGTTAAACCTAATATATAGTCTGAGATATCCAAGATGGCTGACAAAACAGCCATTTTACGTAGAAATTGTCCATGTTTCGGTAAGAAAATATTTGGCGGGGATCATTTTGAACTACCTATTTGTTTAAATCAAAACGAAAATTTTTCTTGACAAAATGTTAACTTTTATTACCCAAATATACGTTCTGCACCATATAATGTATAAGGGTGTACTCTGTATTACGAACCTACTGTACGTGAAAATACACCAATCGATACCAAGACTGTCAGTCAAGTTTTCATCTGTTTATATATATTATAGCGATATAAGAGACAGCTTTATATTGCTTGTTCCTGTTCTATCAGTATTTGTTTATTACATAATATAACATAACATTCATATATATTAGACAAAATACCAGTAGATTTGGATTTTTTTAATTCCAAGATATAACGTGAACGATATATTGCTGGAAATCAGCATATATTGGCTTTGTCGGCTATCCTTACTGTTTACTAATTTTGTATACTTGCACTGCCACTGGCTGCCACTGGCTAGGTAGTCGCCCACTGAAGTCTGTCGCCTCTCCTTCTGTTCCACGAACCCCGAGATTCAGACTCGTGAATCCAAAGCATTTATTGACAGAACAATGCAAGTGCCTCACTGTTTCGGGTTCACGGGTCTAACTAGGGGTTCACGGAACAGCGAGAGAGGCGACAGGCTTTTGTGGGTGACTATACTGTACATTGGAAACTGCATACCTCCACGGTCTAAGTACAATCTATACCTGCGTTGTATATACATATGCTGAACTGTATACCATGCCAAACCAATTGTAAATTTAAACGATGATTTTACTGAATTAATAATATTATTCTCAAATTTTATAGCGAGAAGGGGGTAATTTGGTTTATTACTGTTCTCTGAATACAGTATTGTGTTATGAAAAAGACACACTCGTCTCAAGTAACTTTTATGCAATGTGCTGCTTGTCACACTTAACCCACAGTTCGTTTATTTTTGTTGATTCTCTGTTAATTTATTAGTCTCCAACCTCACATAAGGACTCAAATTGAAATACTGTAATCTAGTAGTTGACTTGGACTATGCCTATTCAAATCAACGAACCTTTGAGTGTGAGCTTCCATGGCGATTTTACTAAATAAATATCTCAAGTGTGCGCGCGCGCGTACATGTAGGCATGTTAAGTGAGAGTGATTTGCTCTTACCATACAAAAGCAATTATAGAAAACTGAAAGTTGCCAACCTCACCTTTTGAAGATTTATAACACAACCAGCTTTTGACTAATAGTTATTGTTAGTTGAATTTGATTTATAGTGAAACAGTTATTGGACTTTCAACAAAATACATTAAGATGCTAAAAGAGGGGCAGGTGTTTGCCATGTTGATAGACATCTTACCTGTCACACTCTCCACATGATATATCGATGTCTTGGGCCACAGCCACGGCAACCAAAAAGGCTGCTGTGACGCTGAGAATAACTCCCTTAGCCATATCCTTAGTTACTCCTGTCGCTCTAGTGCCCATGATGCCGGGTGGATACCCTCACCCTGTGTTCCAGTGGGCATGTCACACTTTCATACAGCTATCATGTCGATTGGATCTTCATAATCTTCCTCCGTATTTAAAACCAGGGTGAACTAAGATTAAACTATTTAAGGTCATTTATGTAATTTTCTAAAATCAATGTTTTTCTTAAGAACATTTTTTAATGTGAATCATACGTCAGGCATCACATTTCGGTTAGTGCCAAAGAGGCGCGGTTCATCCTCAAGCTGTTACGCAGCACCAACAAGGGCGTAACCTTGCCACCCACGTCCAAGAAAATTTCTAAGTTACCACATTCTGTTCCTAAGTTTACACTAACCTGGAGAAATGTATGAGAACACCGAAATAAGCTATACATTTTTATATCCAAACGACTTCAAGTAATATTCTTAATTAGTAAATGTCTAAAGTGTATAAGTATAGTACAGTATTGTGAAATTAGTTTAACTATTACATGTGGCAGTCTTTCACCACAAAAGGCGTGGCTTCTTCCTTTATGGTGGTGGTGGATGTATTTTTATTTGTGGTGTTTGGTCGGGTCACACTGGATAACACCCTTCTCACGTGTGTCCGGGCCGAGGCTCGAACCCTTGACATATTTGGAGTTATGCGCGTTACCTTTGTACAATTTCGCTGTATTACAAGTGAAAGAAATCTTTGTTTCTTAGAGAATTGTAAATTTTATCAATATGTAAAATGCACTCTGCTTACCGAAATATTTTTTTCAAATATTGATCTTGCCATCTCTTAACACACTTTGTTGTGAAGCTGATGCCGAATCACGTTTCAGAGACCCGTCCTCCTTTCAACAAAACGTTCCATACTAAAATCTTAAAAATTATAAAAATCTTAATTGAAATCTTTCAAATAATACAGATTTTTTTTAACTGTACTGGATTGATTCCTTGACACGTATTTTCGTTACGATCTGGAGAATGTTAGTAATGAACTGTTTAGATTAAAGGAAAATTATATTTTAATAAAAAATTTGCATATTTTGAAAACAAATATTAGTATATGCAACCGTAACACCCTTCAAGGATAGGTTTCTCGATGATTCATACGTTAAATTTTCTTCATAACTGTCGACATACTTTTATCCTCTTCGCCACTGATCGGCTCGTTAGCATCTTGGGCGATCGGTCACGTCTGTTACTTTTCTTTTTCTTTTATCTATGTTACACACAGTTGGCAAGTACTGGCTCCTGAATGTATCTGAACCAGCTCCAGTGCTTGACTAAAGCACACAACAACGTCCAAAATGGCGACAATACACTGAGACTATAATTTGATGGAATAGGTTCTCATAACACCAGTTATCTAGGAGAGTTAGTGGTTCTGTACTTTTAATTCTCATGCAGGTAGTATCCAGGAACTTGTTTAGCTTGCAGTTTCACCTCCTTTTACTGTGGCCATTACCTCGTTTTGTTTTCTTTCCTGCCTTCTTCATTGTTCTTTCTTGGTGTTACTTAGCTTATTCTCTCTCTAGGTCCAGAAGGCAACAGCGCTAAAAACAAACCAAACGTAACAAGTTATTTTTATGTTACGTTGGTTTGTATCATGCCATGCTGTCATTAACTTCTGGGCATAAAGAACCTCTACCGCCGAGTGAAACCCTTGTAGTGGATTTCTCCCCTACAAACACTGTTTGTCGCTGAGTAGCCGACCCCACCAATTCTCCAGTGTATGCCTCGTGGTCTAGGTCAACCAGCGCCGCCATACATCACAGAGCGGGGGTCAACTACTAAGCCACGCCTACCCCCGCTATTTAAGACCTGACCTCGTGGTGACCTGCCTCTTTCTACCTACACCAACCAGCCAGCAACACCTCCTCCTCCGCCTGCCTGGCGGTCCTCTCTCCCGCCGGCGAGCATGGCGACCCACAAGCTGTCCTCTGAGCGTCCTCACCAACCAGCTCTCTCTACATCACGCTTGTAACCATGCTGCCTTCCCAGCACCAAGCGGCATTGTACATCCAATACAACATGTATATAGAGAGCACATTGTGAGTTTCCTTTCTCCATTCCATCCTGAGTGTGAACCAAACATCCTTTACCCCACACCCTCATCAAATTCGCGGCTTTTCTTTGGCGTTTTAACACATTCAGTGTGTGACACCAGGATACCTCCACCCCTATGATCTTCTTTTGACTTGACACTGGTATCTTAAAGTCTAACTTAACTTTATAACAAGGTCTCATGATAGCCACACAGTAGGATTAGTAGTATTTTGGTGGGCCTTGTCACAGTAACCGTAATTACAAATCACCGAGGGCTCCAAGCTAATAATAAAAAAAGGCCCCTCATGAAAGAAAAAAAAATCAATTGAACCATCACTAACTATAATAGTGTATTTCCAGTGTTCACGTGTGTCTAGTCTTACCTTGTGCTTCATAGCTCATGAGCAGTTTAATAGTATATAAACTTTGTTCGGGCCAAAATTTAGTGTGATGCCATTATAAATACTGTACTGCTTTACATATTTTGTTTATCTTTGCTGATGGTGGATGATGCAATAATAGAAGCGCTAGTAAGTAAATACTGTAAGTCGGTGTTCCTCATTTTTTTTTTATAAACCTAAGGTTTGTAAGTACAGTACTGTACCTGTAATGTCTCCTTTGTTAGGGAAAAGGACGGGGAAATGTCAGAAAAGGGAGTGGAGGAGGTAAGCCAAGAATAAATATAATGCATAAATGGGATATTAGATGAGGAGAAACATGCAAGTAATGACTGGAGGGAGTTTCCATTTGTCAAAATATTAAATTGGCAAATCTAGTATAAGATGCATGTAGAGAACCCTTACAAAGGAGCCCTAGATATGAAGCCTATCATATTTAATAAGGAATGATTGGGTTGGAGAGAAACCATTGCCCAACCTGACGTTCACCGGTCTCATGGTCCCACCCCGTCCAGATTGGTGGGTGCTGCTATGTGGGGTACGTTATGTTTGGGTTCGCACTCAGGATGGGATAGAGAAAGGAAACTCACAATGTGCTCTCTGTGTACATGTTGTATTGGATGTACAATGCAGCTTGGTGCTGGGAAGGCAGCATGGTTACAAGCATTGAGTAGAGAGAGCTGGTTGGTGAGGGTGCTCAGAGGAGGACCAGCTTGTGGGTCGCCATGCTCGCCGGCGAGAGCGAGGGCCGCCAGGCAGGAGGAGGAGGAGGTGTTGCTTGCTGGTTGGTGTAGGTAGAAAGAGAGAGGTAGATCACCACGAGGTCAGGTCTTATATAGCGGAGGTAGGCGTGGCTTAATAGTTGACCTCCGTCATGTAAGGCGGCACTGGTTGACCCAGACCATGAGGCATACACTGGGGAATTCGCGGGGTCGGCTACGCAGCGACAAACAGCGTTTGTAGGGGAGGTATCCACTACAGTACTCCCCCCTTCCCTCCAGGCGGTGTAGGAGACTTGTTGTCTGCAGGGTTGCATGGCACATGTGAGGCAGAACGGGCGGTGCATGCCACATGTGAGCCATAACGGCGAGGGCGTGGATGAGCCGGCCGCTAGAGGAGACAACTGTCTAGATACACAATATCTGTGGGAGTAGAGAGGGAGAAAAGGGGTGTGTGGAGGCGATGAATGTTGTGCTTCCCTCATGGCAGGTACAGAGTCGTCAGATGCGCCTGCTGGGGTGTGTGGGCCTGGGTCAGGAGCAGGGGCTGCATCAGCAGGAGCGGAGGAGAGTCCGTGACAGCAGCAGGGTGCATGACAGCAGCAGGGTCCACGACAGGAGCAGGGTGCAAGACAGTAGTAGGGAGTACCTGAGGGAGAAAAGAGGGGTGTGTGGGTCCGCACTCAGGCGCATGGGCCGAGTCGGGAGCAGGGGCTGCATCAGGAGGAGCGGCAGGGGGTACTGCTGGGCCGGGGGCGGCATCTGAGGCAGGACGGGTGTGTTGGGGTCAGTAGGACGTGGTGCTTGGGGCAGGAAGAGGAGCGGCTGTTTGCTTAGAGTAGCAGAGCTGCTCTAGGGTGTCTAACCTGCGGTGTAGAGACAGTAACTGTAGAGCCGATGAGAGCTGCCTCTGCGTGGGTAAGCCAGTCTTCCATGTTGCTTGAAGACTGGGAGAGTGATCGGTTTCTCCTCCATCCTGTGTGAGTGCAAATCTCCGGGGGTCACCATTTGTGGGGTAAGTTATGTTTGGGTTCTCACTCAGGATGGGATGGAGAAAGGAAACTCACAATGTGCTCTCTGTATACATGTTGTATTGGATGTACAATGCAGCTTGGTGCTGGGAAGGCAGCATGGTTACAAGCGTTAAGTAGAGAGAGCTGGTTGGTGAGGGTGCTCAGAGGACCAGCTTGTGGGTCGCCATGCTCGCCGGCGAGAGCGAGGGCCGCCAGGCAGGAGGAGGAGGAGGAGGTGTTGCTTGCTGGTTGGTGTAGGTAGAAAGAGAGTAGGTCACCACGAGGTCAGGTCTTATATGGCAGAGGTAGGCGTGATAAATGGCAGTGAAGAAATAAGCAAAGCATTGAACAGCTACTTCTTATCAGTTTTCACAGAAGAAATTTGCGATGAAATTCCAGAGGTGGAACTGATATTTAAGGGAAAGGAAGAAGAGAAATTAAAGAATATCACTATCAGAAAAGAGGATGTTCTTAAGAAGATAAATAAACTAAAGAAAACAAAATCCCCAGGGCCGGATGAAATTTTCCCTGGAGTCTTGAAAGAGTGTAGGGAACAGATTAGCGGATCCCTCGTAAACTTATTTGCAAAATCATTAGACACCGGAGTTGTGCCAGACTTGTGGAAACATGCAAATGTAGTACCCATATTCAAAAAGGGAGACAGAGCATCAGCGTCAAATTACTGGCCGATCAGTTTGACGTCAGTAGTGGGGAAATTTCTTGAATCAATTATAGCAGATAGCATCCGATCGCATCTAGAGAAAAGCAAATCAATCTACAACTCTCAACATGGGTTTACAAAGGGAAAATCTTGTCTAACAAATCTGCTGACGTTTTTTAGGAAAGTCTTCGAGGTAGTAGATAATGACGAAAATTACGATGTTATTTACTTAGACTTTAGCAAGGCATTTGACAGAGTACAGCATCAGAGGCTTCTGAGAAAAATTAAGGCTCATGGTATTGAGGGGAAAGTTTTAAATTGGATAAAATCATGGCTCACCGATAGAACGCAGAGGGTCAGCGTAGATGGTGTTAAATCTGAGTGGGGCCGTGTAACCAGTGGGGTTCCCCAGGGGTCAGTACTAGGCCCACTCTTGTTCATAATCTACATAAACGATCTAGATACTGGGATCAGCAGTGACATAAGCAAGTTTGCGGATGACACCAAAATAGGGCGGCAGATTAATTCAGGGCAGGATGCAAATGCATTACAGGAGGATCTAAATAAACTGCAGAGGTGGTCTGAAAAATGGCAAATGAAATTCAACACCAGCAAGTGCAGCGTACTTAATATTAGAAGAACAAATACTGATAATGTATACAACCTTAACAACAACAACCTAGAGAAGTCGACTTGTGAAAGAGACCTAGGGGTACTAGTAAGCCCGGACCTACGGCCTAGAAAACAGTGCGTTAATGTTCGAAATAAGGCAGAGTATTGGGTTTTATATCTAGAAGTGTACGTAACAAGAGTGCAGAGGTCTTATTGCAACTATAACTTGCACTAGTCAGGCCGCACCTCGATTATGCGGTTCAGTTCTGGTGCCCTTATTATAGAATGGACATAAATTCACTAGTCGGTGCAGCGAAGAATGACAAAAATGATTCCGGGACTTAGAAACCTTCCATATCAGGATAGGTTAAAGAAACTTATCTTGCATTCCCTAGAAAGACGAAGAATGCGGGGAGATATGATAGAAGTATTTAAGTGGGTGAAAGGAATCAATAAAGGGGATATAAAGTTCTTATAATATCCGAGCAGGATAGGACTCGGAGTTACGGATTCAAGTTGGATAAGTTTAGGAGGGAGATAGGAAGAAACTGGTTCACAAATAGGGTGGTGGACGATGGGAACAAGCTTAGCAACTTTGTAGTAAGTGCGGGAACTCTGGAAAGTTTCAAAAGGCTAGATAGGTTCATGGAAGATAGTAGTAGTAACTCTCGACAGGAGCTGCCATGCACAGGCCAACCGACTTATTGCAGACTCCTTATTTTCTTATGTTAAAAGTTGACCTCGGTCATATAAGGCGGCGCTGGTTGACCCAGACCATGAGGCATACACTGGGGAATTTGCGGGGTCGGCTACTCAGTGACAAACAGCGTTTGTAGGGGAGGTATCCACTACACTACCTCCTCAAACCCCACACCACGCAAGCCGTTAGGCCATGGCATGTTATCTCACTAAAATTCCCTTCTATCCTCTTTAAACTTCCACTGAACCTCCTTCACTAGCCATCGATTGATAAACCTATTGAAGTATTCTCCAAAAAAAAAAAGCAAGTTAGGATATTTTAGAAAGTAGGCATTTTCTGAAATTTAAATATTTTAGGGTATGCAATAGATTAAATTTAAGTTCTTACCATAAAAGTTTTCATTACATCCAGGAATATCATCTTACGACATGTTTTGTTACAAAAATAAAACATTTTATTTTCCTTGTACTGTAATATGCATGCAATAACAGCTAAATTTTTTTTTCGATGACTAAGTTGTGGAAATTGAGTACTGTACTACTGTAACCATTACTTTATTTTTTTTATTAAAATAAGCCAGGATTTTTAGACCATGCTAGTTTTATATGCTTGTAATGTTAAACATTGTTAAGGTGATTATAAATAAAAGTGCAGAGCTGTCCCTTGGGGGTGTGTGGCTCCTTTTGCCAGTGATTTACTATCTATCTATATTATATATATATCATATATATATATATATATTATGTATATATATATAAATCACTGGCAAAAGGAGCCACACCCCCCCCAAGTGACAGCTCTGCACTTTTATTTATAATCACCTTAACAATGTTTAACATTCCAAGCATACCCGAAGGTTTACCTGCCAAATATAGCATGTCAATTAATGTACTAACTCTTGCAACCTAAATACAAGCCTCTCACATCCATGTGCAGGAATAAGACGACCCTTTCACAAATACTGTAGTAGGAAAAATTAGATGGGGTTTAAGAAAAATTAGGCAATTAACATCATAATGCTCAAATCTTTATTGTATTAAGTAGTACTATAATAATAATAATAATAATTAGCAGTTTAATGAGAGCATGGCAGCCAAAAGGCTGAAAATAGTTACATAATTGGGGAATGGGTAGCTTGATTTACAAATAATATACAACATAAGTGATACAAATATGATATCAACTAGGTGGGGGGGGGGGGGCTCGAACTACAGGGCATTTCAAGTGACGGTGCAAAAAGTAAAACTACAGGGCATTTCAACATAGTGACAGTGCAAAATGTAAGATTGAGTGGGAGTGAATACACTGGTTGATTAAAAGTTATTGATAATTTTTACAATGGTTGGGACTGGGCTGTTCTTATAGCGATCAGTTCGTGCTTGTATGGGCTGGATGCGGTTGTGGCGTCGAACAGCAATTCTTGAGCGAGGGATCTCAGGTGGTAGTAGGAGCAGGTGTCGAGGTTGGTGCAGAAGCTTCTCACCAAATTTGCAGGAGGTCGTGGTGATGGTCAGTGAGAGCCAAGAGGGTCGGTGTGTTGAGCATTTACTTTGTGTGGCATTTAGGGGAGGCATATGTGAGCTTGGGAAGTATGAATGATGAGTGAACACCGAGGAGCTCGAGTGCAGGAACTCCAAGGGTCGGCGGAGAAGGTGGAGACGGAAACTGGAGGATTTGACAATTTCACTGACATGTGGTTTCCAATTTGGTTTGTTGGTTATGGTGACACCGAGGAGCTTAGTGGAAACTACAACCTGAAATGTGTTGGGACATCAGAGGAGAGGTTGATGTGCATAACCATGGTCTTGGTATGGTTGATGGTGACATCATTGTTGGTGGCCCAGTTTTGAAGACTGTTCAATAGATCCTGAAGGGCAGTACATTTGATTGTTCTTCTACTAAGGGCAAGATTTTTTCCCCTTTCAAATTGCCAGCTTGCAAGATTTTTTTTTTCATATGAAGGTTTAACATATTTGTAGTACAGGAGGTAGTCGCAGAAATGTGTTCCTACACCCTCAGTGGTAACTTCAAATGGCAATGTTGCAGTTGTAGCATCACTATTTATGAAAGAATGGAAGTGATCACCACTTACCAAACTTGAAAGGTGGAATAAATAATCCAAGGGTTATCAATGGACACCAGTCAGCATGATTATGTACAGTATTCTGAAAAGGATAAAAAATAAAATAAAAATTAGGTCGAAAATTTCCTATAATTCAATACAGTATTTGGATATCTAATGACAACTGAATGACCAGACAAACACCAATGCCACTTACCAATATGCTTTCTAAAAAATGCAACAAGGTCCAAATCCAATTACAGGATAATTATGTGCAAGACTCCACTGCAGCCAAGTGCAGTTGCTCCTACTCTGCTGACAAAAGAAAATTTTATGTAACTCACAAAATTTAAGCCAACCACACTTTACAGTACACCTACAGTTGTTATCAGAAAAGATTAAGCTTGTGTACTCTCAGGGAAGTAGAGATGGATATTTATCATCATAAAGTATCAAATGGCAATTGCATTTTAACCTTGATACATGCTGTATTTCTAGGCTTAGAAGCATTAGCTAAACACACCCTATGTTGGAAGTCGGAAGTTTAGCGACGAATCTTCACCCTCAGTATTTAGCACATTCTGGAGGGAAAAAAATCTATTACCCATCTACAATATACCTACAATATATAAAACACATCTGTGCATATAATTAATTACAATATATGGTGTAGACCAGGCAGTCACTCAAAAGATTATACCGTATTACAAAATAGTGTTGAGAAAACATGACAACTGACGAAGGATTTTGACAACAGGTCAGTGTTCATTCTGAAATTCACTAACCTCCGTTGTTTTTTGAGTGACTACATTAAATGTATTAAATATTACTTCCAGACAAACCACCATACTTTATTATGCAAACAAAATGTTATGTAGCAGCAGATATACCTTCTACCTATAAAATTAAAAGTAGTTGGTTTAATGCAAATGCACATTCTATAGCAGACAACGAAAGTAATACAGATCACATTTTGAACTGCTACAGAGTGCATGTCTGCATATGCCCCACAAGTTTGTGAGTGGCCTAAGTGGTTATGTCGGCAAACACACCTAGGGTTGATAAGGATGCATGATGAAAAGGCTCCAGTGCAAGAAATGTGGGAGGAGGAAGATTACTCCAGTCTGAGGATGGCATGAACATGGTTGATTATTACAACCTTCATACACGAATAAAACCCAGTTATGTTGCTTGTAAAGAAGTATCTAAATCTTTACAGTCAAAATAATATAAAATAAGACCTGTAACAGCCTTTCCCCATCACTGATGACACATTTGTATTAAATAACCGAGGTACTGTACTATATTGGCTAGGTGTGGGGGAGAAAAAAAAAAAAAAAAAAAAAAATATTAAACTTACCAGCTAAGCATCGTGTCTGAAGTCTGAGCAAATCTTCAAGTCCCACTATACTGAGATCTGCAATAATTAGGATACTGGTTAAAAGCAAACTATGACTCCACATAAAACATACTAACAATGAAATGTCCTAAAATTCCTTAAGCTACAAAGAATGGTCACACACAAATCATTAATTTGCATCAGATGATATCCCTGCATAACTACAAAATCTCAACATTACAGTACTAAAAACTAGAAAAATACAAAAGTAATGCAACCAAAACCAAACTACACTTCTCTAAGCAAGTATTTAGATTTGCAGGAATATTGCCTTTTACTTTAACTTGCCAAAGGATACAACTTTATACTTCCAAATTTCATCCATTAATATGAGGTACACATGTTATATGAACAACAATCAAATTAAAGATGACCTTAAGTGTTACTGTCAATATGATAGCCATTTAAAGCAATTAATTAAGGGAATATTTTACCCTGCAGCACAGGTTACTGACAGTTTCAAAGCAGTTCACAGAAGTAGGATTCCATTTATTATGCTAGGCCAGGTGAAAGTGGATCAAATAATTGCAACCGTATTACTGGTGGTGCTTATCACTTGCAATTTTAACATCCATAGAATAGTATAACTTCAACTTCCTATATGAATAAAAGTTAATAACATTAAAAATAATTTGAGGATTGCTTATCAAAAGGTAGTTAACTTTGATGAAAATGTAATTGTTTTGTGACCAACAACACATGTGTAATGTTGACAGGGCACAATGCAAACTTTGATCTCCGATCACCGTAGCACCAATGAGGTATGAAACACTTCCACAAGTAACTCTGGGATCAGTGACATCACTGCATCAAGTTTACATAACATGCATGACAATGATACTTACCATGATCTATGCATGGTCGTGTCTCAAGTCCGAGCAAATCTTCAAGTCCCGCAATACTAGTCTGAAATATTTATGGCACTGGTCAGAAGCAAACGTGACAGTATGTAAGAAAACATCAGTAGAACAAGATGTCCACAGTTTTCTCCCCAAGTTATAAAGAAAAGTCGTACAACAAAACATTGCCTTGCACAATATGGGATGGCGGCAAAACAGTAGACTTTATACAGTACCCAAACAATGTAATAAACTAGGCATCTCTAAATAATAAAAATATTGTCAGGATATAGCCTTTTCATTTATGTAACTTATCAAAGAGTCTTTCTTTGTTTCATATAAATTCATCATCAGTGTGAGGTACACACTTCTTTAAACAGCCTTATCAATTGCATGTATTTCTCAAGTGCCGCTGTGCAACTTGGCACAGCATCTCTCAATTCATAAGGGTTAGAGCCCCATTAATTTGAATTATGGGCATTTTACTGTATAAAATATATGCAACTTCTCCCCAGAGATTTATTTTTTCGAAACAATTTTGAATACATTTCTAAACAATTCAAATGGGAGAGCAGTACTTTGCCCTATAATGTAGTAGGTTACGGACATTTTTTAAGCAGTTCACAGAACCTCTACCTCCCTTCTGGAGGAAGGGCTCCATTTATTATGATATGGCATGTGAAAGTGGACCAAATGTTTTTCATTTGTATGCAACTTAACTACTGCTGGGTCTTATCTCCATCATACAATTTTAACACTAATAGAATATAATTTATATAATTTCAACCTCCTTTCTGAATAAAAGTTAATACCGTATGAAATAGTTTAGCGACTGATTATCAAAAGTAGTCAACATTAATGAAAATGTAGATTGCTTTGTGACCAACAACACACATGTAATGTTGTCAGGGCATAATACAAACATTGATCTTCGATCACCATAGCACCAATGAAGTATGAAACACTTCCACCAGTAACTCAGGGATCAGTGACATCCTGTGTATGTATTTTACCTTTACCTTACATAACATAAACAATGATTATATATAAAAACAAAACCTTGCTATATTCAATTGTAGGCTATTTTACCATCCGACTCGGGTCAATAGCCACTTTCAGGGACATTATTTGAGTTTTACTTAACAATGCTAATAATGTAATGTATATATCAGGTGTTTTAGGGATATCTATAATACAGTACTGATCATTATACTGTATATATTAGGCACTGTCAAAAGTTCAAACTTGCGTGTATATAGAACCACCATAACCGGGTGGGCTAATCCCCGTTAAAAAAAAAAAAAAAAAAAAAACAAGAGTACTGTATAGTATATAAATATACAGTACGGCACGAGAAATTCATCAGTACAATACTAATACCTTCATTAAGTCGTGTTACTTCAAGAAAACAAAGTATTCCATACAACAGCCAATCCCAATTTTGCAAAACTAATCAATGTACAGTATTTAAAGGCACAATCGGGCACAAATTGTCTATCAATACACAAATCCTAGTTTGTGAATAAATGGGTCTTTTGAGAGTTTCTTAAAAACAACTTCAACATGAAACTTACTACAGTATTCCCCAAAACATTAACATTTAGGGTCATTTGTTTTCAGCATGTCCAATTACGTACCTCTAAATACATAATCACATTCATCATCCTGGCCAGAAGTCGAACCACACTCCATCCTGAAATGAAAACCTGAATTAGTAAAATTAAAATATAAAGTTCATCATGTGATAAATAAAAATGAAAAGCCCCCAAAATAAAGGGAACCCCCTTTCATTATAAGTGATATCACCGTTAGCCAGAATGATTGGTGCAGAGCACTTTCGGGTAACGAGACGACATTCTCAAGGCCAGAAAAATATCCCTCAACCCCGTAATTTTCCGGGTAATGGAAAAATTTTCTCGGAATTTCCAGAAAACGCACCCGATTTTCATCTCGAACCCAGAAAAAACTCCCCCCATACCCATAATTTACCAGGTTTCAGGAAAAATTTTCTTGAAAATGTGCCCCTCAAAAAATTTTGATTCCCGCTATCGGAGAGTTCCAGGTTTGAGGGATTCCGGCTAACGGAGATATTACTGTATACTGCATGCCTAAATTTTTTCATACACTTTTTAAATGGCCATATGCTTCAACACAATGGCCCACACAAATACTGTACTTTAAGAGGAACTATTTACCATAGTATACAACTCTGGTACATTATGATTTACTGGGCATAAAATACACCTAGCTTCATTA
Organism: Homarus americanus; assembly: GCF_018991925.1. NCBI lineage: Eukaryota > Metazoa > Arthropoda > Malacostraca > Decapoda > Nephropidae > Homarus > Homarus americanus. The sequence goes on from NW_024737042.1 coordinate 8,386,625, forward strand.
ATGATAAATCATATAACATAGTGGACATTTCATAAGCTAGAATTCACCTTTAAATACCAATTTAAAAAGATAAAATAATAAATAAATAAATTTCACTACCTTCACCCATTATAACCATAGCCGTGGTGGCGTATTAACTTATTTTTGTTTCGTTTTAGTCTTTAATAAATTGTTTTTAAGCAGATGCTTGCAGGAGTAATAACATTATTAATTTTTGTTTTCGCCTTTAATAAATTATCTTTGCGAGATGCTTGCATGATCATTGGAGCAACCTCACAAGTGGAGTTCCCCAAGGCTCAGTACTTGGACCATTATTATTTATTACACTGGGGAACAAAATTCAACTTTTTTGTCAGTTGCATACATTTGAGACCTGTTTCTGGGTAAATTGAGGTCACTGATTTCAAACATGGCACCGGTTTTTTTTCTATCGGGTCTAGTTTTGTTGCGGTGAGTTACCTACCATTTACTACTATATATAGTTAGACTACCATATACTACTGCTAAAAATCTAAACCAGCACACAGAGAGGAATTACCAAACACGTAGAATTAATTTTTAATTACTTTTACTTACCTTGACAAGCATATTTTGGATTCATCAGTTGCTTTTGTGAACTATGCCAGATTTATTCAGGCACAAACTTGCGTTTAATGGACTGTCTTGAATATCGCCTCTCAGTGCAGTCTATTTTCAGCAAGTTTTTATCTTTTAACCGTGAAGCCAACAATTCTGACAGCTTTTTAGACAGACCCAGATCTCGAACTAAGTCATTGAGTTCTGCTTGCCTAAATGTTTGCGGTTGTGTTGATATGCCTGCAAAATCTGAGTCACTATTTCTGTTAGTTGACTCCTCTGTGACCTCAGTGTCATATTCACTGTCAGATTCAACGGAAGCAAGTTGAGTGAAGATAGGCTTTGGAACATCATCTGAATGGGGCACAGGCCTGATTGCTGAATCTAGACTAGGGTATGTGATAAGACGACGAGTTTTACCAGTGAAACCAGCAACACGAGTCATGCAAAAGTAACAGTCTGTGACATGGTCCCGTGGCTCACGCCATATCATCGGAATACCGAATGTTATTTTGTCTTTTCCTTTAGTCCATTGACGCAAGTTTTCTTCGCAGGAATGACATACCTTATGCGGTGCCCATGGTTTGTCTTGATCTCCAAGTTTCACTTTAAAGTAGGAAAAGTAAGCTCTCTTCACAAATTCACTAATGTTCCTTCTTTGCTTTGGAGCTGTGAATGCCCCACAAATATAGCAGAATGAATCCGGGAACGTCACACATTTCCTTCTACTTGCTATAGAGGCCATGTTTCCTTTGATTGAAGTCAACACTGTTTACAGAATGATCACACCTGGAAAAGAAGTAAAATAATTGTTTTAATTAAATAAAATAATAATGCACACACTAATGCACACACAAATCTATATTTGACGCACTGATGTAATTAAGAATTATATTTGATGAATGTAAACTAATATGCTTATTACCTCCCTTTGCTATTTACAGAATCTGTGACCTGATATGTAAATTGCCGCGTAGCATCAAAACTAGACCTGATCTGCACAAACGAATGCCATTTTCAGAATCTGTGACCTCAAATCTACCAGAATCAAGTGTCAGAACTCATGCAACCGAAAGTGTGTTCCCCAGTGTTATATACATAAACGACATGGATATCGGCATAGACAGCAACCTAAGTAAATTTGCTGGTGACACTAAAATAGGACGTGTTATCAAATCTGACGAAGACTCAGCAAAACTACAGGAAGATCTAAACAAATTTTTCGAATGGTCTGAAAAATGGCAGATGAAATTCAACATGGACAAATGTAAAGTACTCAGTATAGGAGATGTAAACAGGGAAACCAGATACCAGATGAACAACGATGCCATAGAGAAATCTGACTGCGAGAGATTTAGGAGTAATGATAAGTAGGAACCTTAAGCCAATTAACAATGTGTTTTTGCTCGTAACAAGGCTAATAAAGTACTTGGGTTCATACAAAGGAGTGTTAGTTACATAAGAACATAAGAAAATAAGGAGTCTGCAATAGGCCGGTTGGCCTGTGCATGGCAGCTCCTGTCGAGAGTTACTACCACTCTCTATCATCCATGAATCTATCTAGCCTCCTTTTGAAACTTTCCAGAGTTCCCGCACTTACTACAAAGTTGCTAAGCTTGTTCCACTCGTCCACCACCCTATTTGTGAACCAGTTTCTTCCTATCTCCCTCCTAAACCTAAACTTATCCAATTTGAATCCATTGCTCCGAGTCCTATCCTGCTCGGATATTATAAGAACTTTATCTATATCCCCTTTATTGATTCCTTTCACCCACTTAAATACTTCTATCATATCTCCCCGCACTCTTCGTCTTTCTAGGGAATGCAAGTTAATTTTCTTTAACCTATCCTGATATGGAAGGTTTCAAGTCCCGGAATCATTTTTGTCATTCATCGCTGCACCGACTCTAGTGAATTTATATCCATTCTATAATAGGGGCACCAGAACTGAACCGCATAATCGAGGTGCGGCCTAACTAGCGCAAGATATAGTTGCAATAAGACCTCTGCACTCTTGTTACTTACACTTCTAGATATAAAACTCGATACTCTATTTGCCTTATTTCGAACATTAACGCACTGTTTTCTAGGCCATAGGCCCGGGCTTACAAGTACCCCTAGGTCTCTTTCACAAGTCGACTTCTCTAGGTTGATGTTGTTAAGGCTGTATACATGATAAGTATTTGTTCTTCCAATATTAAGTACACTGCACTTGCTGGTGTTGAATTTCATTTGTCATTTTTCAGACCACCCCTGCAGTTTATTTAGATCCTCCTGTAATGCATTTGCATCCTGCCCTGAATTAATTTGCCGCCCTATTTTGGTGTCATCCGCAAACTTACTTATGTCACTGCTGATCCCAGTATCTAAATCGTTTATGTAGATTATGAACAAGAGTGGGCCTAGTACTGACCCCTGGGGAACCCCACTGGTTACACGGCCCCACTCAGATTTAACACCATCTACGCTGACCCTCTGCGTTCTATCAGTGAGCCATGATTTTATCCAATTTAAAACTTTCCCCTCGATACCATGAGCCTTAATTTTTCTCAGAAGCCTCTGATGCGGTACTCTGTCAAATGCGAGGTCATCCTAAAACTGTATTTTGCTCTTGTGAGACCACACCTGGATTACGCAGTTCAGTTCTGGTCACCGTATTACAGAATGGATATAGAATCCTTGGAACGAATTCAGAGGAGAATGACAAGACTAATCCCGGGCATTAGGAACCTTGAGTATAGAGACAGGTTAAAGCATCTTAATTTGCACTCCCTCGAGAGACGTAGAGCGAGGGGCGACCTGATAGAGGTGTACAAGTGGAAGGCAGGGCTAAACAAAGGGGACATTACAAAGGTACTCAAACTATCCAACCAGGAGCGAACTCGTAACAATGGTTTTAAATTAGACAAATTTAGATTTAGGCGGGAAATAGGTAAACACTGGTTTGGAAACAGAGTAGTGGATGAATGGAACAAGTTACCAAATATCATCATTAACTCGAATATGCTGAATAGCTTCAAACATAGGTTGGATGCTTATATGAGCAATAGGGGTTGGGTGTAAACGGGACTGCCCAGTATGGTCCAATAGGCCCGCTGCAGTTTCCTCCATTCTTATGTTCTTATATGAGCAATAGGGGTTGAGTGTAAACGGGACTGCTCAGTATGGGCCAATAGGCCCGCTGCAGTTTCCTCCATTCTTGTGTTCTTATGTACCTAACCTAACACAACTCAGATTAAATTAAGTTTACAAATTTTTTGTGACTATGACACCAAATAATCGAGAAGTGATTCACAGCCCGATTTACGCTTGTAGGACCATCATTTGACTTCATTGCGACTACATTTGGGTAATTACTCGCTCCTTCGGTACAAGCACTCGATCTATTAACTCGGTTTAAATTAAGTTTTCCAATTTTTTGTGACTGACACCAAATACTAGTCGAGAAGTGGTTGGCAGTCCGATTTATTCATGTAGGACCATCATTTGACTTCATTGCGACTACATTTGGGTAATTACTCGCTCCTTCGGTACAAGCACTCGATCTATTAACTCGGTTTAAATTAAGTTTTCCAATTTTTTGTGACTGACACCAAATACTAGTCGAGAAGTGGTTGGCAGTCCGATTTATTCATGTAGGACCATTATTTGACTTCATTGCAGCTACATTTGGGCAATTAGTCGGAGCTGCCAAGCACAGGCCAACCGGCCTATTGCAGACTCCTTATTTTCTTATGTTTAATAAAGGGGATATAGATAAAGTTCTTATAATATCCGTGCAGGATAGGACTCGTAGCAACGGATTTAAGTTGGATAAGTTTAGGTTTAGGAGGGAGATAGGAAGGAACTGGTTCACAAATAGGGTGGTGGAACCAGCTTAGCAACTCTTGTAGCAAGTGCTGGAACGCTGGAAAGTTTTAAAAGGGGGCTAGATAGTTTCATGGATGATAGTGGTAGTAACTCGACAGGAGCTGCCAAGCACAGGCCAACTGGCCTATTGCAGACGCCTTATTTTCTTATGGCGGCAGCGTCTTCGCAGACAGAATAGCTAACGATTTAGTTATTTCGTGCATCTGAAACACCTTTTGTCTACCACAACTTATGCAAGGGATTTGCAATATTTTGGAAAATTTTAAGACAGTATTGTACTAATGTATCTCAGCCTAAAGAACTAAAAGGCCAAAGTAAAAAACTCATTAACTCTTTGATGGACCAGCTAGGAATGGCCAGACAATTGTTAAAATACATTGGATTCATGGACACGTGACGAAACAGTGGCCATGTGGTCGACACGTGGTTCATCATTATTGACAAAATTGCCCTTATGATTGGTACGATAGACCTTAGTTCATTAAAAATCGTCTTGGCTGGTTTACGTCTTAAAACACCGGCCTCAATTGTCAAATACAAATGATAATGACGGGACTTAATAATAATGAATAATGTATATCCAACATATAATTGAGTGACCAAATATCTACAGAATCTCAAACACCTGAGAAAAGCATATTGTTTTCAACACAGTACTGTATATGAGAATACTAGTGAAACATTGAAACTAATAATACCAAAACATTGGCGTCAGAATCATATCAAAGAATAAAGAGTATCTTTGTACCATATGAAACCCGGCCCTAAAGCACTTAATTCGTTTTAATTTCACGGAAGTATTAAGTTCGAGATCTGTAGAGTTATATACACTTACACTAACACTCTAACAAACACTGGAAATCTAGATGATCAACGATAAAATTTCAAATACCTCCATAACACTTCCAACCATGGCTGCGGCTTGATGAAGAACGGACGAGTTAGATACGTCACGTGATGAAGAAAACTAATTATACTTATTTTAAATTAAAAATACGGATGTATGAATGTTAAACCCTGTGCATAGTATTTTTTAATCATAGTTTTATAGCAGTCAACAAAATATAATTAAAATAAAATATACGCTATTCAGAGTTAACAAAATTTAACTTCGTGCTGTTAACACTTTTTAATGTTTTATTTTTATTCTCTCTCTCAAATATAACCAGTATATTAACATGCACCTCTCTCGTAGTAACCATAAAATATGTAAAACAAATATATAAATAAATTTGTGACAATAAATTTAAGTCGTAAATACTAATTAAAACATTTATATTCAAAATTAATATTAGTATTATAACAGATTAGATGGTGGTAAAGATTGTTGTTTATACGCCGTTTGGTTTTATTTTTATTTTTTTTGGGGGGGAGGAACCTTCTGAAATCCGAAAACAGAATACATTGACTAAATAAAAGAATTACCATAATCACTACCACTAGTTGTGTGCTGGTTTGGGGATGCATTAGGAAATCTTAAAATTTCTATACAAAAGTTTCTTTCCATTGTGAAAACAGAAATATATAAAATAATTCAACAGAATACGAACTGCGTTCATACTCGCACTGGCTTTAATTTTTGTTTCAACATTGTAAAATAAAAGTTTAATATAAAGATTAATGATAATATTCATTTTATTATTCTAACACAAATATACAGATTAATGAAGGCTCTTTATTATTGTTTTATAAAGTTTGCTGTTTTTCGAATTTCAGGAGAAGATTGTGATTATTGTGATTCATCGCCATCATCTGACGTCTGCCATTTCCAAGTCTTTCTCAAACACTCCAAACTAAATCTCTCGAAAATGTTTGGTGGCTTATCTTCCAATAATTCTCAGGGTGAGTTGTGATGGTAGTTTATACCTAATCTGTTTCTGTATGTTGTCTTGCTTTGGTCAACTTTTACAGGGGTTAGGGTCATCTCATACTGAAGACAACTCGTACCCAACTCACGAGATAAGTCGTACCCAAGATTACTTACACCCAATTAAAGAGATAATCCATACCTATTGGTATATATACCATGCATTTTAGCTTTATCTATGATTACGAAAAAGATTAGGCAAATCTAGTAGGAAATTTCAGTGAAATAGGGAAATGTAATGCAGGCTTTAAAATGGTTGCATCTCATTACATAAGTATGTTATTCCGTCACACAAACATTGCACTACAAGTACATATTTCACACTATACGGTTTATAATAACTTTATTGCAATTTACAGATTTCAGGCCAATAGATTTGACAGTTTCAATTTATAAATTGGGCGATGTTGTAGTACTACAATGTAAACGTTTAAAATGGTCCTAAGTCAACGAAATATAAACATGCATAAAAACAGAATGATTTTCCAGCTCTAGCTTTTTGTAAACAAATCAGTTAGTATACAGTATATAATTCAGGGCTCCTCTGATAATTCTTCTGGTATAACGAACTTGTTCAACCGAGTGGGTGACATCGTCGGGTGACATCGTCAGGAATTTCTTCTGACATGTCAACATCAAGAATGAAATACAGTAGTAATAAGGGTATAAAAGAACGAAGAGTGAGAATATTGGCCGACGCATATACAATTAGATATGTTATTGCATATTAATGATACTCTGGATAGATTTGTTTAAAAAGTCACGACCACGGAAACAAGACCAGTATGAGTAACGTAACGATTTGATTATGTGTCGCCCAATAATCAGGCTATTCATATATTAAAATCAACCTTGTTCATGTTTCAATTGTGGATCTACATGCGATATATATATATATATATATATATATATATATATATATATATATATATATATATATATATATATATATATATATATATATATATATATATATATATTATATATATATATATATATATATATATATAGTGGCTATTCGGCCGTGACCAGCTATGTCCCTACTAACACTATTTTACCGTGAGTGCGCACTGATTGGCTAAGTACTTTCTGTTTAATATGACGGGGGGACCGCCCCGGCTAGGAAGTTAAGTAAGGTTAGGTAGGTTTCATTGGTTGGTTACATCAGGTTCTAGTAAATGTTGCCTCTTTCGTAATTATAGGTTTCCATGCACAACAGAAATATAGTTAGGTATGTTCTCTAGCTACACCATCGACTCACAGCAAAATAAATGCCAAATGCCACCAGAGTCACCAATAAAAATAGTTCTTGCATTGTTCACCAGTAATGGACGATTAGCCGATCAGAGCACACTCACAGTAAAATAACTTTAGTAGGAACTTAGCCAGTCAAGGCAATATATCCACTGCCTGTTTTAAAATGCAGTGGATATTTTGCCGAAATGCAGTGGATATTTTGCCGTGACCATCTAAGTTCCTACTAACACTATTTTTCTTGAGTGCGCGCTGATTGGCTAATCGTCCATTACCTGCGAACAATGCGAGAACGATATGTGACAATGATGTACAGTAGCTAAAATGAATATCTGTGCATACTCTGTGTGAAACAATATGAGACCATGGACGATAGGTGTTGGGATATGCGTCTCCTTATACTATATGAGAGTAATCACTTGACCGATTATTTTATTCCTGTATGCCAACTCACACTCTGTGTTGGATACTGAATGGCGGTGGGTGAAGACACGCATACCAACCCTCCCGAGACATTATGAGTTGTACGTATAATTTCGGAAGTCATCGGACCCACCCTGTCAGATACTTTCTTTAACTACTGTACATTGAAAAATGGAATTAGGTTAGGTTAGAAACCAGGTTACATCTTCCACCTGAAAAACCCTAGGATGATCATCCTGCAGCGAAAGGCACGTGAAGTGCCGGCACTGCATTTCATGGCTACACAACGGTCAAGTCGTGGCGCAATAAATGCCAAATGTTGCCAGAGTCACGGTCAAATATAGTTCTCATATTGTTCGCCGGTAATTGACGATTAAACAATCAGAGCTCTATCACAATAAAATAGCATTCAAAGGAACTTAGCCGGTCACGGCAAAATATCCACTGCGATTTTGAAAGAGGAGACATATACTTGAACCTGATGTAAACTACCAAAGAAACCTATCTAAACTTTCCAGTTAATATTGACGAGATAGCCACCCGTGTTATTTGCTTTGATGTTTCTTTCACTATATTTTCATCAGCATTACTTCATCTCGTACAACGATAAATAAATAAGGCACTCTGACCAACGCTCGATATACCTATGCTCAGTGTACGTTTATGAGCCGGTTGGTCCAGGCGGCTTCTTTTACGTCCACAAAAAAATTAAAATTATACCATATAAGAGTAAGTTCTTTCTGTTTAATTTTCTCATCCAGCGTTGAACATAAAAGGTGAAAAAAACTTACGCTCAGCCTCGCGACGCCAACTTGGTGTCCAATGGGGTATACAGTTGTATGGCTATTCTTCGTAGGGCCAAGCGGAATTTTATTAAAAGAAAGACCGCTGTCCTGACTAATTCTTCCCCTAGTAAATCCTTCTGGCCCTTAACTAAAAATATCTGTAACAACTTCTGCACGCCTTCTTTTCCTCCCCTCTTCCGTCCCAATAACTCTATAGTCAACTCTCCCCTTGACAAAGCCAACCTCTTTGGCACCTTATTCTCCTCTAATTTCACCTTAGATGATTCCCACTCCATCCCTCCTACCCCTGAACCTATGCACTTTCCTATAATCTCCACTCGCAGGGTTGCCGGTGTGTTATCCAGGTTGGATGTGAGTAAGGCGCATGGACCTGACGGAATACCCTACCCCCTCGTGTGCTGAAGCCCTGGCCCCTGTGCTTGCTCGCCTCTTTTGCCTTTGCCTCAAAGCCCAAACTTTTCCTTCTTGGAAGCATGCCTTGGTTCAGCCCATCCCGAAGAAGGGTGACCATTCTAATCCTTCTAACTATTGCCCCATTGCCCTAACTTCATCCCTCTCTAAGATTTTCGAAACTATCTTGAACTCCCATTTTCTCCGTCACCTTAAACGCCTTTCTCTTTTGTCGGATCACCAGTATGGCTTTCGCCAGGCGAGATCTACTGGTGGTCTGCTCTCCTATTGCACCCATCTTTGGTCATCCTCTCTTAGGGATTATGGGGAAACTTTTGTCGTGGCTCTTGACATCTCCAAAGCATTTGACAGGGTATGGCACAAGTTTTTGCTATCTAAACTTTCTTCTTTTGGTTTCTCTCCCCCACTTTGTTTTCTCATCTCTAGCTACCTTGCGAACCGATCCATGGCAGTTGTTGTCGAGGGATCGATTTCTCCCACAAGGTTCTGTTCTTTCACCAACTCTCTTCCTTCTTTTTATCAATGATTTATTTCACACTACAACTAATTCTATCCATTCTTACGCTGATGATTTTACTCTTCACTCTTCCTCACATTTTCCCCTTCCTCCAAACTCTCAAACTAGATCTGTTTCTAGAACTGATATCATTACTTATATCAATGCAGATCTGTGCAGCATCTCTGAATGGGGAGGTACAAACTTGGTTAAGTTCAATAGTAATAAAACTCAATATTTACCAATTACACATTGTAAATTAGACGATCTCCCACCAATTACATTTCAGGACGCTATCATCCTCCCAAATTCTGAAATAAATATGTTAGGCCTCACCATTTCCTCCAATATGTCCTGGAAATCTTACATCCTTAGTATAACTAAAGCTGCCTCCCGAAAGTTGGGAATGCTGTACAGATGCCGCAGCTACTTCACTCCTGAGCAGTTGCTCCAAGTGTATAAGGGATTCATTCGTCCTAACTTGGAGTACTGCTCTCATATCTGGAGTGGCTCTTCTTCTGTCCAACTATTAGATAGGGTGGAATCAAAGGCATTTCGTCTTATTAACTCTCCTCCTTTAGTCGACAATTTCTCTTCGCCTCAATGTTGCTTCACTCTCTCTCTTTTACAGGTACTTTAACGGGCAATGTTCGGTGGATTTGGCATCCTGTGTACCGCCGGCAAGGCCGTGGGTTCGCAACACACGTCTTGCCCGCCGTGCCCACCGTTTCTCTGTGGATGTCGGTCACACGAGAATAACCCGTTATAGTACCTCCCTCTTTCCTCACACAGCCAACTGTGGAATGCTCTGCCTTCTTCTGTGTTTCCATGCTCTTACAATCTGTCTTACTTTAAAAAGCTGGTTTTCTGGCATCTCCGTGGTGTAGATTAATACAGTACAGTATAACCTTTTTTTTCTATAATTACAATTTCTTTCCTTTCTTTTTTTTTTTGCCCCCCAGGCTCCGTTGTGGGTCGTTTGACCTGTGCCCGGGTGGGCTAATTCCCGTAAAAAAAAACACTTACTTTGAGGTGTGCATGTAGAAGGCCCCTGGTTGATGATGGGAATTAGAAGTGGGGTGGAGGAGAAGGGAGAAGAGAAGGCAGTGGGGGTGGAAGAGAAGTCACCCCATGCTTCATGCCGCCATTACACCCATAAAATTTTAAGTTAACTTGGTGTAATTCAAGATTATTTTCTTTAAATCAACACTGCACTGCACTATATATTGTCAATATGTAAAATAAATTTCAGAATGACCAATAATTGTACAGTACTATAAAAACGTAAAAATAGTTTATGTTCAAGAGAGTCTCAAGCAAGATGCTACCTCCACTGAGCAGAGACACAAACTGACGCTATTCTGGGTGAGTCAAGTGGCTGTTTGGCGTGCTAAAAATTAGTTCCCTATACTTCAATTATGTAAAAAAATTGTTAAAATGCCTAAAAAATTTAATACAAGACTTGGAAAATTATTGAATAGTATAACCTTCTTGATATTTACTCAAATGGTAACAAATTTAAGCCCTAAAACCGATTACTGTACTGTATTGGCAGACTAATACTCAAGCTGGTGAGCAGGCGAAAGCATGTTGACTCGATTTCGTAAGGATTTCATAAACCAAATTTTCGTTCGTTAATCGAGTTGAAGATTCTTATGGAAGGTAATTCGTTAACCGAAATCTCGTTAACTGAGGGTTCACTGTATTATCAAATAACTCAAAACTATTCAGTGAAACTGACTGAACTATGGACACCATTTGACAGACGTCGTTTTCTTTGTGTGGGCCTTATCACCATCCCCGAGACGGTCTTGGTCATCGTGTGCTTGGCAGCGCAGCATGAAGTCAGTGTCGCTCTGGCCATTAGAGTCAAAGGAGGGTACGTCGCTCGGCCCTTTAATTATTCCTTGAGTTTTTGTGTTATATTATTTTTCCTTATACCACTATATTCTACGTGCTTTGTTCTTTATTTTGATATACTATAGTACATATCAATCAACACCATAATGCAGGGAAAATGTGAATGGAAATCGTGATGTTACGAAACATTTCCCTACTTTTTCAACGTATGCTCGAAAAAAGTGGTTTGAATTTCAAGAATTTTCAATTTTTTTTGTTTTCATACAATTTTTCAGACAATTTTACGCTAAAAGAGATCCCATTACAATTAATAAAACAATTCCTTGGCAATGAAATTAGCCCTAAAAAATATACTGTATATATTTTCAATTATTTTGTGGACAAAACCTCCGAGGCTGAGCGTAAGTTTTCATGCACGTATGTGTCCTGGACTCCGAGGCTGAGAGGGTTAATATGCCAAGGAGTCTTGGGTGGAGCTCCACAGCTAGGAAGTTAGGTAGGTTTCTTTGGTTAGGTTGATGAGGTCTTCTAACAACACTTCTGCCACTTGTTTTTCTTATCAAATAAGGTTGGGTAAGGTTTAATTTAGAAATAACCACTTTCTAACACATTTGCCCAAACTATTAGTGTCCACTACAAAACAGTGAAATTGCTGCATTTTTAATATACTGTAATTTTCTATGAAAAGTCGGCAGTGGGTAACTCATCAATAATTACCACCTTACCTAAATTCCTGCCATCTTAAACAGAAAGTGCTTATTTTGAAATTTGGTACCAATTAAAGCAACTTGGTTGAAGCGTCATAGTGTAATTTTACGTTTTTTTATGAACATGAGAGTGTGGGCAGACCGAGCAGATCAGTTGTAAACAAACTGAGCATACTACAACACAAGCTGACTTGGCAGATTTTCGGAGGAGTATTTATGGTAAATAATTTCTTCATGTACAGGCATCGTTTTAGTTTTATATGATCAGTTTTCACCATGTTTTACCCTTCAATTTCCCTCATCCTCCTTACCCTGCCCTCCACGATTAATTGTGGACTAATGACCAGCATAGTGTGTAAAGTAATAGAGAACATTATAAGAGAGGCCGTTAATATGAAACAACCTTGTAAAGGACTGCCAACACAGTTTTATGCTGGGACACTCGTGCCTGACACAGTTACTCAAGGTACTGGATGATTGGACTCAAATTCTGGAACAGGACAGTAATGGCGACTATATTTACCTAGATTTTGCCAAGTGTACCCCATGAAAGTCTGAGAATTAAACTGCAAGCATTGTGTGGTGATTAATGGCACAAATTTGTCATGTGTAACCATGAGAAGCCGGGTATAACAGGGCAGTACAGTATATTGGGCTCATTGCTGTTTATTTGTTTCATAAATGACATGCCAGTACAGTAGCTATACACTCCTCCATACAAATGTTTATAGATGATGCCAAGCTATTCAGGGAAATTGAGACCCAAACAGACTGTGAAGAGCGACAGAAAGATCTCTGTCTGGTTCAAGAGTGGTCATAGAAATGGCTGCTAAGATTTAATGTCAAAAAGTGTAAGAGGATGCACCTAGTCATACCAACAGAAAGGAGGCATATCACATGTCCCAACGGGATGAAGAAACTGCATTTATAGAGACAATGTGAAAGGGACCTGGGTATGTATGTTGACAATGAACTGAAGTTTTTGGGCCATTAAGAGAAGATGAATCCAGCAGCTAAACTTGTAGGCCTTATAAGAAGGTTGCTCAGATATCTAGACGGTCCGTTTCTCGTAATGCTCTTCAAGAATGAGATGCTTCCCTATCTGGTCCCCGAGATATGCTACGGACTGTCAGTTGATTGAAAATGTCCAAAGGAGGGCCACCAGACTGGCACCTGCACTATGGCACCTCAGTTACCCAGAGATATTAGAGCTCCTGCAACTGCCTAGCTTATACTATAGACAGGCAAGTTTATAAACATCTCAGAGGGCACTATTGTTCTCATTCGAGTGTCCATACCTGGAGCTGGCATATGCCTGGCTCACAGGGGGTCATGGCTCAGGGATGAAGAAGCCACAAGTCTAGAAAATTGTGAGGGCAAACTTTTTCGGAGTGAGAATTGTGAACTATTGGAACAACCTACAAGAGAGTGTCTTGACCGCACTGAGTACACCAAGTCCAAGCATAAACAAACAATGAGCAAACGACAACCCACGCCGACATGGCAGATTTTTCAGCTGGTCATTTAAGATAAATAATTAATTTCTTTGCATACAAAGCATGTAGAGACACCATTTTAGTGTCATACGATTAGTTTTTCACTGTGTTCTAACCCGCAATATCCCTCATCCTTCATATTCTGCCCATTGCAGGTGATTTATGAATGTAGATAGAGAAGAAATAAAAAAAAATTACTATCACTCAAAGAACATCTGTGGAAAAAATTTACAAAATCGAACAACTGTTTCTGGTGTTAGCCATCTGCTCCATTATTGAAAAAACCCCCCCATTGTATTGGGTGTAACGAAAGTCCAGAATCATAGGTTTATTTTATTAAATGTTCAAATTGTAGTCCGTAGAGTGTCAAGCAGTTATAAATACCTGTACTCTGTTTTATACTTTCAGTGACAGCGCAATATATCCATACTGATTTTGTTACATTCCACTTGAATATGGTTTTTCAGTGCCTCAGTTGTTCGTGGACGATCGGTGTACACAAGTGATTTCAAATGGGTCCCATAAGAAAATGTCTAAAGGAATCAGGTCTGGTGAACTGGGGGGCCATTCCACTGGTCCAAGTCAACCGCTCTATTTACCGGGCATCTCAGAATCTAATTACCCTCTTGTTATCAAAGTGAAATGTGCAGGAGCCCCATCTTGCGGAAACCAGAAACGTTAACGCGTTTAAAGTGGCATATCGTCTAAATACGGCTGCAAAACTTCATTCAACACTGCAACACATTAGCATCGAAAAAGTATGGTCCGAGCAATTCCATATCATGGATGCCACACCGGAACTTTATCTTTGGATTATTTTGAACATGTCTTTTCTGTCCAGTGTGGGCTTTTATCTGCCCAGTATCGGCAGTTTTGGCTGTTTACCATTCCATAAAGGTGAAACATAACCTCATCACTAAACAAGATATCAGAATAAATGAAATGTTGCACCACTTCCTGTTGTGTTATCCACTCTGATTCCGGACATTTGATGCACCCTGTATAATGTACTGTACTGTACAGTATAGCATTTTCCTGGGAGAATTGATAAATTTCAAGTTATTTTCACTTTTTTACTTTATTTAAGAGAGTTAAAGTTCGCCGGGATATTACAGTACATTACATTGTTTACGTCTAACTCGGCCAGTCAGCGGAAGTGTCAGTGTTACGTAATATTCGTGCGCATGTGCTTACTTACTTTTATGTTGGAAATTTATATTTCATGGGGTTTTATTACTTTTTTATTTCAGGTTTGGTTTCTTCAGCTTCCTTTTTTATTCGTGTTGGTTTATGTTAGGTTAGGTCAGGTCCTTCTGGTTTCTTTGGTTAGGTTAAGTTACACATGTTTACTGATATTTGAGTCATTGGGTTTGGTTACGTCGGTTTTTTGTATTTTTACCCCCACAATTTCCCTCTACTTCAAAGCCCATGGAGTAGACTCACATTTTTAATAATTTTGTTTCTGATTACAGTACAGTATTTGTGAGGATTTTCCAATTATTATTTATTATGTGTGTGTGTGTGTCTCTACACACACACACACACACACATACCGTATATACTATACAGGTAAAGAAAATTACTGTCTCTAGAACGAATGGCTCCCTGTCCCGGCTGCGAAAATGCCGGCAACTTTAAAACTACCCGCAGACATTCTTGGGTACATCCAGGGTGTCATCCACGAATAAAAGAGGACCGCGGAAAATCCAGGCATACTGTATTATTTTTTCTATCAACCTATACAGTACAGTACAGAATAAGTTCCGTGCATAGTCACTGCAGAGTATTTACAGTAGGGTCGGGATATATCGCGAGATAGGGTCCAACGATGTTCACTACAGTATATACTAAATCGCGATATATAATTACATGTAATCAATGGGGAAAATAGGGTTAGGTTCTGGAGGCCAAAAAAGTGACTAAACTTGACTTAACGAGTTCATTTTCTTACTAACTTAAATACCAATGATCACTAGACTTGGGAACAACAGGCTATTTCAATATCAATATCAAGGAACAGACTCAGGAACACCAGACTCGGCAGCTGACGCACCATCCTGGGAACACTAGACTCGACAGCAGACGCCACACTGCCACCCTCACTTGACAGTCCCACACCTACATAAACAAACACCAAAAATATTAGTAACAGTATTAAATCTTTTCCATTAAGCTTCCCATTATCTTCACTTCACTTTTCACATCACTAGCAACCCATTTACACTCTCTTTAGAAATTGAAATCTGCACCAGATTCGGCAGCTGACTCGCCATCCCGAGAACAACAGACGACACACTGGTAGTAGGTAGTAGGCAGCTATCAAACAGGGAGGTGCTACTGCCTGGGAAGATATTGGAAGCATAATGTATTGTCTTATGGTAGACCCTGCTGCCATATGGCATCACGAAAATTGTGACCAAGTCCCAGGTTGCTGATCTGACTTTCTGCCTCATTTACACTTAATTGCAGTCTCAATTGTTTCTCTTACTTTGACAACACATCATACATACCTGTATATTGTTTCTCACTATTTTTTTATTTTTGTTTTAATTTTTGTATTTCTTTTTAGTTCTTTATTATTATTATTATTATTATTATTACAGTGTTATTATTGTTATCATTATTATTTTATTTTTATGAGAAAATTTATTTTCTATGAATTATTATTATTTTATTTTTAATTTTGTATTTTTATTAAAAAAAATTATTTACGATGAATTATTATTATTCCTGTATTATTATTATTATTACTTTATTATTATTATTATTATTATTATTATTATTATTATTATTATTACTAATACTACTACTACTACTACATTTTTGCCCCCCAGGCCCCGATGTGGGTCAGTGACCTGTGCTCGGGTGGGCTAATCTCTGTAAAAAAAAAAAAAAACACTGCCACCCTCACTTAACAATCATAAACGAACAAACCAAAAATATTAGTTACAGTATTAAATCATTTCAAATAAGCTTTCCATACTCCTCACTTCACTTTTCGCGTCACTAGCAACCCATTTACACTTGAATGAGTGACTGAGCAGCCACTGTGGCGCCTCTGGTGAGTAAATAACGCATCTGTTTGCCATGGCGGTACATTTCAAATATTTCCTGCCTGATTTCCCTCACGAAATAAAAAATTCACGCTATACTGTATGTAGGAAAATTTTGATAATTTTGGTTGCCACGCTATAAAAAAATCGGTATATAAAGTCGCGATACATCCCAACCCTGCTGTACCACAGTTTTTTCTGTTTTGAGTCTGCCGAGATGTTACCAATGGCTGAGGCATGTTGGAATGTAGTAGTACAGTATATACCTAATACTTTGGGAATGTAGACAGTTTCTTTTCAGAATTTTTATTTTTTAGTTATTTTTTTTAAAGGTTAAAGTTAGTACTGTACTGTACTGTATAGTATTTTATGTTAGGTTGGTTCTGGTAGTTTAATTTAGCTCATTCTATGAATAAAAAATTATAGATTGTAGCAGTATACAGTATCTGTCACTTCTGGAATTTACTACCAACGTAAGATACTACTACATTCTAGAATTTATCATTCATAAAATGAACCACACTAAAGGTATCCCCCAATATACAAAGGGTTGCGTTCTTGGAAACCCATTTGTTAAGTGTATTTAATGGTAGAACCCAACTATATTAATGGGAGTTACATTCTGGGTAGAGAAATTGTTGGTCACCTGGGGGTTTTGACGCAAAATTCACCATTAAAATTTATGAACAATGTAGCTACAGGTACAGTAAAGCCAAAATTCATCTCTGCATCCTGGGTGGACAGAAATGTGATTTTTATTTGTTAGAGCAATTGTGTAAGAAAGTGTTAAAATATAATTTATATTCGTTAAAGTGAATGCTTGTGTATAAAGAAAAAAGTTACAGCATCAAAATGTGACTTTTGTTAAAATGAATTTTCGTTTGTTGGGCATACATATGCTGTACAGTACAGTACTGTATCAAGAGATGCCTGTAACCTACTTAACTTAGGCATCGGGCAGGAGGGAGTGGGCACGTGTTGCTACCAGCTTGCTCCCGCTACCAGTGCGGCCACGTCTATGGGTTACAATGCTGCAAAGTCTTCCGCGCCCACCCGCTCTCAGTGCGGCTGCGGCCTTAACCTAACTTATCCTAAAATACATGTATATTTTGCAGACACTAAAGAGTGACTTATAACATGGGATCATGGACTCCATAACCTTGATGTTAAGAAAAGAATACAAATCAATGACTATATATTACTTACTGTATAGTATTAAGTACAATATGCCTGTATACTGTACTGTACCTAAGGAGTGCAGTGGTCGAGTGGATACAGTATTCGCCTCCTGTTCCAGAGATTGGTGATTCGATTCCTGGGCACTCCCAGTCCACCCAGCTGTAAATGGGTAACCAAGTTTACAACTTGGGGAAATGAATGTGGTCAACTGTAGTACCGGCCATGCTGCCTCCTTGTGTACTGAAGGCTTAATATACAGAGTGCTGTATCCTCACTGTCCCTAATGGGCAGTCATGCCTATGGGACCCACTTTCACTTTTCATTGTACCTACCCTAATGTAAGTTAGCTTTTATGATATTCTTAAACTTTTGATTATCGAGGTTTTATACTGTAGTTTGCTATACAGTATTTGGGGAGAATATGTACAGTGTCTGATTGGCCCTATTTTACTGCATCTAAACCCTATACATATACAGGTACTCCTCGACTTACGACCACCCGGACATATGACCGCCGCAGTCGTGTAAAATATTTTTCAAATTACGCATTTTCGAGTCCCGACGTTAGTGATCGCGCTGTGTACTGTACTGACAACATTTTCGTTTGTAATTCCCTTTAAAATGGCTGGCAAGCATAAAAGTGAGAGTTCTCGTGGTGCTGAGAAGAAAAATAGACACCCATTTTAGATTTTCTATGTATTATTTTCGCATTTTCGACTTAAGACCTGGTCGTCAGTCCCTAACCCTGTCGTAAGTCGAGGACTGACTGTATTGGTTTTCAGTGAATACCCGGACATGCAGATAAAGATTAGGGAGAGAGGATGTGGATATACAACTGTACTGCATCAATTTTTCTTGTGCCGAATTTGATTTTATTTATTTATTTATTTATTTATTTATTTACAGTGGTCCCTCGGTTAACGAGCACAGTCCGTTCTAGAAGGTTGCTCGTTAACCGAAACCATTGTTTCAATGGGTTTTTGGGTAATTGGTTCCAGCTCACCGAAAATTGCCTAAATTCAACAAAAAAGGTAGAAAAGTACACTTACTTTGAGGTGTGTATGTAGAGGCTCCTGGATGCTGATGATGATGATGATGGGAATTAGAATGGGGGTGGAGGAGAAGGAAGAAGAGAAGGCATTGGGGTGGAAGAGAAGTCACCCCATGGCACCATTTCACCCATAAAATTTTAGTTCTCTTGGTGTATTTCAAGATTATTTTCTTTAAATCAACACTGCATTGCATTATATATTGTCAATATGTAAAATATATTTCAAAATGACCAATAATTTGCTTGGAGACACAGAAAAAAAGCGTTTAGTTGAAGAGAGTCTCAAGCAAGATGTTACCTCCACTGAAATCAGAGAAAGACTAACGCCTGTCTGGTGTGTTAACAGGCTGGATGGCACGCCAGAAACTAGTTTCTTTACCTTCAATTATGTTCAATAATTGTTAAAATGACTAAAAAATATTAATACTGTATTAAACTTTTAAAATTATTGAATAGTATAAATTTCTTGATATTTACTAAAATAGTAAGGAATTTAAGCCCTAGAACCGATTACTGTATTGGCGGACTAATACTACAGCTGGTGGACCGCCAAATGCAAGCGAAATCATGTTCAGGTTGGCTCGCAAGAAATTCGTTAATCGAGGGATTGCTCGTTAACCGAAGTTAAGAATCTTATGGAAGGCAACTCGTTAACCGAAATCTCGTTAACCGAGGGACCACTGTATTTATTTATTTTATTTTATTTTATTTTATTTTTCAATGTGATAAGTTTGCACTGTGGTAGCCTTCAATGTTAGTGGTTAATGTTAGATTCCCTCTTTTTTCTTGCTTATTATTATGTAAGTCCATTTAGTTAAACCATGTTATAAATTCTAACTGTATTTATATTAAATATTTCCAGATCACAATCGTCCTGAACTGTATGAAGAAGTAAAGCTGTACACTAATGCCCGGGAAAGAGAGAAGTGAGTATTTTTTTTTTTTTTTCCAGCCACCGATAAATTTTTAGTGTTTCGTGTGTTGACTGGTTGTACTACCTGTATAACTGTTGTTTGGTGGGAGGATGCCATGGTCTAGGGTTGCCAGATTTTCAGTTTCAGAATTTAGGACATGCCATTTTTTTTTTTTTTTTTTTTTTTTTTTTTTATAGATAAAAATTAATGTTGAATTGTATTTGGAAAATTAATAACAGGTGATATTTTAACAAAATTGAAAAGTTATACAGCACAATACTTGGGCCTGTGTAAATAAAATTATCTTCCATGTCTTTTTTATTGAAAACTTAATTAAAGCATCAAACAGCTCCAACTATGGGGGTAATCCTAACTGTAAAGATCAGGCATCCACAAATTTTACATCACTCAATCTAAATACAGTAGTTTCTCAGGTTGGCTGTGGACCACAGTATTCACACATCTTTGTGCTTTGGGTCATGGTCAGTATGATGCTTCTTACAATAATGAACTTTATAAAGTACAAAGTTCACCAACTCCTGCCATAACCTTCCAGAAATACAGTACTATACAGTACAGTATAAGATACAGTATCACGTGTTTTATGAAGCAAGTTAAGAATTACTGTATGAGTAAAAAACAACACAATAACGGTTGTTGGTTTTTTAAATTATATTTGTATGAGGTCTTTGACTTATAAACAGGGGTGGTTACAGTAGTACGTAAGTCTGAATGATTTAATGGGTCTCTCAAATACTGTACAGGACAATTATGCATCCCAACTGACCTTTCTGGGACAACAGGACATGATAGTGAAATGAGGGACAATCCCATAAACTGACTGTACTGTACAGCACAAAACACAAGATGGCTGGCAACCTTACTGTGGTCATAATACAGTATACGTATACAGTATACTGAATGGTTAATTAATTATCAGTAGCAATTTCATAATGCATGTACTGTACAGTACTGTATAGTACATTTAAGCCTCAATATTCCTGTAATCTATACACTTCTGTACAGTGTTCTGGAATCCTGCAAACAACTGCACAGTTTAATACAATACTTGTACATACTATAATGTTTCCCTAAATTCTAATATACCTGTATTGTACAGAACTGTATTCCTTTAAAAAAAACTAGCACTTAATAAATATAATACTAGCTAGTATTTTTATAATAATTATTACCTGTACAGTATTATTAATACCTGTAATATAAAATTAATATATTTATTAATATTAATAATATCTGGTATTATTATTATTATAGTACCTGTATTATAATTATTATTATTATTGAAGAATTGTGTCTGATACGATGGAAATTGTCACAAAGAAAATATTCATACAGTACAGTAGTACTTCATTTTGGTGGCTACCCCGGTACCTGTACTGTATCATAAAAGATGGAGAACATGTTAATGTTCTTTATACTGTATTGTATCTTGTTTTATCCAGGTATGATAATCTTGCTGAACTCTATGCTGTCATGAATACACTACAGTCTTTGGAGAAGATGTACATTAAGGTCAGTGACTAGTATCTGTGTTATTATTGATGCTGTGCCAAAGGAGGATTTTAAGAGATATTGATTATAAAGAAAAGATTAGTTATTCTATACAGTATCAGTTAACTGAAGGAACAGCTTATACTGTATAAGGATGATTGATATAGATGTTATATACAGAAGGTATATGTCTTTATTCGGGAATTTTAATACAGGTATCCTTTTACATTACCCTTGTGTGTTGCATAAAAACTCAAATGCTCTACATTACCAAATGATTTTTCCCAGGATGTGGTTCCACCCAAGGAGTATACAGCTTGGTGCAGTAAATTGCTTGTGCAGTATAAAGCCGCCTTTAAACTGGTGCAATGTGATGAATATTCCACAGTTGAAGCCTTTGTGAAAAAATATAAGGTAGGTCATGTGCCTGTCGCTGTGCATTGTTTCCTCTGTTTTTCATTCAATAAAGGAATACACTACTGTAGTATATGTTAGGAAGAGTTGACTTTCTCTGTAATCCTTGGTTAATATACAGTACAGTAGTGTAGACAGCAATACTGTTCTTAGCCTGTGAATTTATTTCTACATTTGTATTACAGAATGTCAATGAACTACAGTAATATATGTAGAGGATGATCAGATGGTTTGTGAAGCTTTATAGAAAGAAATGGGAGTTAAATTTGGTTGTATGTTTAATACTTGTGAAATTTTTCAGCTTGATTGTACAGCAGCTCTAGACCGCATCCGTGAAGATCGCCCAATCACCATCAAGGATGATAAAGGCAATACCAGCAAGTGTATTGCTGACATTGTATCTGTGAGTAAAGAATTCATTTATATGCATTATACAGTACAGCATGCCCTGACAATTTGTGGATTTTTAATTATTTGCAGATGACACCCTGGATGTACCCAAGAATGTCTTAAGGGTAGTTTTAAAGTTGCTGGCATTTTTCGTGGCCGGGACAGGGAACCATTCGTTCTAGAGACAGTAATTTCTTTTACCTGTGTTGTATATGTGTGTGTGTGTGTATATAGACACACATATACAGTACAGGTAGAAGAAATAATTGTCCTAAAAACAAACACATAAAGGGAATATACATTTCTTTGCACACAAATAAAAATGTACCGCCCTCCCCTCCCGTCCCTGGTAAGCATATGTTATTTGCAGATTTGGCTATTCATGGCCATTTTAACCCTAGAACACAAACCCCGGCAGTTTTCCACCCGACGCTCCGGGGTGTCACGTGATACCCGCAAGGAGCGTGGGGCTAGGACCGTGTGGTGCCCAATACCCAAAGTCCTCTTTGTGGTGTGATCGAGGGTGGGTGTGCTGTCCTGCTCTCTGCCTGGGTTTTTTTCGTAGAGTCGAAAACGGGAGTTTTCCACCCTACGTTTGCAATACATAGTGACTTTCGGAGCGGGTGGAAAACTCCCGACGTTTGTTTTGGTGTACTATTTGTGAATTATTATTTACGTCGTTCTCCTTTGCAGGTCGTGTTTATTGCTATTTCAGGGGCACTAAAGTGAACTCTAATTGCAACATGGCTAAGAAACCAATGAAATACTGTACTACACTGACCAAGAATTAGATTATCTGATGAACACAACAGGTGCCTTGTCAGTGCCTAGCAGTGAGGACAGTGACACTGAGTGATGATGAGGGTGAGGTTGATAATTTAGAATGTGATGAGTTATATGATAGTGACATTGATGCTGATTATGTGCCTGACCCGGACGATGAAAGTGATGATGACAATGGTAAGCCTAGGTGGAAAAAACCCAGGTACACATCTACCCCTAGGAAACCCCCAGCTGCCTCAACCTCTGCTGGCCCAGCTCCCTCAACATCTGCTGCCCCTGACGCCTCTCTTGCTGCTGCCCCAGTGGCCTCAACATCTGCTGCCCTTGCTGCTGCACCTGCTGCTGCCCCTGCTGCCTCTCCTGCTACTGCCCCTGCTGCTGCACCTGCTGCCTCTCCTGCTACTGCACCTACTGCTGCCCTTGCTGCCGCCCCTGCTGCCGCCCCTGCTGCTGCCACTGCTGCTGCCCCTGCTACCCGTGCTCGCCGCAGGGGAATGAGGCGTTTCCTTGATGCAGGACCTCCAAGTAAAACTCTTTATTGACTGTCTGATCACGAGGAACAAACTCATGATGAACGACGCCCTTCCAATCAAAAAAGACAACCAACATCACCTCCACATTTGAGCGACTCTGACGTCCAAATTTGGGATCGTCTTCGGTGGATGTTCTTCCCCTTTTGAAACGCTGGTACCACACGTGACATTGCGTACGGCTGAACCAATCCTCCCCATAAGCCTGTTCAACATTTGAAAAATCTCTTTAAAAGTTTTTTCCATTTCGAAACATAATTTCACGCAAACACGTTGCACTTCAAGATCCTTCATTGTTCAACTTGCAACAAATTGTCAAGTGCACTAAACACACGTTCATTCTACAGCATTTAGCTCAATGACTAATTGATGTGGCGCGATGCGGCTCGTGTTAGACTAAATGTCAAGGTCACCGCTACACAGCGCTCCTGTCGTGAGCACGCTGCGCCGGCTCGTTGGCACGCTATTTAAAAAGTTCAATTTCTTTTTGGACAGACCACGTATCTACCCAAAAATATGAGTTGAAAAATAACAATAACACAACTTGGCCTGGTAGGAGGAGAGTTAAGGGGATGTACCTATAGGGACAGTCTAACTTGGCGACCTGCCAAATCCACACATGTGACCTTCACACACATACACACCCATGCTGTTCATTTTTCTATTTTATAGTAATATGCCAGCTCCACGGAGATATCCTATAAAATTTATATAACAGTACCTGTACTATTTAATTTATATTAAGCTATTTTATATGTACAGTTGTCCCTCGGTTAACGAACGCAATTTGTTCCAGAAGGTCGTTCGTTAACCAAAAATTTTGTTAACCGAAACCATTGTTTCAATGGGATTTTGGGTAATTGATTCCAGCTCACCGAAAATTACATACAAAGTAAAAAAAATGCAGTAAAGTACACTTACTTTGAGGTGAGTATGTAGAAGACTTCTGGTTGATGATGATGATGGGAATTAGAAGTGGGGGTGGAGGAGAAAGGAGAAGAGAAGGCAGTGGGGGTGGAAGAGAAATCACCCCATGCTTCATGCCTTTATTTCACCCATAAAATTTTAAGTTCACTAGGTGTAATTCAAGATTATTTTCTTTAAATCAACACTGCACTGCACTATATATTGTCAATATGTTAAATAAATTTCAGAATGACCAATAATTGTACAAGGGTACTGTAAAAACGTAAAAATAGTTTATGTTCAAGAGAGCCACAAGCAAGATGTTACCTCCACTGACCAGAGATAAAAACTGACGCCTTTGTGGACGAGTCAAGTGGCTGATTGGCACACCAAAAACTAGTTTTCTGTACTGCAATTATGTTAAATAAGTGTTAAAATTACGAAAAAAAATTATATAAAACTTGGAAAATTATTGAATAGTACAACCTTCTTGATATGTACTCAAATGGAAACGAATTTAAGCCCTAGAACCGATTACTGTATTGGCGGACTAATATTCCAGCTGGTGAGCAAGCAAAAACATGTTGACATGATTTCGTTAACCGAATTGAAAATTCTTATGGAAGGTAATTCTTTAACTGAGGGATTACTGAATTTGACTCAGATTTAGCTAAATGTACAATACAGGTATTGTTTAGTGAAGGAACAGGCAACTTAGTTAGGATATGATGAGTGTTATCTGCGGCGATGGAACCTAATCCCCTATTTCCCATAAGCCAGCCACAGATTTGCCAATCTCTGAGTTTTTCAGGAACATAACCCTGTGATTTGCAAGGGACTGTTGTATTCCAAGCTACCCAGTCCTACACAAGCACATTTTCACATTTACAGGTGCAGTTACAGGCACGAATTAGTTTTATTTAGCTCTTTTAACAAGCATATAGCCATGTCCAGTAATAAATGTTTCAGTAAAGTTAAAATTTACTTCTTTTCCTGACAGTTATTCATCACAGTAATGGACAAACTCCGGCTGGGTATCAATGCTAATGATGAACTGCAACCAGACTTGAAGGATCTTCTGGAAAATATGACACGACTTTCTCTAATAGCACAGGTGAGTCACTAGATTAACTGTAAACATTAGCAAAAACTCTGTCAGAGGAAAGAAAGTACTAGTTTATTTTGGTCTGTATATAACATCCCTAATCAATCTTCCAGAGAAATAGAGGGACTAATATTAATTAAGAAGCTATACCTTTGTTAGCCTTTCTAGCTGTCATTAAAACAGGTTTCTAGTTTCTTCACATTCTGCAAGGCACAGGTACAATAATTACATTTCAGTTTACTTTTATTTTAAATTTCATAAATGTGCTGTATCAAATTTACATTCCTTGATGAATGTGATGAATTTTTCATTCATCGTTCTTAAGTGCATCAACATTGTCTTTACCTGTCTTATGTATCCACAGGATTTTGAAGGTCGAACTAAGGTCAAGGAATGGATTGGGACTCTTGAGGGTATGACTGCAGATGAGACATTATCAGAAACTCAAGTGCGGCAAATGATCTTTGATTTGGAATCTGCTTATAATGCATTTAACCGTCTCCTACAGCACACCTAAGTTTGCGTTGTCGTATAGGAAAAGCTATTTGGGTTTTATTGTTTTCACAACTTGTAAAATTCATAGTCATTGTTCATTCATTATTGTCATTTGATATACTGTACATGTACTACAGTATTTATGTATTATGCAGGTAATCACTGGGAAACAAACACAAAAAGATATGGGAATTTTTTAAAGGATATTCTCCTCTTCAGTGAGTACAGTATAATTATTGTGCTTGTTTCAGGATGGTTACCTGTATATTATATGAATAACATGTTCCTTGTGATTTTTTGTACTGCATTACTCTGAATCGGGATAATTGTCCAATTAAGCATTAAAGTGCAATTTTTTATGCTAGATAGGGGACAACTTTTTGTTTTTGTTGCTATAACTGAATGGACATTGTTTCATACTTGGTTCTATATATGTTTAAATTTTCTGTTTTATTAACCTGACATAATTTCTTAACATAACCAACTACACCTAATTTTGGTAAAGGATCATTTTGTAGTTTGTACAGTACAGTACAGTATTAGAATTTTCTATGTGATCATCCCTATACAGCTCCTCCCCAACTTACGACCACCTGCACTTACGACCCGCTTCAGTCGTACCAAAATTTTGTCAAATTACGTATTTTCGAGTCCCAACGTCAGTACACAGAGAAAATTTTTGTTTGTAATTCACTTTAAAATGGCTGGCAAGCTTAAAAGTGAGAGTTTTGTGGTGCTGAGAAAAAGAGACACCCATTTTAGACTTTCTATGTATTATTTAAGCATTTTCAACTTAGGACCAATTCGATTTACGACCTGGATTTGGGTCCCTAACCCCGTCATAAGTCGGGGAGGAACAGTATACAGTACAGTATACTGATTTGAATTTTATGTACATAATTATATATACTTTATAAATATTAAAGAAGTTATCACTGGCAATTATCCCTATTTTGCATGATGTGTTATGTTGAAATATGTAACACCTGTATGTGTGGATGTGTCCATTTTAATAAGGGCCTTTATCATACTGGTAGGTAGGGAAGATGTTAATTATTTGATTTCACTATGAATGAGTACAGTAAGCACTCCATATTAGTGAAGTTATGTTCCTGGAGCACCTAGTGAATGTGGATACCTTGGTTAAGTGAGAAAAATAGGTGAGGTTCCCAGGTCAGGCTGGAGAGCACATATACACTCTTTGCAGCTGTTATAGCACAGCTGACTGGTGAGCCAAGTGGCTCAGTAGGTATTGTACTACCACACGGATGCCCCGTATTGTGATAAGACTAAACATTAATATATTTTTACCAGATAATTAACAAAATAGCATGTTGAAAACCTAGAAACATCAAGTAATAAACACTAGGCACCTGAAAGACCTTGGACTTGTCAGGCCACAGGTGGAATGTTTAAAGATAGGAATGACAAAAATTATCACATAATTTTTGGCATATACTGCTGCTATAACTCCCTGACCATTCACAAAGGTTACATTCCTGGAAAAACTGAACATAGGGGGTAATTGTTTAAGAAAATGATAAAAATAAATATTGTACAGTGTCTAGTTTACAGTATTTACCTTTTATGATGTAATGACAATGTTGGTGTTGCTGGAAGGGAAGTCTGACACCTTCCCTGATAGGTATTTCTTTATGTATTGGATGGTGTGCTTATACACACCAAAATGCCTCCTCAGTACAGATGCAATAAGTTTTTCACTCAAATTTGTCACTTTCTTCTTCCTCTTTGCAGCAGACTTGACTTTGCTGCTTATCTTTCAACACATAGAGGCTGTGATTAAGAGCAAGTATTTAGCAGAAAAATGGCACAAGGAACAGACAGAGCAGGTGCACAGGGTGGCATTTCCAAATTGCTTAGACAAATAAAATGCTGTTCTGTATTGTACTCGGAACTTACAAATACTTGCAGATACGGAAGCTTGACTGTACAGGGTACTGTACTGTATATAATAACATATTCACAAATTGATTGAATAGTTTTAGAATCAATCAGTCCTTATGTCATTTCCAACTTAGAGACAGAGTGGTTCAGTTAAATCTCACTAATATATATTTTTTTATATCAGAACACTGTATTTACTGTATTTTAGTTTTCAAGGTGTATTTGGAACTCTGTGTTAGCTTTGCTGTTACAGTTGCAGTTAAACTGACAAATTTCTTTTACTTTCCATAATTTGAATGAGTGATGTCTATAAGAATACTAATGCCTTTGTCAGGTGGTAAGGGAAACAGATGAAGGAAAGAAAATTAAAGTAATTGATGATAAAGACACATGTATACTGTACTGTAATAATACAGAACAGTTTAGAACTTATGTATGGCTGGAAAACTGTTCACAGTATTTGCAGCTAGCCATTGACTGAAGTTCAGTTATAAAGAAGATCACTCTGGGATAAAAGGTTACAAACACAATGTAAATTCTTAGAAGATTTTATATCAGTTTGAAATGCAGCATGTTTGTCTGACTATTATTACCAACAGTTTCAAAGTTACATAATAAGTACAGATGCTTATAAATACATGCACTGTAGTTCCTATGATAACA
Organism: Homarus americanus; assembly: GCF_018991925.1. Lineage (NCBI taxonomy): Eukaryota > Metazoa > Arthropoda > Malacostraca > Decapoda > Nephropidae > Homarus > Homarus americanus. Next base: position 8,415,291 of record NW_024737042.1, read on the forward strand.
ATGCCTCTCACCATAGTGAAATGCATTTTGATACAATGTTTTTGTCAAGTATTTGCTATTGTCAGATGAGGGTAATTTATATTCCATCTTATGTTTAAACAATCCATGAATACAAACATTAAATTCATGAAATATTTGTATTTTTGTTTACTCCTGAGAGTGAAAATGTAAGTACTGTAGTACTGTATACAGTACATACACATTTATACTGTACTGTATTTTACTTATTTTCATTTGCAAAGTTACACAGTTAAATGGTTTAATAAAAGTGCAGTAGATTCTCCAATGAAGTGATGATGTACAGTACAGTGCTATATATTGTTCATTTTTAAATGTAGAATTGTACAGGTGCTTCAAGAATAAAAGCAGTTAAGATCAGCAACTTAAAAAGAATACAGGACTATACTGTAATAATAATTATAATATTTATTCAGTAAATTCGTACTGTATACGTTTACAGTTGGTTTGGCATGTATACAGTATTTACAATGTTGGTGTACAGTTCATCATATGTAAACTCGGTAAAAAAACTACCGTTACAATTCCTGCGCGAAACAAACTGACACTACAGACTAAGTGTTTCAAAAGGCCCCTGAGGCATTCCTCACATTGGTAGCCCTGCGCGTGTATGGGTTCGGCCACACGTGCTCGAAACAAGTGGTTGGCTCTCCGAAACGAAACCCAGTACTGCACTAGACATTCCGGAATTATCTACTGTATGGTAAAACGTTGTTGTGCAGGGTTCCATTATGACGGCATGTGAGACTGTGGAGTTATTCAGATGTTTCGGAACAGCTTGGTGTATTTTCCAATACGAATAAAGAGTGACATAGTGTGGCATTAGCCCAAAGTGAAGTGAAGTAGCAATACAGATTAGAAATTCAGTTGCAAAATGATCTTATACCTTTACTATATCCACTACAGGTAATTCTGCCAAACATAATGCATCCTATGTGGCAACTCATCCACTTCCATGGTTACAGTACTGTAGTCCACAGTGTGTGGAACATATAATATAACATACAGTTTAACTTCTCTAGATATATGTACTGACATTCTCCAGTCATATTGTAACACAAAACCGGTAATTCAATACTATCAATGCAATAGCTAATTTCGGCCTACCAAAATAAGTACGAAATGTCTCTCGTTCAGGCCTACCAACTCTTGTGAGACAACGGGAATGTTCACTTGGAAAATCATTGGACCCAATTGTACGGTAGTTTTTTTTTAGAGTGTACATGTAGACAATACTATTACTGTATACAGTGTCTCTAGACTGTGGTGGTATACTGTTTCTGATGCGCAGTACCTAGACAGTGCAGGTATACAAAATAGTAAACAGTAAGGCAATTGGATTAAGGATAGTCGACAAAGCCAACTAAGAAAATTTTTAGTGTAAACTGTAAATACTGCAATTATGAAATAGTACTGAAATGAATAATAAGTTTGGAAGACATGGGTAGATGAAATCATGTACTGTATAGCAATGCTTTGGGCAAATTGCTGGTCAGTGAAAATGATTTGTAGTAGTAGAGTGGAAGGAAAGAGAAGAGGGAGAGTACACAATTGGGAGGTGATAAAGAAACTTAAAGGACGGGAAAAAAATATGGAAGCGTGAATTGACACTTAGGCACTAATGTATCAGTCAAATGGATGAAGTGAATTAGATATAAATCTTTCAGGAAATAATTACATTATTTTCTATATTTACCAACTGGCCATCCACTCGAGGTTGCCATGCCGAGGGAAGGAAGCCAGTGCCTGTGTAGAATCCCTCCAATGTTTTTGATGATTTTGTCAAGGGGTATTTTGAAGTTCAGTATTGTCTGTGATTCCACAGCTTGGGCTGGTAGACCATTCCATAGGTCTACCAGAGTCTGTGTGAAGAAGTATATAGAGGATATAAATCCTTGACTGAGAGATGCCTCTCCAGGTATTCAAGCCATTCATGCTGAAGATGGTTCTTCTTGGTGCACTTCTGGCATGAGTCAATCACTGTTGTCCTCAAGTTTAAACTTAATTATACAAAGAGAAAAGAAAAGAGTTTGTTACCTTGATGTCCACACTGCCTCGTACTTATCTGCAAAGTGCTTTTCCATACTAAGTCTAAACCTTTTGTAACTTGTGTCATCCTTTGACTCATAAATTAGAGAAACATAATGAGCAATGATTTTTAGTCCGTCCCGTACTATCAGCTTTCTGACCTTTCAGGCAGTTGGTCATTTCTTTGTTATGTACTTCATTGTCCAGCATTAGTACAGGAGACAACTGGAGTACAGTACTTTGAGAAAACCTACCATGGTTAGTAGGGTCACACTGGATAACACTTTTCCTAAGTCTGTCCAGGCCCAGGACACAATAGGGAGAGATACTGCTGTACCAATGCAAAATCCGCAGACTTGTGTAGGCCCTCTAGTTTATGGGGAACTAATTAGTTCCCAGATCTTAATTATTAACAGGCTTAGTTTGGTCCAACCCCTTGGTTGAACCATTTACTTGCAAATTCACCCTTAACCACAACCTGACATCCCGGATTCACCATTGTTGGTGTGAAACATTACTTTACTCATTATAGTATGAATCAACTTGCTGAGTTGAGTGACATTTATGTACAACCAAAGACAAAAGTTGTGTCGCGGTTTTTTCCGAAGATTAAGTATAACTCGTGAAACATTATGAGAGCCCAACCACAGTTACAGAGCGCTCCAAACATTTTGCCCTTCGGCATATGTCTTCAACAAATTTCACGACACGACTTTTGTCTTTCATTGTACATATTTATTCACATCTACAGTATATAAATTGTATGGTAATGAATTAGAATTAATATAAGTAAATAAAATTTTAAATGGTACTTTAAGTTGTATTAACATTATTAATAAAACAAAACAGTGGAGTTTAATTCCACCAATACTATTTGTATTACAATATTTATTGCTATTAAGGAAGGAAATTGCAGCAGTCAATGGCAATCATACATGAAAAGGGATAATTAATGTAAAATTTAAAAATAAAACAATGAATTTTTACAGATTAACTATAACGTATTGTACTAGTACCATTCATAGACACGAAATACTCAAAATTTAAATAATGTAAACATATGTCAAACAAGGCAGCTTATGAAGTAGGTGCAGTACACCCGTTATCCCTTAATTGTTGTGCACTATTATGAAAAGCTTTTAGGACATTTCATAATTTAATTTAAAATAAAAATTGTACATTTAATTTTAGATATTTTAAAATATATATAAAATAATAAGAGCAAATAATTGACTCACATGACAATCCTCACAACAAATACAACCCGACGATGTAAACAATAGTAAACAACAAACATGGCGGGACTGGAGGCGAGTAAAGGGGGTTTCACAAATCTTAAAATTGAAGTCCCTAATGATCTCCAAGTCGAAGAGGGTGAGTTGTCAGATGAAGCAGGAGACACGCGAATGGAAGAGGATGAATTAGAGGAAGGAGAAGCGTCTGAGGACGAAGTTGAAGTGAATGTAATTATCGGGGAAGATGACGCCGGCAGGCAAGGTCGAGCTGCTAAGGAATCGGTAAGTAGTATTTGACTTCGTATTATCTTAATACTTTCATCGAGAGGTAAAATAAGTAGCTACAACTCTTGGAATATTCTTGGTAGAAATTAGGATAATATACGAGAAAACCGTCACCACCACCAGGAGTTGTTCAAGTATGTTCATATTTTCCACAGATATTATTGGTCTTTTTATATTAGTGCACCATTCTATCTAACCTAACCTAATCACTGGACCCCGTCGATAAGAGTAGGCTAGTTTAGGTTTGGTTGGTTTTTGGTGATTATCTAAGGCTTTTTACACATATTTCTTATACCCAAAGAAAGAACGGTGCACTACTATACTGTATTAAGTATTTTAAAAGACGAAAATTTTCTGTTTTAAGTATTTTTTATTTATATTTCTTTACAATTATAAATCACCTGTAGTGCACGGGGCATAAAGGATGAGGAAAATTGTGTGGTAAAATAGGGTGAAAAACTGAATATATGACACTAAAATGATGTCTGTGCATGCTTTGTATGTGAAGAAAATAATTATTTACCATAAATACTCCTCCAAAAAATCTGCCATTGTTGGCAGTGTCATTATCTGCACTGTTTGCTAACAACTGACCCGCTCTGTCGGAGCATACTCTCGTGTCCACAAAAAATATAAAATTACACCATGATGCTACAGCAAAGTTACTTTAGTTGGTACCAGATATCAAAATAGTACTTTCTGTTTAATATGGTGGGGACGGCTAGGATGTTTGGTAGGGTTAGGTAGGTTTCTTTAGTTGGTAAGGTCAGGTTCTATTAGGTTATAGTAAATGTCGCCTCTTTTAAAGTACAAATACTTACTAAATTGATAAGAACATATGTGGAAAATTTAATGAAATCGAACAACTCCTTCTGGTGGTAGCGGTGTTCTCATATATTACCGAAATTACTTACTGTTCACTGTTATTTGTAGTACTGTATACCAGTACTTGAACACTCTTAAGAACTTACTGTGTAAACCTGTATGGTGATTTTATTGAATCATTATCTATCTTTGTGTCCATCTTTATTACCCTTGAATTGCACCACTTTTGATGTTATAGCTAATTTTGATGTTCTGTATTTCGTGATTCCCCCTGATTTTACTGGTATGCTCTTTCCACCTTCAGTGATAAGAAGAAATACTGGACCAACAGTCCTGTATTAGTGGTAGATGACACACACCACCCTAACCTTACCAAATGTAACTTAAAATATGTGGTCATAGTTTAAGAGAAGGGTCTGAGCTTATTAATGAAATTTTCTAATGAAACTTTGCCAGAATCCTCTTGCTATAGTTTATATTGAAAACAAAGATAACACAGGATAAATTAATTTTAGTTATAATATAAAAGTAAACTTGCTAGTGGGCAGCATTGCAGATGGGTAAATTTGGGGTTAAGAAAATTTTGTAAGGTAATTTTGAACAGATCTTTAATGGGCATAAAATTATGTTGGAAGGAAACAATACTGTACCTCTGACTCTGAGATGCCCATTAAATACAAGTTTACCACTTGTAAATAAACTTTCCAAACAGAATTTCTAAATCTTAACCATATTTGATCTTCCGAAAAAAGACAAAGTTTTATACACTTAACCCCTTCACTAATGGGATGCTACTTCAATATTTTATTTGGCCAATGCCAGATAATTTTATTCAGCTCAGAAGCTAAAAGATGTGAGCTAAATTACAGTTACAGTACACTGTACTTAGGTCATAGGGGTGACTAACCATGCGTGTTGTGTTTGTAGATTGAATAAATGCTAAAACTTACAGTTTGTAGAATATAATTGGAATTAGGCAGTCTACTGCATGCTGTTATTGGCACTGTGATTTTTTTTTTAAGTGCTAAAAAATATACGATACTGTACTGTAATGTAGTACTATTTATTATGTTTGGTAACATGCATGATATTGCCCAGTTTAACCTCGATTGTGACAGAATCACCATTCCATCATTACCGAGCATTGCGATTTTTTTTTTTTTACAATACCCTTGCTTTATGTCTTGCCACAAAAAAAATTGTCAGAATTTAGCAAGAATTACTTCAGTGAAGCTTGGACTTACATTTGTAGTGAGGGCCTACTTTACTGATCAGAAATTAGCAACCATATATGTAAGCCAGTTGCACTTCCAGATGGAATAGTTCTGTTATCTGTAAGCTAGATGTGGTGATGCTAGGGTCCTCATAGCAGTGCAAAAAGAAAGTTATCAAAACAATTAACAATAATGACCTTGTCAGAAAATTTCCATCTCGGCACAGTCTTAGGAATATCTCATTGGTTTCCCTATTTTATAGATACTTTCTCAGTCTTTGTTCTGAATAATGTAAGTAAGAATATTTGTCTGTGTACTGTACTGTATAGGTGTACCTTATGTGTGTTTGAGAGTGTGTGTGCATAAGAGTGCATGTGCTTCTGTGTGCATAGGAATATGTGTAAGAGTTTCTGCTTGTGCTTTTTATGTGTACTGTATACAGTACATTACCCTGTTCTGTAAATTATACTGTAGCTTTAGCATTTTTATTCTGAAGTGTTATTGTTGATAAATATGTAATTCATTAACCCTTAAAGCCTGGGTGACGTTCCTCTACATTCACAAAGGTGACTTGAGGTGACGTTCCTTAACATTCTTAATTTTTGCAGCATATTTTCAATGTTCAGGCGGGATGAAATATTTTGTATTGGATATTTGTTTAATTGACAACTTAACTTTGACACAAAACTCATGCCTCGTGATCAGTTACCCGCCACCTATTGTGGTGGATGCACGTTCTTCTACCTCTGTTCAGTATTTTATAATTCTTATGAGGAAAATAAAAATATTTTGTGTTTTGTAGTAGCTACAAGGTAGAAAAATAATATAAAAGTGCCTTCAATTGAGAACGGACGAGTTGTCGGATGGAATTTTTTTGTAAGATGGCAGGTCAATGGGTAAAGAAAACACTTAAATTAACTATGTTAATAGTATTCTTAAATAAATTGGGCCTAAAAGTGTAAAAAATAGGGGTTAAAATTGCTAAAAAGTTACATGACTGCAAAAAGTTCTGTGATTGGTTGTGACGTCACTGATTGGGGTGAGCTTCCCAGCAGGAGGCACCAGATGTAGTTGTCCAACTTTCTCAGCTGATCGGCTCTGTAAATAAATATTATTAGATAATTAATTGTGCTTTACTGTGCAACACAGTAAGGCTACTGTATTTAATATACAGTGGTCCCTCGGTTAACGAACACAATTCGTTCCAGAAGGCAGTTCGTTAACCGAAACCATTGTTTCAATAGGATTTTGGGTAATTGGTTCCAGCTCACCGAAAATTACATAAAGTAAAAAAATAATGCAGTAAAGTACACTTACTTTGAGGTGTGTATGTAGAAGGCTCCTGGTTGATGATGCTGATGTGAATTTGAAGTGGGAGGTGGAGGAGGAGAAGGGAGAAGAGAAGAAAGTGGGGGTGGAGGAGAAGCAATTTACTACTTCTTGGAAGGCAAGTCACCTTCCACAAAAATGTCAGGAACCTCTGGACTGACAGATTCTGTAGCAGGAAAATCCTCTCTCCTTTTTGAAGTGGAAGGCTAAGGGCTAGCATCTTTTTCCCGCTGCCTTTTAGTGAAGAAACTGTCAATTTTGGTTTGTGGGTCATTTCTCCTCATCATTAACTGATTTCTGAAGAAGGAGAGCACTTTGTCCTCAACACTACACAAAACAGGTTTTGTTGTTTCCACATCAGGGTGCCTTGATGCCAGTTTCCTGAACATCTCCCAGTGGTAAACAACATCCTTCAAATCTGAAGAAGACATATTATGGTCATCACTTTCCCTTTCCTCCTCACCACTGTCAGCTTCTAACATCTCATCCAGTTGCTGCAAGTCTTCAGTAGTAAGTCCCAGCTCGAGACATCATAAGCTCTTCCACATCATCCTCCTCCACTTTGAGGCCCATTGACTGACCAATGGACACAATCTCCTGGTCCAACTCTGTTTCTTCCTCAAATCCCTCAAAATCATGAACTGCTGATGGCCACAGTGCTTTCCATGCAGAATTGAGGGATCTAATGGAGACTTCTCACCATGAGGACACAATCAATTTTACAGCCTCCAGGATGTTGAATTGTGTCTTCCAGAACTGTGCCAGTGTTAGTTCAGGATCAGTGGAAGTTGCCTGATAACACCTCCTGAACATTTTCTTCATGTACAGCTTCTTGAAGTTGCTGATCACATTCTGGTCCATTGGCTGCATAATTGATGTAGTGTTGGGAGGCAAAAACAACACTTTGACAAAGTCAAATCAAGCCTCCAAAGTGGTGGCAAGTTGATGGTCATGACCAGGGGCATTATCCATAAGGAGAAGAGCCTTTAAAGGGAGTTTATTGGTGGTTAGGTAGCTCTTCACAGAAGGGCAAAACACCTCAACAGCCCATTCATTAAAGAGCTGTTTTGTCACCCATGCCTTACGGTTGGACTTCCAATAAACTCCATATTGCCCTCTTACCACCTTTTGTTGCTTGAACACCCTGGGGTTCTCAGTGGTAGACAAGCATAGGCTTCAGTCAGAAATCCCCTGAAGCATTGGCACCAAGCAATTGGGTGAGTCGGTCCTTTGTGGGTTTATGCCCAGGTAAAGAGGCTTCATCTCTGGTGATGAATGTCCTTTTGGGCATTTTCTTCCAGAACAGCCCAGTTTCGTCCACATTGAACACTTGCTGTGGAATTTAATTTTCTTCATCCACCAGTTTCTTAAACTCCACTACAAACTTTGCTGCTCCTTCCTTATCTGCACTGGTAGCTTCACCATGCCTAACAACACTAAAAATGTCACTTCTTTTCTTAAATTTTTCAAACCAGCCCTTGCTTGCCCGAAAATCTTCGAACTCTGCCAGAAGAACCAGGTTGATCTTCCTTTAAATGTTCGTAAACCTCCCTGGCTCTTTCACAAATAAATTCTGTAGAAACTTAATCACCTTTCATTTGTTTTTCCCTTATCCAAATGAGAAGTAACCTCTCTGTTTCAGCTTTAAACAGTCTGGTAGATTTGTCTCTCATTTATACTTCCTTGATCTTGTCTTTCTGTGCAAGAATTGTCGACACAGTTGATGCCGACATGCCATATTCCTTACTAAGCACATTTGTTCTAATACCTTCTTCATGTTTCTTAATAATTTCCTGTTTCACTTGGCTCATTCTTATTTGACCTAACTTTTCTGTATGGTATATTTTGTTCCTGTGCTTTAAGTAGTATACTAGTGAATTTAGTACAGTCATGATCAATTGTTGTGTCGCCGGTAACCTCACCCGTTCCTACCGGAGACTGACCTGACCGTTCCCAGGTGACCTCACCTAGGTACCTTCTTAACCCCTCATAATCCGCCGATCGAAAGTCTGGAACTCTGACCATAATGTCATTATTGTTTGTTTCCCAATTTAGGGTAAACCTGATTTATCTGTGATCACTGTTCCCTAGTTCTTCCCTATTATGATATCTCTTATAATATTTTCTTTATTTGTTAATACTAGGTCTAATATATTGTCACCTCTAGCAGGTTCTGTAATTAGTTATTTTAAAAAATTGTCCTGTACTTCGAAGTCTTCAGTATTCATAGTCACCTATAATGTTGTCCCAGTCAATATTTCTGAAATTGAAATCCCCCATAATGCACAGGTTGTTGTATCTTGCTGCCCTACTTATTTCCTGCCATATGGGCTGAGCTGCTTCTTTCCCAAGACTTGGGGGCCTGTAAATTACTCCTATACTATAATTAGTTTTTCTCTTCCTTCTGCAATGTCTACCTATACAGACTTGGTTCCTATTTCACCCTTTATTGAATTATTAGTATAACATTTTAGTGTATCCTTTATGTAGAGTGCGACCCCTCCCCCTTCCTACCTTCCCTGTCCTTGTGAAAAAGGTTGTACCCTTTTATGTGGTTCTCTGATAAAAAGTTCCTGCTCGCCAGATTCATCCAAGTTTCGGTGATTGCTATGATGTCTACATTCGCGGTACATACAACCGCTCTCAGCAAGTCTATTTTATATCTAACGCTCCTACTGTTTGTATAGTATACATTTAAACCTACCCTTCCCTGGTCCTGTTTTACCCCTTGTCCTGAGTAAACAAATTTTACTCCCCGGGGCCTGCTTGTTTTTTGACTCCCATTATATGGAGGTTTCACTATTCTGTACAGTACAGGTATTAGTGTTTGTACAGTCCCCTTCACTAGTGCATTTATAGGGGTTCGTCAGATTTTGTGCAGTGTAGCAGCGCTGTCTTTGTTTACATTCAACAGAAGGAAACTCGCAAAAGTAAACATATTATGGAATCACATTTAAACAATATAAAAACAAATATCTCAAAGATAATGATTTGTGGAATGTTTATATGACGAGCCTCTGTAAACGCACTAGTGAAGAGAACTGTACATCTAAATCTATCCTACTTCATTTATATGGGTGCTTTTGTTAGATATTTCTCTTTTTTTCTACTTTTGGGAGTACTATTTAGTATACTACAGGGTACTCTTAGTTTATTCTTTTTTGAATCTCATCTTTTAGTTCCAGCTCCAGTATGATGATGATGATGGTTTGAAACGGGTACGCAGATTGGGTGTCACAGACCCTCCAAACCTTCACTTTCTTGGCCATGATGTTAGTACATGTTTTTCATGAATAATTTTTTTATGTATTTGCATTACCTATAACTACGCTTGTTATTTTTACTGTACTGTATATACAGGATTTCAAAATGAAATCATGATCGTCCTGTATACAAGTTTAACATATGTGAAGTTTATTTTATAAGCTACAAGTATGAATGTAGAATGACAATGCTTGGCTGTAGTATTGCCTTACTTTTATTGCTGCACCCTCTTGTTCTTATGTTTTATATCTTTTGTCATCCTTCCTAAATATTTGTGACAATATTTAATACTTTATTTTGGCATAGGATCGGAAAATTATGTGAATAATATTTTTTATGGATGACAGAGATATACAATATCTGTATGCTTTTGTGTGTATGTGAACTCACACACACACACACACACATGTAGGGAAATGCATACAAATATGCTTTATTGTAAACTAACATACAAAACTGCAAAAACAAAAATACTGCACTCCTATGCTTGTATACTGTACACACATGTACAAATACACTCTTGCAGAAACATATACAGTACAGTGTTGTACAGTTTAGCCTTGTCGAATTCATGGGTTGTTCCTGAATATGTTGCATATAGCAAAATCACTTTTGGCAAATTTAATATCATATGGGGAAAAATAGTTAAGAGAAAAATGCTCATAGATTCAGCACACCGTATTCTAAGACTGCATAATTTTTTTTATTGTTGATAAGGAATCAAATGAAAACAAAAGCATGATGAATAAAACAGTTCTAATTATAAATTATAATGTTCAAATGCAATATTTTTAGGTGCCATTGTACTTAAAGGGTGTAATGGTCAGCATGCTCGCCTCACAAGCGAGTGGTCCTGAGTTCGATTCCTGGGCAGGGTGAAACTATGGAAAAGTTTCTTTATGCTTCCGGTATTTGCCTGTATCACTCAGCTGGCTTCACTTTACCCCCAGTACATCCATGAAACGGAAGGGAGTGAGCCACTCAGACCTTGTACAGTTGAGAGAAGCTTTAGCTTCCCGTTAGTAAAAGGTTTTCACTAAGCTGCTTGAAGATATGTGGTATTGTGAGCCGAGGTAGAGGAGAGTTGATGACCCCAAACGATCGTCACGTCGTTAGTTGGGCACCTAGACAGCTGGGTTCACTCCAACTCTCACCATACTCAACAGGTGGCTCAAACCCAGGTCAGTGGACGGTCATACAGCTCGCTTCACCACTCGTGTCTCATACCGCCAGTGGACGTTATCATACCGCGTGGGGTCTACAGAACCCTGAAAAACCCGGGCTGTTAGCTATTGTCTCACATCACCGTTTGTTCCTACCGCCCTATCAAGCTTTGTCTGAGATTGAATAAAACTTACTTGTTAATACTGATGTTAAATAAACGAAGGAACCAGGTCACGCGATCCGTCTCTCCTGGGTACAGCACAGAGGTGGTCCTTGACCTCTCTCACAGCTCCCCAGCCACGCTTGCTCACTGGTTCACGCTTTCCAGGAGTGACTTATTTACCAGACGATTAACAGCTTAATTAGGACGTACGCAACATTTTCAGACTGGGAAACGATCTATAATTATTTTCAATTTAATAACTGATATTTAATTTCATGATTCGCGTCCCTATTAACTCGGTAAATTACATTTAATATCGTATAGGCCTAGTTCCACAACCTCTCGCTACGTGAGGAGCGCGGTCTTCCCTCAGACGACCTTGAACTCAGCATCGCCAATGGCGCGGCGTTTGAAATTACACTGAAATTTCTGAATATTACATATATATATATATAAATATGTATGATATATGATATGAATGATATATATCGATATATATATATATATATATATATATATATATATATATATATATATATATATATATATATATATATATATATATATATATATATATATATATATATATATATATATATACAGTATATATATATATAAATATATGCTCACCTGGTCACAAAACACTCACACATAAGATGAATGTACACACACCAAAAACTTCTCAAATGCTGTAAGCGCTGTACAATCTGAAAAATGAGTGAAGAATCTGAAACCATTCCAAGATGACAAGCCCTCTTCTGCTCATTCTCACATCCATCGTGCCCAGGTGTTCGAGAAATTTTTGTTTAGAGTGTACAGTATGTTTATTGTTGGTTGATAAGTCATACTGTGATATTCAGTACAGTATACACATGTCCAGGGATTGATTTAGGATGCATTTGTGCAGGATTCCCTCAATTGTTAATGATAGTATGTACCACATGTTCACTCACTGCACATGGTCGTGGGGCACTTCATACGTCAATCAAGAAGTCAGTAATAAAAACACTCCATTCGTTGATCAATAATTTTGTTTGTCTTAAATTTGTACTGTATATATTTCTACTGTTTTGGTGAAAAATCTTATGCATTTTTAATTCACATGTGCTCTTTTTCTCTTCTTGATTTAATGCAAGATTGACCTCTGTACTGTATTTGTTAATAAGTTGTAGTTCATGCAATTTTGTGATATAGTAGTTAATACGGTATTGTCTTTTATTGTTAAGTAACATAAGTAGCTACTATTTGGTGCTAAAGGAATAACATGTTGAAAATTTGAAACGTGTTTGCATCTTTTTTTTTTGTTTCCTGGAGTCTTTTTATGATACTTAATTGCATTTATCCTGTTTTCTAAATATTGTGGTTCATAGTAACTTTCCTAAAGCATCTATTATTGCTACTCTATCAGTAGCACTTCACTAATTATGTTGAATATGTTAGCTTTAGAATATCATGGTGGAAGAAGTCATCCAAAGTCACTTGTTTCTCTGTCTTTGCTCTGGTCACACTTCCCATGTAACATTATGACTCCTGCCGTTGAATAAATGAACTTTATAAATTTATGATCAGTGTTCAAGAACCCCAAAATGTAGGCCAGTTGAGATACTGTATTTCTTAAGCATTGTTATACAATTTGCTTTAGTCAGCTCTAAAAGGTACATAAATACTGTATGATCTCCAAGCCACAAGGTTAAGTTCTTTAGAGACCTGAATCAGAATATAACATTTGCTTTTAATCTTACATCTGGATCTAGCACCTGTATATTTAACATGTCTTTGGGATAAAAACCCAGGCTCCAGGGATCCAGCTTGTGACTAGGATCTAAAAATTCAACATACAGTACAGTATAAAATAAAATTACTGTCAACCCTTGCACTTCCAGACAATGGGGGTCAGATGTGGCAAATGTTGGATGAACCGAGTGATGAAGGAGCGTTAATGATAATCATAATATTGTACATGGGCTGTATTGATAATAATAATGATAAAGTACAGCATGCCCTTAACCCCTGGGCTAGGGTGCCGCTGGCCTTATGCCCCCCTTACAGACTTCCTCAGTAACCGACGCCAAGCTGTACGCTTCCGAGGGGCTGTCTCCACCTTTCAGTCACTCACCTGTGGCGTCCCCCAACGCACCAAGATGGGACTACTCTGCTTCCTTATGCTTATCAATGATGCCCTAAGAGAAATCCCTGCTCACTGGAAATATGTCGACTACTCCACCATTGGGATCAGCGTCAACAATTCTGCTCCCAACTATACCGCTCTTCAGAATTTATTGAACAGTCTCCAAAACTGGGCCACCACAAATCACGTCTCCATCAATCATACCAAGGCCATGGTTATGCACATCAACCTTTCCTCCGACATTGTTCCACCCCCTTCCATTACTTTAGGTCCCAACACACACACCTGGTTGTAGATTCCACTAAGCTCCTCAGCATCACCATAGACAACAAACTAAATTGGAAACCACAAGTCAGTGAAGTTGTCAAATCCTCCAGTTTCTGTCTCAACCTCCTCTGCCGACTCAAATCCCTCAGAGTTCCTGCGCCCGAGCTCCTCAGTGTTTACTCAACATTCATACTTCCCAAGCTCACCTATGCCTCTCCTACCTGGTCTTCCTCCCTAAATGCCACACAACATAAACGTCTAGAAAAAGTGCAAAAGAGGGCATGCAAGATTATTCTCTCCCTTTCCCACTCCACATATCAAGAAGCGCTCAACACACTGACCCTTTCGACTCTCACTGACCATCACCATGACCTCATCTGCAAATTTGGTGAGAAGCTTCTGCACCATCCTCGACACCGGCTCCTACTCCCACCTGAGATCCCTCGCCCAAGAATTGCTGTTTGATACCACAACCGCAACCAGCCCATACGAGCACAAACTGATCGCTATAAGAACAGCCCAGTCCCAACCATTGTAAAAATTATCAATAACTTGTAATCAACCAGTGAATTCACTCCCAGTCAATCTTACTTTTTGCACTGTCACTATGTTGAAATACCCTGTTGTTTGAGCTTCTCCCCACCTATTTATTACAGTATTTATCATATTTGTATCACTTATGTTACTTGTATATTATTTGTAAATCAGGAGACCAATTCCCCAATTATATAAATGTATATTTTCAGCCTTCCCGCTGCCATACTCTTTCAATAAACCGTTAATTATTATTATTTATTATTATTATTAAATAAAAAAATCAACTTTTCCAAAAATAATTTTTAACCATTTTAAATGATAAAATAATAAAAAAGAAGTAAGAAAAACTATATATTGACCCTCTAGAAACTTCCCTGGAGGCCGCAGTGACTAGGTAGATAAGGGGACAGTGTTGTTTTGACGGAGCGCTCGTGGTCACTACGCACTTAGCGGCCATTTTCTGCTTGCCTTTGTGTCCGGGATGGCCAGTAATGCATATATTTACTGATCATAATATTCTTTTCCTATAAATAATTCATTTAGAATTTATTTTATTTGCATTATTTTTCATTAAAAGTGCTCGGCGACACACACACACACAGTCTGTCACCAGGTTGAGGGACGACTCTCCATGGCGACAGGCTAATGAGTACTAACTGCACTAAGCCCACCCACGCTACCCTGCATATGGCGTGACCACCAAATAGTCATGCTGGGACCTAATAACCCGCACTGGGCATTCAAACAATGGCGCGAAAAGGCGAGCGCTGCAGAATGTCAACTGGGGGGCCCTAGATGAACGTTCCGGTCAACCGGGGCGTAGGGGTTAAAATTTGCGGGGGTTGGGTTCTGAAAAAGGCCGCGAATAACAGTTGCTGACCGGGGGGAAGGGGGTTACAATTGTACTCGTGTGAAAGGAATGAATATTCCCTTTACATGTTTGCCCTTAGGACAATTATTTATTTTACCTGTATTGTACAGTCTCTCCTCGACTTACGACTGGGTTCCGTCCCGACGACCAGGTCGTAAGTCGAAAAGGCGAAAATAATACACAGAAATTCTAAAGAAATACTGTACATGTACAGTAAAAGTAATGAATAGTGAAAAATTAATAAAGTGTTACTGTGCACTTACCTTTAATGTAGTCAGCTGAATGCACATGGAGCCTCAATAATTTTTTAATTAAGCATGGAGACTACATTAATTGGATGAAGCAGAGGAGGAGACAGGGCTGGGTCGGTCATCAAGTTCGCTTTCTTCAGACAGGTTAACATACTTGCTTGTTGAGGGAGTGAAGAGGCAGCACTGGTGGGGCGTGAGGAGACAGCAGTGGGGGACTTCTTAAAAAGTAGTATTTCCAATTTAGACTGCACAGTTTGCCTTTTCTTTTCATTGTAAATCTCCCTGTAGCAAGCAAGTGCATCTTGGATCAGTCTGTCAACTTTTGCAAAACGCTCAACATTTTGATCCATTTCTTCAAACATTTGCATCCCCTTATTAAGAGTAGCATATGCCTCTGCCATTTGTTTCACTGAAAACTTTTTGGGGGCTGCAGGTTCTTCTTCTACATTTTGTCTCTCTTCTTCCTCTGCAAATTTCTGTGCCTCCAGTTCAATTAGATCCTCGTTACTTAGCTCTTCTGCTACACTTTCACCAACTGCTCAACATCTTCATTATCAATTTCTAGCTCCTGATGTTTACCCATGTGCTCTATCTTGTTATTAATCTCAGAAATTGCTTCATCTTCTTTAAATCCTTTGAAACTGTTCACATATCTTTTCAGGACCTTCTTTCATATTCCATTCATGCACTGACCTGTAACCTCATCCCATGCTGCAGCTATGTTCTTTGCACATTGCAAAATGTTGTAGTCCTTCCAAAACTCTCTGAGCGTTTTCTCACCTTCAGTAGCAGCAACAGCCTGAGCGAAGGTCGTACGTAAATAGTACGCTTTAAAAACAGCAATAGCACCTTGATCCATGGGTTGGATGATAGAGGTAGTGTTAGGTAGACTACCTTAACATCAGGGTGCAGGTCGTCTAGGTGTGGTGGGTGTCCCGGAGCATTATCTAACATTAATAAAATCTTGAAGGCAACCACTTGTTGCAGACAATACTCCTTGGCTCGAGGAATGAAACAACTCGGGAACCAATCTTCAAACAGTGCTAGGGTCATCCATGCTTTCTTATTACTGCGATAAAACACTGGAAGTGTGTGCATGCTCACATTTTTAAAAACCCTTGGGTTCTCTGAATGGTATATCATGAAGGGTTTTGCCTTGAAACCAGCTACATTCTCCCCCAACAGAAGTGTGATTCGGTCCTTGAATCCCAGCATGGTTTTTGCCTCTTAGTGGATGTATGTCAGTTCTGACATGTGTTTTCAGAATAAGCCAGTTTCATCCACATTAAATATTTGCTCAGGCAAATAATTTCCCTCCATGATGACACGATCTAGCTCCTCCTTAAAAGCTTCAGCAGCTTCCACATCAGCACTTGCTGCTTCTCCACAACCCTTACACTGTGCAAACTGTAACATTTCTTAAACCTTTGAAACCACCCATAACTTGCTGTGAAGTTTTGGTCGCACTCATCTCTTGCTTGCTCTTTCAGGCTTTCGAAAAGGCTTCTTGCCTTAGCCTGTATGGTTAGAAGGCTTAAAGGTACATGCTTTTGCAGCTGATCTTCCATCCACACCACAAGTAATTTCTCCATCTCATGAAGAGGACCTTGTCTTTTTTTCGGTATTATTGTTCCCTTTATAGGTGCTGCTGATCCTTTCACTACCTCACGAATTCGTTCCATGTCCTTTAAAATTGTTGATATCGTCAAGTGAGAGAAGCCAAGGTCGCGTGAAATGGTTGCTACCGTTTTTCCATTTTCATATTGCTTTATTATTTTAATTTTTATCTCAAAAGTAATTGACTGTTTATTTTTCTTCTCAGCCCCACGAGAACTCTCACTTTTACACTTGCCAGCCATTTTAAAGGGAATTACAAACAAAAATTATGTCAGTACACAGCGCGATCACTAACAACAACGACGGCCAAACACCAATTGAGCGGGCTATGGCGTGGATGCTGTACACCACGAGGCGGCCCATCCCAAGCTATCGTACGGTGTCACATTACGACCAAACGTCGGTACTTGAAAATATGTAATGTGAAAAATATTTTATACGACCATTGCCGTCGTATGTCCGGGTTGTCGTAAATCGAATATGTTGTAAGTTAAGGAGAGACTGTATATATGTGTGTGTGTGTGTGTGTGTGTGTAGACACACACACAAAACACATACAAATAAATAATAATGAGAAATTCCTCTCACAAATAATCAGAAACAAGACAACAAAATGTATTAAAAATGTGAGAGTCCACCCTCAACTCAACTCTGTGATTTGTCATTGAAGTTAACTTTAATAACAAAGCACGCCATTCTGTGGGCTATACCCCATTCAAATTACCCGTAGAATACGGATTATCTGAATGTACTTACTGTTGCATAAGTAATATATGTTGCAACTGCAGAAGAACTGAACTGAGACATTAATAGAAAACACATGAACTGTATGTATGAGAATCGGGCATGGGTCAAGTGCGTAGTTGGGCAGCTCACCCTGGCTTAAGTTGGAGATAACAGTGTTTAAAATTGTGTGGGATATCATTGTTTTATATTTCAAATAACACTTACAAAATGATGTGTACAGTCACTATGTCTTCTTGTAAGAAGATGAAGATAAGCAATTACAGTACTGTACTGTAATTTAATAACTGTGCAGTACAGTACAGTATATTGAAAATATCAGGTGTGTTTCCACTGGAAATAATAATATAGTACAGTGTATGTACTATTCATATACAGGGGGTCCCCAGGTTACGAACGGGTTCTGTTCCTGAGGACATAAGTACCGGTAAGTTGGAACACATGTTATGTGCATACCGTACTTACAAAACAATTTTTTAAAGCCTCTATATCATAGCCTTAGTCTTTATATACATCTAAAATCACTTAATTTAAGACAAAAGAAGAAATAGAATTACAAAATTCAGTACGTTTAACCCCATTCTTATCGGTGAGCATTCGTAAGTCGGGGACCTCCTCCATGAAAAAGGAAAATGTGCTGGAGAATATATTAATCTTCTTGTCTTTCATAAGATAAGTGGTGAGGTTGTGTACTATGTGTTGAGGATGGACAAACAGTTGAGTTACCAAATAGGGAATTGATTTATATTTTAATGTTGTGCTACATAATGTATCTGGTGGCTCACGTATTGAACACAAAAATCAATTTCTGCTGTGCAGGGAATCCCCGATTGATGTTGCTTCACTGATTGTAGTTTTGCTATAATGCACAGTACTGCACACCCTGTGACTGTACCATTCTGTACTGATGTAAGCAACTCAAATTTTTGCCAGAAATTTATGTGGGATAGCATAACCATATTACTAGGACTGAAGTGGGTGTCTGACATTGCTCTTGCAAACTCAGAGATTAGCTACATACTCTCATTCATTTCACAGGCAAATGTTTACTGTACATTAATGTTACCAGCACCACACATTTCATGAGTTTGTGATGTTTTACTGTATTGATGGCGAGTTGATTTTTATTATTCCTGTATCAATAATTGTTTAATTGTTCAATTTGTTGTTTCTGCTGTCTGTATTGTATATATATGGACATAATATTTATGACAGATATTACAGTATTTGTATTTAATTTGTTTGTGTAATGTTACAGTGGCAAAAACTTAAGTCAGGAATTTATATTCAAATGATATAGTACTGTACTTGCATTTCAGTTGGAAAATGTGTTCTGTTTAATGTAGTTTCACATAATACAGTGTTTTTACAAGAATGCATGTGGTTTATTAAGTGGAGTACCGGTACACCTTTGTAGTGTGTGTTATTAAATGTTGGTGGTGTAACAATTTCATGCAATAAAAAATTTAAGAGGAATGATGGGCTGCTGCTATGCACGTCAATTGTGAAATACTTTACTATGCCCTTGTATCATTCAGTGTGTTATATAACAGCAATTTGGTAAAGTGTTCCTCGCCAGAAATAACTTGTTTTAAGGGGTGAATTCTTGCAATTTGATAAAACTCAACAACTTAGTCAGTTTACTCATACAATAAACCCTCTTTGTATAGACTAATTGGGGGAAATCCAGTCCATATTAAGCAAATTTTCGGATAAAGCGATTTCCAGCTGGGGTATATTTAATCTGGGAAAGTCTGGGGTAACCAAGAAAAATCCAGACGACAATCTGGATTGCTGCCTGGCACACACGAATGTCAGTCCCAGCCACTTTGTTTACAAGCCAATTGCACTGCTAAGCCCTAATTTGTGCATACCTCCTGTGGACTATTTGTGACTTTGTGGGCTAATTACCATGGCTTCCAGAGGTTAAACAACTTCATTGGGAAGTCAGAAGACAGCCAGAAAGGAGTTTAGTTTGAAGAACAAGCTAGCAGTTCTGGAAGATCATGAAAAGGGTGTGTCTGCAAAAGTTGAAGGAGAAATATGATTTTAAAAAAAATCAACCTTCAACGGCATCACCAACTTTGTGGTCAAAACTGTATGTCCAGTGTACAAGAATGATATTTATTATACTGCAGGTTAGTGGTTCAAGTGATTCAAGAGTGTTTATTTATTTTTGCCAACACGTGAGTAGATCCTGACTATTTCATGTTAATCCGGACTCAATCTGAATTAACAGAAGTTAGTCTGGAGTGGTTTGCCAGTTCGGATAAAGCAAAAGTCAGGATAAAAAGAGTCTGAATTAAGCGGGTTTTACTGTTACTTGGATAACTCATTCCTTGGATCGTGCAGTCTGATTCTTTTTATTTAGAGTGATGTCCTGTTGCAGTTTTAGGAATTAGTTCTTTCTAAACAGTGCCTTGTTGGTGTCTTGGCCAATTTGCCTCCAGTATGAGACATGTGTGCCTAGCTATTATACTGTACAATGTTTTATGTTCTATGTGGGTGATATAGCCACCATCAGCAAATGAACTTTTTATTTTATTTTTAAGGTGTGTTCTGGTACATTCCTGGATGATAATATCAATGACAAATTTGTTTAAAATTTGGAAGTACAGTACACAGACTTGGTATTGATTTTCCTTACCTTTCAACATTTGATTTTTGGTGCTTAACTACATTACTGTACAGTACAGTACTTTGAAAGTAATTCTCTGATACTTTCTTTATTTTAGAAACCTGCATAGATGGTTTTAATATGCAAGAAGGCAAAATTTATTGGTTTTCCTTAATGATACCTTTGAAATTGCCTTTACAGTATATAAACTGGGGAAGGAGTTGGTGTTAATTTTGTGTCAGTAATGAAAATATTGTACTGTACAGTATATTTAATTGTATATAGAGTATTTTTTTGTAAGTTTTGCCAAGCCTTGTGTAGGAATCGGTATAAGTACGTTTTTTTTTTTTTTATACGTATATGTACTGTATAATTACAGTACAAGTATTAATAGTTATACATTTTGCATTAGGCTTGTGTGGTAAATTGGTTGTTGTGCTGTATTTACTGTGTTTTTTCACAAGTGAAAATAATTGTGAACGTTTATTACTCTTCCAGTCTAAACAAGGCTACCCGGAGAAAAAATATGAAAACAGAAGTGGTGGTGGCTTTGTGTCTGGAATTTATGAGGTGAGAGAATGGTTGCTTTGAATTACAGTAGTTTACTACAAAATTTATTTTACTGTATTAATAGAGTTAATCCTTTTTTTTAGTACAGTACAGTACTGGAGTACTGTACATTACAATAAAAAATTATTTCTTGCTTGATGTATCACAAGAACGAATTAGTAGTAATTTTTAAGTATAGTACAAACTGAATTTCTAAGATATGAATTATTGCTAAGTGATTAACTGTGCTGTACAGGTAGACCCTGATTTTTTAAAGGGTAACACTCCTGAAAAACTTTTTGTAAATAGATTTTTTGTAAATTGAAGCCCATTTTCCCATAGACTACCTATAAAAGCTAAAGTACATTCCTATGAAAAATAATTCCCAAAAGTCTTAAAATGCCACGAGATGCTACAAACAAGTTTTTAAATAAATTTTTTGGTGTATGTAAAGTTTATAGGTTAATAAAAAAATTATCAAAATACCGTACAGTATACTGTACAGGAATAATTTTATACAGTGGGGTATGTTATAACGAATGGATTCTACTACGAATATTCCTATAATGAACGATTTTACCTATAAAATTGAGAATGCTATAACGAACGAAACTCCTACAACGAATTTTTTTTTTTTTTTTTTTATTAATTTATTGTTTTCTATTACAAGTATTAATGATATTCTTTATTTCAGGGGTTTAGATACATATTTATGCACTTTTTTACAATTTTTACAATTTTATATTATATTTTTCAGTGTTAAGTGGTTGTATTTGGGGGCCTGGAACGGATTAATCCTATAACGAACGAATGCTATAATGAACAAGGTTCTAGAACCAATTAGATTCGTTATAGCATACCCCACTGTATACTGTATATAATTTTGAAGTTTTGAGAAACCAGATGAGAGTGGGACAAAGTAAACTGCACGAGATGCTAAGCCAACGTATATTACAATTATATTACAGGTACTGCAATAATACATTGCCAACACTGGATGAATTATTACATCATCCTTAATTCCCGTTGATTTGTTTACCTGGCACAAATGCCACCTGACATCTCCCCCCCCGTGCATTGCCAGTACAGTATTCTCCACACCTCCAAACATTTATTCACTTTCTCTTACAACTTTACATTTCTGTTTCACAAAATTAGTGTGTGAAATTTAAGAATGCAGAATTCTCTATTTTTATAATACAGCTGTATTTAATTTTCCAAATATTATATGATAGTAAATGAGTAGAAATTGGACTATGAGATACCGTATTTGCCGGCATATAACACGTATCACCGCATAAG
Organism: Homarus americanus; assembly: GCF_018991925.1. Taxonomy (NCBI): domain Eukaryota; kingdom Metazoa; phylum Arthropoda; class Malacostraca; order Decapoda; family Nephropidae; genus Homarus; species Homarus americanus. Next base: position 8,437,699 of record NW_024737042.1, read on the forward strand.
ACGCACCCCTATTTTGCAAGGATATTTTGTGGATTTTTTTTTTTTTAAGTACTTGTATGTTTCATCATACAATTATGGAAAGTGATTTTAAAGTGGTTTTGTATGGGAAAACATATAATTTTGTGCATGTAAATATAATATATACTGGAATCAAGTAGGAAATCATATACGTACTGTATACAGTATATTTAGTAACAAAATTTTTGTGCTTAGTGGACTACTGCTCGTCCCAGACTCCCTAGCTAGGCACCTCAGCCTGCGGTGCTCGGCCTCCCATCCGTAATACGGGTGCATTAGACGCATGGTAATTTTATATAATGTATATATACAGTCATGCGCCGGTTAACGTCCAACCGAACAACGTCTGATCGCAAATACGTCCATTTTAAAAAAAAACAACACTTCCGTGACGCCTGCTGGACCACCACTCCACGACCTTCTGACGGAGACACGATGATCTTCCCCATACTGGCCAGATATTATGTGTTAAAGGAATATCCTTCCTTTCTTAGGCATTTGTCTCTAGGTGTATTGTTAACCTACATCTATTGAAGATAAAATCTTTCACTTACAAATTGACAATAACACATTTGCTGTAATCAGACATATCTAGTTGCCTCAACAGTTGCAACCCCAGTTGCAGTGGGGTTGCAATATCAAATTCTGTGTCATTACTAAGGAATAATGAAGTCTCTGGTGCACTGCACTCTAAGATTAAGAGAAAACGTTGGAGTCAGGCATCCTGAAGTGAGAGAAAACGGACTCCTATGACGGGGCACTCAAATAAAGAGACATGGCTTCATGTTTTGTGGACTACCCACTGTACAGTATTGAGTGTATCCTTTTCATCACTTTGTAATAAACCTAGCCATGCCTATGTGTGTTTCTGATATTTACCATAACATTATATCTCTAGTGGTCTGAATGAAAGCGGTTGTACAAACACAGGACTCACACATGTCACTCAGACTGACAGACTTGACAAGTTTTACCAACCATAAAGACAGTTGAAGCTTTAAACAATGGATCTTGAATATTCCAACTGTAATCAGACATATCTAAGTTGCCTCAACAATTGCAACCCCAGTTGCAATTTCCAAATTCTGTGTCATTACTAAGGAATAATGAAGTCTCTGGTGCACTGCACTCTAAGATTAAGAGAAAACGTTGGAGTCAGGCATCCTGAAGTGAGAGAAAACGGACTCCTATGACGGGGCACTCAAATAAAGAGACATGGCTTCATGTTTTGTGGACTACCCACTGTACAGTATTGAGTGTATCCTTTTCATCACTTTGTAATAAACCTAGCCATGCCTATGTGTGTTTATGATATTTACCATAACATTATATATATATTTAGTGGGTCTAAATGGTCGTAAAATGGGAAACTTGGGGTTGGGTGCCTAGAACCAATTAGAATAAATCCCATAGGTTTCTGTACTTTCGGACAACGTCCATTTCGGTTAACATCACGTTTCCAAGAACGTATCTAGGACGTTAACCGGCGCATGACTGTTTATATTTTTTTTACCGCGTTTTATATGCCGGCAAATATGGTAACTGGCTCAGTGACTGTGTGTGTGTGGTGATGTGACTGAAAAGTCAGTTGTCTTCTCGTGACTTTCAAGAGTTATGGTGATTGTAGGAGAATGATGTAACATTGAAAACTTATTAGTAGACTTACCTAGTAATAGCACTGCTAGTGTTAGAGAACTGTTATTATTACTAATTAAATTTTTATTTTTCATAACTTTGGAGTTTTTTCTCATAAAGCAGAGTGTGGGAAAAGTTTTGTTTTCATAACTGGAAATTTTACAATATCAAATCATCATAAGTCAGGGTCTTCCCGCACTGTATTCAAAAGGAATTTATATTTTAAATGAATATTGTGTAGCTTTTATTCAGATATTTATTAATAATGTATACAGTATTCATCTACTTTCTTCAGTTATCTTTCCCCAAAATTACCTATTCTTTGAATACATTACTAAATGGGACTGGTAAATAATTTTGAAGGATTATTATTGGAATATTCATACTGTATTTGTATTCAAGTCCATCCCTCCAAACTCCCTCCTTTCCTTCCCTCACTCCATTTTAATGTATAAACAAATGATTTATTATCCAAGGGATATTTTTACTGTACAGTATAGTCTCAGTTTACGCGGTCAATTAAACCCGCGGAGGTCCGCGTAAAACGAGAAACGCGTAAACGAAATAACAGAACATATGGGATTAATTGAAATAGAGACTGGGCCGAACCCTAGACTACCCTTTTTCTGACACAATACATACGTTGAAGTAAAAATAACATCTTAATTTTATGATGGTATGCACACACAATTAATATTTAAGAGAAATATCAATAATATTAGGTTTTTTAACACTTATGTTAGTAGAAGAGATGGCTGGGCACACGGGGATGGGGGGTTGGTTCCGAGGCAGAGGGCAGATTATTGCCCCTCACTTGTATCACTTGTATCACTATCCACCACAGAGGCTTGCAGGGGCTCTTTGTCAAACCCCTCAAAGTCCATATCCTCACTATCACTGACTTGGGCTGGCTGTGGTGGGTAAAGAACTCGGTAATGTTTTGTTGACTGGGCGACCTAATGCGCACCCTGCCCGCGCCGCTTCCCACGTAAATGATGGAATGTACCGCGTAACTAATAATTGCCGGTCTGGCCAGGTGCCGCGTAAATGACCAACCTTGTAAAAGAAATCCACGTAAATCGAGACTATACTGTACTGTAATACTATAAGTTTATTTACATTAGACTTTTAGTTTTTTGGTTGTTTACAATAGTAACATAATACTTCTGATACATAGGTGAGCAGCAATGTTTTGTCTGAGAGGGCTCGGAGATTTGGAGTTACAGATGCACCAAAGTCTGCTCCCACGCCTGAGGCTATTGCAAAGCTGTATAAAAGGTAGAGTATTTACAAATTTTCTCAATAAAAAATTCTGGCTAGAGTTCCAGGTCAACTATCTTTATAGATTGTTCTACTAGTGTTTCTTTCATAGGGAAATTTTAATCAGAAGTATTTGTAGAATTTAAATATGGTACAGTACTGTACAATAATTTTCCACTACAGTAGTATTCAGAAAAATTGGAGTAAAGATAAATGACAATACAAATATACAGCAGCTGATTAATAATTCAATATTAAGAATAACTGTAATGCATTTTTGCTTGAAAGAGCAGCATTCTGGAGTTCATTGCATTGTATTTCTTTCACACAAGTAAAACAGCTAGATGTCTGTAAGACCACTGAAGACTTAATTTTGGAAATTTTACTTTACAGTCTGGATGTGACGGATGAAGACTTCACTCGAGGTCGTTATCGTCTAGATGCCCTCTATATGCGAGGCACGGAAGAACTTAGTACCAAAGATATCTTTGAATACTTCCAGGCCTATGCTCCTTCCAACATTGAGTGGATTAGTGATAACAGCTGTAAGTTTGTGTCAGCCTTCAAAATGTATTACAATACAACCTCAGGAAGCTGGAACTCATAACTCTGACCTCTTCAGTTATCTGGAAAATTAACTCAGACCCTAAGCTATTTCACACTTGTGGAGAATCCTCAAAAATTCAGAGGTGGGAATACACTAGTGTACAGACTTACCACCTGCACGTTATTGGTCATGTAGAGGCTGTTAGTGAACAGATGTCTGCCAATTGTGAGGCTGTTGAAAAGTACACAACTGAATTTGTTAAGTTAGTGAAGGATGAAAGACTTGGGTCCTGGGCAGATTTATAAGGTAGACAGGTAGTCTTTGATTACCTCAGGGAGGTGTGACCCTGCCTTGCCAGCTCTTCCCACCCTGTGGGTTGGTTTTGGGAAGGGCATCCAGCTGTAAAACTCTGCTTCTACATGCCTTATGGCAATTGGGTTACCAGAACTGTGTCCATCCCCTGGTCTGCTGTATTTTCTAGAGTGGCACTCTTTGGCAGTACTGTACACCAGGACATGGGTTTGCAGTAATGAGGAGGGGAAGGGGGGGGGGGACACATCTCATTCTGGTTTACCTAACATCTGCCATCAGGTAATTGCGGCTAACCCATGCAAACGTGGAAAATGGCCATAAAGCATTGAAAAAGATGAGACTGGTGTTTTGGGGGGACATTTGCTTTATAACATGTTTGCTGACATGGTGAAAACAGTGACATGGCTTTGAAGGGAAGGAGAGGTTTACTGTTTTAACATTTGCAAATGCTGTTAGCTTCCTTATATGTTAACTACAGGTACTTGTGACAGGATGAGTGCTGAGTCTCATTATCTGAAAAGGCAGGAAAATTATGCTTGTATTTTACGAGGTTATAAATAGGTATGGATCGTCCAAGAATTTTTTTTTTCGCACCTGAGGCTCATGCATATTGTTGTAAGGTGGGGCTACCAGAGAACTGACCTGCTTATTATTGCATTTAGTTGTGTGTAAATGTTTTATTTTTTATCTAAAATCCAGAAAAAGAGAGTTCAGTCCTTGCCATTCTGGATTCTTGAGAATGTACGATCTTGTGAGCTGGCTTTGTGAATTATTGGTAGTAAAAATGAAAAAATTCTGTATTGTTAACTTCTGATTATTTTGCTTTGTAATAAGAGTGTTATATTTTAATTGTGTGGGGAGTCTGTCACTTTTTTTTTCAGGGATTAGCCCACTCGGGCACAGGTCACTGACCAACATCGGGGCCTGGGGGGCAAAAATGTAATAATAATAATAATACAGTGGTCCCTTGGTTAACGAACACAGTTCGTTCCACAGAGTCCCTCGTTAACCGAATCTATTGTTTCAATGGGATATTGGGTAATTGGTTCCAGCTCACAGAAAAGTACATACAAAGTAAAAAAAAATGCAATAAAGTACACTTACTTTGAGGTGTATATGTATGTAAAAGGTTGCTGGTTGATGATGATGATGGGAATTAGAAGTGGGGGTGGAGGAGAAATCACCTTTCAGGGGACCCATGCTTGATGCAGTAATTTCACCAATAAAATTTTAAGTTTACTTGGTGTAATTCAAGATTATTTTATTTAAATCAACACTTCACTGCACTATATATTATCAATATGTTAAATATTCAAGACACCAACAAAATCGATATTCACTCCATTGTAAACAAAGCCAAACTGGCGCCTGGTGGGTGAGTCAAGCGGCTGATGGGTGCACAAAAAACTAGTTCCCTGTACTGCATATATTATCAATATGTAAACTAAGTTTTAAAATGACGAATAATTTTAATATGAAAAATGTAAAAATATTAAAAAGCACAACTTTCTTGATATTTACTCCATCTGGAAACGAATGTAAACAGAACAGATTACTGAATTGGCAGACTAGCCCATCAGCTGATGCTCACAACAAAACGTGTTTGTCGTAAGGTTTTCGTTAATCGAAGTTTTGTCCGTTAACCGAATTGAAGATCCTTGTGGGAGGTAATTCATTAACTGAAATTTCGTTAATTGAACTGTTCGTTAACCGAGGGACCACTGTATTAATAATAATAATAATAACTCATAGTTAAATAAAATTATACCTGTAATGTAAAATACAAAATTGAAAATAAAATACAAATTATAATAATATTAACAAAGAACCATAAAGAAATACAAAAATGAAAAAAATACAAAGTGAGAAACATTATATGTATGTTGTGTTGTCAATAGTAAGAGAAACAATTGAGACCATGCAATTGTGTGTAAATGAAGCAGAAAGTCAAATCAGCAACCTGGGACTTGGTCACAATTTTCATGTTGCCATATAGCAGCAGGGTCTAACATTAGACAACACATTATGCTTCCAATATCTTCCCGGGCTGTAGTACCTCCCTGTTTGGTACACTACTCTAAATAGTTGATGCAAAATGCTACATTTTAGTTGTAGGTAAGAAACAGAATCCAGCTGCTCACAGTACCGTGGCAACATTCCATATCCAGACATTTTTATAATAAATACAAAATATGAAATTAACATTTTGAGTTCTGTATGAAGTTGAAAGAACCCAATAAAATATTTATTTTGTAGATATTAAAATAAGGGTACTGTTTGCCACTTTCATAATTTCTTGATGGTATTAATTTAATTTTTTCTGCCATTGCTTAAGAGTTTGATGAAAGAAAACATTTCAAATGCTGTCTCTTTCTGACAATTTATGTCAATCATCCAGTTGGTATTTATAATCATTAGTCATATTTATGAAGTATTTTCAGGCTGTATGGATGAGTCTACTTGAGAAGAGCTCCCAAGTCAAAACACTATATAAATTTAATATTGTTTAGGATTTACTGAAGTACAGGTCACTGAATAATGACTACAATTTCAGATACTGTATATTTAACCTTACTCATTGGACTTTCTTACTTTATCAGAAATTAATATTAAACTCATGAATTAGAGATGTTTCTTTTCTTTCAGGTAATGTGGTTTGGCTAGATGCTGCTGGTCCAGTTCGTGCACTGATAGGCCTGTCCTGTCCCATTCTACCCCGAGAAGCAGATCTAAAAAAAAATAGACATACTTTAAGAAGCAAAAATGGCCGAAAGGTTGGAGAACAGTGTACAGTGTATTGTATTATATTAATTTAATTTTTTAGGTGCCAGGATTGCAATCTTGTGTGCTGCAGTAAAGTGAAAATGAGTATAACGTAATAAAAAAAATTGTGCAGTAAAGGAAGCTGAATAAAAATAAATCAGTTCATAAGTTGGATGATAGTTTTGTAGGCTGTTTTAGGAAGTGAAGATAGGAAGAGGAGGAATGGTGATAACCCATCGTAATTTTGTATGTAGTAAAAGTTTAGAATTATAGGTACAGTACCTGTATTAGGCTGAAATTGACTCATTTGTATGAAGGTATACATGGTAGGTTTTTTTTCTCTCTTTTGTTGGAAAGCAAGTGGAGCATCTTGTTTACACTTATCCATCTATCCATATGTTTGTTGGTCTGTTTGATCTTGCATCCATTTCTTGTGTCCCAAGGTCTTGTGCATAAAAGTATTTTGATACTGTATTGATTTTTGTTTTACATACACAGCTGACAGTACTGTACAGTACATACAAAATTGTACACCTGGTTAAAAGTTGGAGGTTATGGGTCAAAAAGGTCAAAAGTAAAAAAATAATAAAATCTCTAATACTAATCCAGCATCTTTTAACCTCTTCAAAGTGACACCCTTTAGTTTGGAAAAGATATCACCCATTATTATAATCGATATTATCTTGGTTTTGAGGCATGATTGTTAACCAACAACCACTGTATGTCATAATGAGTTAGTACTCCTATTGTTGATGTGAACATGTGCTTATGTTATGTTGAGCAAATGCTATTTAGTGTAATACTGAATACAGTATGTAGTGTGTTAAAGTACTAATGTTACAGTGAACATAGTGAGCCGGTGTTGAAGTAAATGTGTGCTAGTGAGCATGTCTTACTGCTATGTTAAACATTAATTACTAGTTTTTCTCCTAGTTGTTTCAAGCCCTTTCCTGTCACTCTCTAGATTTCTCTTGCATGATGATCCTTAACTACTTCGCTGTGTTTTGATTTTCAGCACTGTAGCTCGACTCACCCAACGCAAAAGAGGGAGAGAACTAAAGTTAATAGATAGATGGAAATATTTGTAGAAAATATGAATTTAGATGTTATTTTTACTGCAACATAGGTATTGTGTCGGAAAAAGTGGAATTTGGGGGTCGGGCCAGTCTCTATTAGAATTAATCCCATATGTTCTGTTGTTTTGTATGTTAATTTTTACCCTTTTTATTTCTTATTTTAGATTATAATCTTGTGATTTTTCTATTTTCTAGACAAAAGATACAAGTGGTAATAAGAAGGATGATGGAGGAACACCTAAGATTAAAATAAAAAAAGAAAAGAAAGACTCATCACAAAGGAAGAAAAACAGCAATAAAGATGGACACAGTAGTAGCAGTTCAAGTAGCAGTAGCAGCAGTAGTGGGAGTGAGGATGAGAGCTCATCATCTGACTCATCAAGTGGCAGTAGTAGTGACAATAGCAGTGAAAGTAGCAGCAATAGTAGTAGTAGTAGTGATAGTAATGCATCTGACATTGAGACTGAAGATGGTAAAGAAAAGACAAAAAAGAAGAAAAAAGTGAAAGTAAAAGTTGAAAAGATGGATGAAGATCCAGTGGCATCAGTCCCAATAGTGGAGGAAGAGGTAAAGTTCTTTGAAACAACAATGTAAATTTCATGATTTATACAATGCCATTCACATTATATATAAAGAGTTAGAATTTTATTAACATGAATACTGTCCACTGCATTTTTAATGGAGTGAGAACATGTAAGGTGCTATTTGAAACATGAACATGTAGAAATTATTGAGGTAAGTTTTTATCTATCTGAAGTACAACAAAAATTTAGAAATTAAATTTATTTGTATGGTGATGATAACTCTATTAATAGTGTGACTAATGCTATCGCCGTACATTAATATATAGTACAGTAATGCTAATTGAGGTTACATTTTGGGGGGATTTTGAAGTACTTGTACATAAGACTTCCATAGGTTGGACTATATGGGGCTCGAGGCTATCCGACTAATGTCTAACCTACCCCAGGTGCTTTCAACCATTTTTTTGCTGTTAAATCCCTTTCCAAAACATTATTAAAGTTAACAATATACTTTTACACTGCACTTAAGTTTTATTATAGCAAATGAATCATGAGGTGGAGGACAATGAGGGGCTGCATACACTTACAATGCCTGTATTCACACTTATATTGTGTTACACTTTACATTTAGTTACACTAAAACACTTGTATTTAGTTACACTTATATCTAGTATGCACTTTAATCTGTTTTATGTCAAAAAAGTACCGGTACTCCACTTCAACACAAGCTCCTCACAGATAACATTCATGGAGACCCCAGCATCAATTCTGTCTCATATCTTCAGTTTCTCTTCAATCGGTAGAGTTCTGAGCGCCATGCCATTTCTTCCAGTGATCCTCAGTGGTGTTGTTTTGCCTTTACTGCTTTAGAAGACATACTACACCAGGGAAGCACAAAAAAAAAATAAAAAAAAAACTACTGTGCAAGCAATGGTCACAACAACAAACATGTGGGACCTGACTCTTGTCCCAGCTGCTACCTCACAGAACCTCCCTAAGTCAGAGCTTGTCTGACATATGAGGTTCTTACTGTATGTACAGGATTGCAGTTCAGAGAATTTACTGTACTGTATATAGAAATTAATTGTCACTGGAAAAGAGAAAATAGCAATACACTGTACGTATCCTAATTTTCCTCTTAACCCTTTCACAGCGGGAGGTTACCCTAAGCTGAATATAATCGTCTGGCAGTAGCCAGAATAAAATGGCAGGTGTGTGACACGCGGTGAAAGGGTTAAGAACTATGTAGGTATTATTTTATGATGGTCCAACTAGTAATATCCATTGCCAATTGGTCATTTTAATGTTAAAAAATTACATGTATAGAAAATTCATACTGTAGTTAATTCATTTTGAAGATTTAAGTTGGAAAATTATATTAAGATACAAAAATTGGTTTGTTTCTAGGGAAGTGTTCGTGCTGAAGATGTAGCCATCCCAGTACCCCCAGGACGATGGAGATTGGGAGTTCCGTGTTCTCGTACTAAAGCAATACTTTTACGTTTCTCCGGTCGTAAGGATAGAAAACCAGATGGTGCGGAAAGAAAATCACAATATTATCGCAAGTATGGGAATCCTAACTTTGGAGGTATGTATTTAAGAAACATTGTATAAGCATTCTCTCTTGTGTTTACTACATTATCATTAACTAAGTTTAGTTCATAGTACAGTGGGGTATGCTATAACGAATCTAATTGGTTCTAGAACCTCGTTCGTTATAGGATTAATCCGTTCCAGGCCCCCAAATACAACCACTTAACACTGAAAAATTTTTGTGGAAATTGTAAAAAATACAGTACTTTATCTTACCTTAGTGTTGTTCAGCATGCAGGACAGGAGGCAGAGGGGGAGGGGGGGGGGAGAGAATTATGGAGAAGAGGTGGAAGGAGAGGAGTCATCCTTCCTAGCCCTCTTTGGTGACTGTCTTACAGGCACTTTGTCTGTTTATTTATAATTTCTTTCATAGTTTCAAGGGTTATTAGCTTTCTCACTCGCTTTTGACGATTCAGTGTTGCAATTGTACACTTGTATAACAAAATAGTTATAAAAATGACACGAATTTCCACATCAAAAGACGAAATTTCAACAAGTTCAGTGGTGCACTGACTACACAATGAACCAATATGGCGCCTGACGCTCTTGCTGGGAGCCGCGGTACAACAATATTCATGCGCCAGACGAAATAGTCCCGTATTCATCCGCGTTCGTTGTAGGAGTTGCGTTCGTTATAGCATTCTCAATTTTATAGGTAAAACCGTTCATTATAGGAATATTCGTAGTAGGATCCGTTCGTTATAGCATACCCCTCTGTATATTAATTTGGGAGAATTTTACTTCTTAATTTTTTTACAATGAAAAGTATTCAGTTAAAAATCAAGAGCCAATAGTTGTAAAGTGCTGATACTTCCTTACCAATAAGGTTAAAAACCACATAAATCATAAGAAATTTGCATGTGTGCATTCAATGGCCTTTGTCTTGAGCCTGGAGGCTACTGTATTTATGGGTTTATGTCTGTGCTTCTTGAGTTAATATCATGTCCGGGAATGAAAGAAAGGATTCTGCTTTTCTCTTACATTCACACATACTCTCAGTGTTTCATAATCCCTTTCACACATGCTTTGATTTGTTCATTTTTAGTTGCTCTTGGTACAGTATTAAGAATTGCTGACAGGATCAAAGGATATACTGTACATGACTTGGAGTGAAATAAAATTTTATTGATGATATTATTTTTATGGCAGGTATTAAAGGATTCCTCAGTGAAAGTGGAAGAAAACGAATGCGAGAGGCACAGAGAAGGAGAGAAGTTGAAGAAGGTCAGAGATGGGGTAGAGATGATAAAAATATTGAGGAAGGACCCAAGAATCCTTGGGGAGCACTTGCTTCAAACTGGGGGCATAAAGAAAGTCAAGAAGATGACAGATTTGACTATCAAGCGCTCCTCCGACAACACCAGAAAAGAGGTACAGTATATGATTAACAAAGCCATAATAGATGGCCTTACAGGTGCTTTAGTGGTGAGGAATAGTAACAGATAATCCAAGCAAGAGTTAAGACAGGTTGCAAATTTATCATTAGTTGCTGGCTGCTAATGCTTGAATTTTTTTTTACCTAAAACAAAATGGGCCGTCAAAATATAGTTCTGTTACACTTGATGATATCCTAAATGTTACATAAGATTTTGTCACTATATGAGAACTAATGAAATAGAGTTTACTTGTATGGCTTGATACCAAATAAGAAAAACTAAAGTGAGGTACAGTATTATAAAAAAAAATAAATAAATTATACAAGGAAACCTAAAAAAAAAATTTCACCTTAATTTTATGTAAAGGTGAAATCACTTCTTACTGCAGGTGTTTTGTTTAAAAATAAAGATTCATATAAATAATTATTCGTGAAATTTTCAGCGCCTGGTATGAAGAGAAAGAGAGCTGGAAGTGATTATGAGGATGAAGATATGATGGACGATGAAGAGGACTTTGATGATTTTGGGGATGGAAGTAATGATGACCACTATAGTAAAAATCAGGGAAGTGATGACAGTGATGATATTGTGCCATGGAAGAGCAAAATTAAGGTTTGTAGTTTATATATGTATAAATGTTTGTTTCACTTTAGTAATACCTGTACAGTACATTTATTGGCAGCAAAAACATTAATATTCTTGGAGCTCTTTATAATATGTAAGATAGTATACAGTACTGTATATTATAACATATATTTTGTATCTTTAAGTCAGGGTTTATAGTAATGGAGTTCTGTTAATGATACATTTGAAGCAAGACTCAAGTTAAATTTTTTTTTATCAGATTCCAAGAATGAAGATGTATGCAGATGCTGAACAGAAGAAAAAGAAACGAAAGAAATCTGACGACCTGTGGCATCGTCTATCTGGTGGAGGATTCCGAACTACTGGTGGGGTTCAGGACAGATTATCAGATATGCGTACCCCAAAGGGCCGCAGTATCAAGAGTAGGCTAGATCTACGTACAAAGCTGTCAAGCAAAAGAAAAATAGGCCCCATGTCAGTTGAGGTAGACAATGCTCATTATTATAGTCTAATTGCCAGTGATGATGACTAGAGTCTCATTTTTTATTAGATCAAAAAGTTTCAGAAAGTTTAAGGAATATGTTTCATAGTATATTTGGTGTAAATATGCTTTACTAAGCAGTCCCATATTGTACTGCTTCCATTTTCTTTCTTTCTTTCTTTCTTTCTTTCTTTCTTTCTTTCTTTCTTTCTTTGCCCTACCAGATATTACAAAAAAAAAAGGATCCTTCTGATTTCATTAATGTTTATATGTTTTTAAGAAGCCTTTCATGGTGAGGACCATACTGTAAACTTGACCTGTTCACCATGACATATATTGCTCTTCATGCCTTCTCATAGGGTTCATAATTATAAAGAAAATTTGGAGTTGCATGGAGAATTTTCAAAGATAAATGTGGTTATAAAAATATGCTTGGTAATTGAGCAATAAAAACAAGAGAATATTGTGCCAAATAATATAAAGAACTAAAAATGGCTGGATCAGATGAATGTTTTTTAACCTCCTGATGTAAGAGAAAAATTAAGTTTATCATCAGCAATTAAATATCATCAGCTTATGATTATTAATCCAATTGTAACAATGTTGAAATGTTAAACCTGGGGCATGTACCCAATGAATAGTTTGGATTTTAAACTGGGATTAAGAGCATCAGGAATGACTGGCAGGCATCTTTATTACTGTATGTATTTACATAGCTAACTTAAGTTATAATTACTTTGTAGGTTTATTTATATGACAGTTGGTATTACTATTTCACAAAGTGAAGTGACTGGTAGGTAATCCTTTAATGTATTATTAAATACAGTAGCTAACGTAGGGTAATAACCTAATAAATATATTTATGTGATACTTGGTATAAATTCACAAAGTGAAATCACCATTTTTAATGTGCATTTTTGTATATATTACATACAAATTATGCTGTATAGAATGGATGGGTTATCCCAAAGTTCTTTTGTTAAAGTGACATTCTTGTTGTAATGTGTGTAAACCACATCACAGGTCTCAAAGTGACTGAGGAGGATGGGACAGATGAAGTGAGAAATAGATGTAAGGGAAACAACTGTTATATTCTGTAGCAGATGAAGTTGACCAGAATCTGGTTTCATTGTTAATTCTTTCAGACTACTTTTTAAGAGATATTTTAATGAGACATGCAGGTAAGCTTATATTCTTTAGTCATTGCACTATGGTTAATTAATAAACCAACTGTTGTACACGTTCTTATTTCTTATAGACCCATCAGAAAATATTGTATACAGTAGATTTAATCTTACGCCACAAAAATAATATATGTTTATTCAATTTATTTTTTTTGTGCACCTAATAGCTATAAAAAATGGGCACTGTTGTTTGTATATTAAGTACTTAATACAGTGTATGTATTAGATTTCAAGTTTTTTTTTTGTTTTTTTTTTTCTTTTTTTTTTAAAGCTATTTCCTCCCATAATGAAGAATAGCCAGAGTCAAGAGCAAACATGGATTCATTTGCTCATTTGCTGTCAATTATTCGCTCTTGTAGTAACAGCTGCAATTTTGTTTTACAACAAGGCCCAATGCTGTCTGGTTTATCACTGTTTCATTCTTTTAATAAAATAATACTCCCTTTTGCTGGGCATCACTTACAGAATATTCACAAAACACTGCTAGTCTCTTTAAAAATTCTACTCTCTCAACCTTCAGTATTATTTTTATTCTTCTCCAGCTTTTGTGTGGTTGATAAAGGAGTAACAAACACCTCAAAGAAGGGGAAGGAATGATAGGTGTCTTGTACCACACTGAGGTTTGTGTACCCCTTGATGCACACTAGTGGTGTCTAGTGAGCATTCTGCATGTTGTCTCCAGCAAAAGGTGTTAATTTTTAATGATATTGGAACATTTCATAGAAGTTTTACAAATTGATTGCTAGCTCTGAAAGTCTTAAAAAAGTTATCTCCAACAGGTGGAACAGTATTGTATCAATGCTTGAAATACTATACAGTATTGAAATGCAAGATATAATTATCTGTGGTACAAACTTCATAACAGTATACAGTGGTTCCTCGATTAACGAACGGTTCAATTAATGAAATTTCTGTTAACGAATTAGCTCCCATGAGGATTTTCAGTTCCATTAACGAACAAAACTCCGATTAACGACAGCCTTATGAGAAACCTGCTTTGTTGTGCGCATCAGCTGATAGGCTAGTCCGCCAATACAGTAATTGGTTCTGTGTTTACATTCGTTTCCAGTGGAGTAAATATCAAGAAAGTTGTGTTCTTGAATATTTTTGCATTTTTTATATTAAAATTATTGGTCATTCTGAAACACGAAGAAGGCATTAGAATCAATGCACTCTATAAAGAATATGGCATGTCATCATATTTTGCCTCTACAATCAGCCATTTGATATGTAAACAAAGCTGCCGGGAATACGACATACACACCTCAAAGTAAGTTAAAATATAGTATTCTATTGTTTTTTATTTATTATTGTACAGTACTGTATTTAATTTATATTTAATGTTTTGTTAATTATATTACCGGTACACAGTACTTTGTATGTATAGTACTTTTTCTGTGAGTTGGAACCAATTACCCAAAGGTTAGATTAGGTGACAACACAACAAACATATATTGTTTCTCACTCTTGATCTTTTTTTAATTTTGTATTTCTTTATGGTTCATTATTAATACAGCTGTATTATTATTATTATTGCTGTTATTATTATTACATTTTCGCCCCCCCAGGCCCCGATGTGGATCAGTGATCTGTGCCCGGGTGGGCTAATCCCTGTATATAAAAAAAAAAAATCCCATTGAAATAATAGATTCAGTTAACGAATTTTTTGGTTAACAACCAACTCTGTGGAACCAATTGTGTTCGTTAATAGAGGGACCACTGTAATGTGCAATACAGTGGCATTTTATATTGAAGTTATAAATGCGTGTTAATGGAATACCGTATAACATCCCTTGTCTCTAGTTATGTTATTAAGTAGCTATAGTTGCTACTCATCATAAATAATGACAGTATATTGAATATAATGCTGAATTTTCATTGCTTAGGTACAAATACACCTAATTTCACAACTCAATGACTCATTGTAGATAGATATTTCAGTGGAAAACACAAAATTTCATAGATGACAACATTCAGTTATGATACGGTAATTGTTGAAATATGGGACATAATTATATGGTTTTAGCTTTCTTCCTTATAATTATTAAGAATATTAATAACTCATTGGTGGTGATAGAATCACCTTTAAGACTAACAGGAGTTCCCTATATTATGTTATATGAACAGTGACAGAAGAGGCTCAGATGAATCCTTAAAGTGACTCGGACACTGATGATACAGATAACAGTCATTTGCAGAACAAAGAATTGATTGCTGGATGAGAGTGGAAGTCATTTAATAAGGTGACATCTTACTGTAGTTACCATTAAAGTGCAATAACTGTATATACAGTATATTTTTCTGGTGTAGCTGAAATGGCTTTGATGAATGTTTAGCATGCAAGGTGTTAATCTACTCTAAGTATAAGAGTAGAAATAATATTAAGAGGAAATGACAGTTGGATAAAGTATAACAGGTACTATGAAGTAATAAGAGCACAACAATGTATGAGAAATACAGTAATACAGGTACAGTACTTAAAAGTTGCAAGAGTGCAAGGAAAACTACAAATACAAAAGTTCCATTAAGTTTAGTAATGGAGCTTGTTTACAATAAAATTTTAGGGAATTTCAAACATCCTGTGTGTGATATTGGGTTTGATACTGATATCTCTAAATTTTAAAACAATATAAGGATGTGCAATTATTAATTTGTGTAATGTGTAAAGTGAGAAAAAATAGATAAATAATTTTATTGACAATGAATTAGCCATTTCCTACAACTGGATCATATATAGTGCCTGTGTATAATTATAACTCACCTTAGTAGGTGCCTTAAAGAAATGGCTCAAATCTAGTACAGTAGTTGGGAAGGCTCGACAGACCATATAGATTGTTTCCAAATTTGTTTACAGTATTTTAGTTGTACTTAAGCAGTCTTAGATTTTGCATGGGATAGTGATTCAGCCACACAGAGTATTAGGTTTTATATCTAAAAGTGTAAGTAATAAGAGTGCAGAGGTCTTATTGCAACTACAGTATTACCCCGCCTAACGCGGTTTCACTTAACACGTTTTTTCATATACGCGGTGCCTCGCCAGAGCTGAACTTTCACTTAACACGGATTTTTTCCACATATACGCGGTGAGTGTCCGGCTCGAGACGCTATTTTTAGATTTGCCCCACCCGCCAACCTGCCTGACTGCCTGTTTTAGCTCATAAAATTCATACAAATTACCCGGCCAGAATATAATTTACATTGCTGGAATTCTTATAATTTGGTGATCATTTTGAATATAAACATCATATATTTTGCATTAGACATACAAATTTTAGATAAAATGTTTTCTCTAGTAAATATGTTATCTTTTGTGCAAAATATATGACATTTATATTCAAAATATTCCTGGTCTTACAAGGAATCCAGCAATGTCAATTATATTATCCTAACTTTAGTTTGAGGTATTATTTATTACTAAAAAGTTAAATATTCTGGTTTCCCCACACATCTCCTTGGGACGGTTGGTGGGGGGTGGGGGGGAGGGAGGGACCGACCGACCATCTGTTACCCCGTGAAGAATATTTTTTTTTTTTATTAACTGAAGATATTTGTTTTAGCTCATAAAATTCATACAAATTACCCGGTCAGAATATAATTTACATTGCTGGAATTCTTATAATTTGATGATCATTTTGAATATAAACATCATATATTTTGCATTAGACATACAAATTTTAGATAAAATGTTTTCTCTAGTAAATATGTTATCTTTTGTGCAAAATATATGACATTTATATTCAAAATATTCCTGGTCTTACAAGGAATCCAGCAATGTCAATTATATTATCCTAACTTTAATCTGAGGTATTATTTAATACAAAATGTTAAAATTTATTTTTTTCACCCACTCTTCTCTTGAAGGGAGGATTGGTGGGGGGTGGGGGGGAGGGTTGGGACTGACCGCGCGGTTGGAAGAGGGGGGAGGCAAAATATATGACATATATATTCAAAATATTCCTGGTCTTACAAGGAATCCAGCAATGTCAATTGTATTATCCTAACTTTAGTTTGAGGTATTATTTATTAAAATTTAGTGGTTTTCCCCAAAAAATTTCTCAGAGAGGGAAGAGCCAGCAGTGTAGTGTGAGAAGAGGGGGAGGGAGTTGAGTCCATTATTTGAATGGACATTAACTTGGCGACTGTATTTCTCTATTTCTCTTAAGTATTAATTGTGTGCATGTACCATCATAAAATTAAGATGTTATTTTTACTACAACATAGTTATGCGTCTTCAAAAAGTGGAGTTTGGGGGTCGGGCTGGTTTCTATTGGAATTAATCCCATATGTTCTGTTGTTCACTTAACGCGGATTTCACTTAACGCGGAACCCTCTGGGTTCTATTGACCGCGTTAAGTGGGGTACAACTGTATATCTTGCGCTAGTCAGGCCGCACCTCGACTATGCTGGTCAGTTCTGGTGCCCTTATTATAGAATGGATATCAATTCACTAGAGTCGGTGCAGCGAAGAATGACGAAAATGATTCCAGGACTTAGAAACCTTCCATATCAAGATAGGTTAAAGAAACTAAACTTGCATTCCCTAGAAAGATGAAGAGTGCGGGGGGATATGATAGAGTTAATTAAGTGGGTGAAAGGAATCAATAAAGGCGATATAGATAAAGTCCTTATAATATCCGAGCAGAATAGGACTCGTAGCAACAGATTTACTTTGGATAAGTTTAGGTTTAGGAGGGAGATAGAAAGGAACTGGTTCACAAATAGGGTGGTGGACGAGTGGAACAGGCTTAGCAATATTGTAGTAAGTGCTGGAATGCTGGAAAGTTTCAAAAGGAGGATAGATAGATTCATGGATGATATAGAGTGGTAGTATCTCTCGACAGGAGCTGTCATGCACAGGCCAACCGGCCTATTGTAGACTCCTTATTTTCTTATGTTCTTCTTATTGGAAAGTGGCTTATGTGAGTCCTATCTTCAAGAAGGGCTATCGTCATTCCACGAACAACTATAGACCTGTGAGCCTGACCAGCATAATATGTAAAGTACTGAGAGTATAGTCAGAGATGCCGCGATGGAACAACCTTGTAAAGGATTGCCAACACGGTTTTATGTCAGGGCGCTCCTGCTTAACACAATTGCTCAAGGTATTGGATATTTGGACCCATATTCTGGAATGGGGTGGTAATATCGACAATATATACCTAGATTTTGCCAAGGCTTTCGACAGTGCACCCCACGAAAGGCTGAAAATCAAACTTGAAGGGTACGGAATTCAGAGAAATGTCCTTGCGTGGATCGAAGACTTTCTACATGACCGCAAGCAGTGTGTGGTGATTAATGGCATGAAATCATCATCTCTACCTGTCACAAGCGGGGTACCACAGGGCAGTGTATTTGTTTGTTTCATAAATGACATGCCTGACATTGTACACTCCTCCATACAAATGTTTGCTGATGATGCCAAGTTATTTCGGGAAATCAAGAACCATGCAGACTGTGAAGAGCTGCACAAGGATCTCTGTGAGCTCCAAGAATGGTCGAAGAAATGGCTGGTGAGATTCAATGTCACGGAGTGTAAGTGGATGCACCTGGGGTGTACCAACGGTAAGGAGGCGTGTCATATGTCCCAATGGGATGAAGAAACTGCACTATTTGAGACTGAATGTGAGAATGACCTAGGTGTATATGTTGACAATGAGCTGAAGTTCTCGGGCCATTGCGAGAAGTTAAATCAGGCAATTAAATTATTGGGTCTTATAAAAAGGTCGTTCAGATATCTAGACGGTCCGCCCCTCGTAACGATCTTCAAGAGTGAAGTGCTTCCCCATCTGGAGTACTGTCACCCCGTCTGGTACCCGAGATATGCTAGGGACTGTCAGTTGGTTGAAAATGTTCAAAGGAGGGCCACCAGACTGGTGCCTGCACTTCGGCACCTCAACTACCCTGAGAGATTGGAGCGCCTGAACTTGCCTAGCTTATACTACAGACGGGCAAGGGGCGACCTAATTGACGTGTATAAGCATCTCAAGGGGCACTATTCAGTCGAGTGTCCTTACTTGGAGCTGGCAGACGCTTTCCCCACAAGGGGTCACAGCTCAAGATTGAAGAAGCCGCAAGTCTAGAAAACTGTGAGGGCAAACTTTTTTGGAGTGAGCGTTGTGAACTCTTGGAACAATCTACCAGAAAGTGTTGTGATGGCACCGAGTGTGAGCGCTTTCAAGACCAGACTTGACCAACACTGGAGCAGGTTCAGGTACATTCAGAAGCCGGTGCATGCCCAGTACTTGCTAACAGTGTGTAACAGAGACGTGACCGATCGCCCAAGCGGCTAACGAGCCGATGAGTGGTGAAGAGGATAAAAAAATATATACGATTTATTCAAAGAAAATTAAGGCAGCCACTACAAAAAAAAATCACCTCAGGCTCGTTCACGTCTATTAAGGTTTAGTCAGCCGGTTAAATCAATTCTGCAAACCAATCTTTAAGAATTTCTGTATTTCTCATCATATTTCTTTAGTACTGTAGGAAAGAAAGCAAACTGTACTTCCCGCTCATTGATTGACAGTAGCAGTGCCTAGCAACGCGTCCTTAGCAACACAAGATATTTTTATTTACTCATCTAACAAATGAATATATTACTTGATTGAGATAGCCTGTAAAATATATGTGAAACTAAATATTTCATATATAATTCAGCAACACTTAGTAATAAAAATATGTGGAATTACAGCTGTGTAAAACAAAATAAGAGAAGGAATGGCATATAATATTTGTGGAAAACTTAAAAAATAAATGAAGGTATATTTCCGCTATATTTGAAAAACATTCGAATATTGACAATAGGAATTTATTAACAGCATAAAAAATCCAACTTTATAAACAAAAATAATGCATATACTGCGTTTTACCTTATAATAGAGAAAATAAGAAGGAGGTATATCACGTGGGTACAAATGTTTGTTTACACCGAGCGGCTGACAGAGTGAGGAACTGAGAAGGAAACTCTTGGATATTCTAGAACATTATACAAAATGGCAAGCAGCGAGGAAAAGTTCGATGGGATGCTGTTGGCTATGGCTCAGCAACATCCTGGTGGTGTAGTTGAAGTAAGTATGATTTTAGGTTTTGGACCAATATGTGTTATAATGGGTTTTAAAGAGGTTGAGTTTTTAAAGTTCACCCTCGTTATAGAGTATTTTTGTAGTTAACTCATCATTTTTGTTCGAGTTTATGTAGGAAAAATGAATCAGTCGTGTTATTTTTGTCAGTAGTAATAAAATTTTTACATTGTACTCTTTATAATTGTCATGGTTCCTAAAACTTAGATAAAGAGTATATGAGAGGGAGGCGCCTAAAGTACATGGAAATTTTGTCATGAAACTTTTTAATATCATAAATATCGATGTATTTTGAAAGAATCTTTGATATTCCTGTCTTTAACAGTTAAAGTATTACGCAGAGACTGATTGCTGTAAATATTCGTCCATTGGCTGCCCTCAGATTTGGATGCAAAAATAGTTGGTTAATATACTGTATAGGACTGACCCATGAGCGAATTTTTTTATTACTGTTTATTTTATTACAATATTTTTATCAGTGAATAGAAATATGATAATCATTTATTGTGGAAATTGTTTGTTTCATAGATAATTAGGCGCCTAGGCCGTGCGTTAGTTTGTCTTCTGGGCGGTAATGAGGCCCGGAACTGCACCCGGGGCAGTTTGTTTTTCAGCATGTCGTGTGAAGGTTGTCACCGATCTTACATAGACTTAATTTGTGAATTTAGGGGTAAAGACAGTGAGACCCTTCAATTGTTTAAAGATCACGTCATTGTTCCTTTACATAGAGACTTTATTTTCTTACATTATTTTCATCAGTGAGTTCTGATGTGATAATCATTTATTGTGAAACCCGCCGACACAGTAAATCACTCCGCTCTCCGGGGTGCCTAGCCCCGTTGTAGCCGTATCATCTCACGTCCAGAAAATGCTTCAAATTTCACCATATCATAGTAAGTTCGGTATTATTTTCTTTACACACCGTTCATTCCTACCACTAATCTATTACAGTGGTCCCTCGGTTAACTAGCACAATCCGTTCCAGCATGTTGTTCGTTAACCGAAAAACTCGTTAACTGAAACCATTGTTTCAATGGGTTTTTGGGTAATTGGTTCAAGTTCACCGAAAATTGCCTAAATTCAACAAAAAAGGTAGAAAGGTACACTTACTTTGAGGTGTGTATGTAGAAGGCTCCTGGATGATGATGATGGGAATTAGAATGAGGGTGGAGGAGAAGGGAGAAGAGAAGGAAGTGGAGGTGGAGGAGAAGCATTTTACTGCTTCTTGGAAGGTGAGTCACCTTCCATGAAAATGTCAGGAACCTCTGGACTGACAGATTCTCCACCAGGAACATCCTCACTCCTTCATGAAATGGAAGGCTGAGGGCTAGCATCTTGTTCCCGCTGCCTTTTACTAAAGAAACTGTCAATTTTTGTTTGTGGGGCATCTCTCCTCCTCATCATTAACTGATGTTTGAAGAAGGAGACCACTGTGTCCTCAACATGACACAAAGCTAGTTCAGACTTTTCCACATCTGGGTGCCTTGAAGCCAGTTTCCTGAACTTCTTTCAGTGGTGAACAACATCTTTCAACTCTGAAGTTGACATATGGTCATCACTTTCCGTTTCCTCCTCACCACTGTCAGCCTCTTAACATCTCATCCAGTTGCTGCAAGTCTTCAGGAGTAAGTTCCTGTTCATGAGACATCACAAGCTCTTCTACATCATCATCCTCCATTTCAAGGCCAAATGACTGACCAATGGACACAATCTCCTGGTGCAACTCTGTTTCATCCTGAAATCCCTCAAAATCATGGACTACTGATGGCCACAGTGCTTTTCATGAAGAATTGAGGGTTCTAGTGGAAACTTCTTGCCATGAAGACACAATCAATTTTACAGCCTCCAGGATGTTAAACTGTGTCTTATAGAACTGTGCCAGTGTTAGTTCAGGATTAGTGGAAGTTGCCTGATGACACCTGAAAATTTTCATGTACAGCTTCTTAAAGTTGCTGATCACATTCTGGTCCATTGGCTGTATGATTGATGTAGTGTTGGGAGGCAAAAACAACACTTTGACAAAGTCAAATTGAGACTCCAAAGTTCTGGCAAGTTGAGGGTCATGACCAGGGGCATTATCCATGAGGAGAAGAGCCTTTAAAGGGAGTTTATTGGTGGTTAGGTAGCTCTTCACAGAAGGGCAAAACACCTCAACAGCCCATTCATTAAAGAGCTGTCTTGTCACCCATGCCTTACGGTTGGATTTCCAATAAACTCCAAGCCGTCCTCTTACCACTTTTTGTTGCTTGAACACCCTGGGGTTCTCAGAGTGGTAGACAAGCATAGGCTTCAGTCGGAAATCCCCTGAAGCCTTGGCACCAAGCAATAGAGTGAGACGGTCTTTCATGGGTGTATGCCCAGGTAAAGGGACTTCGTCTCTGGTGATGAATGTTCTTTTGGGCATCTTTTTCCTGAACAGCCCAGTTTCGTCCACACTGAACACTTGCTGTGGAAGATAATTTTCTGTATCCACCAGTTCTTTAAATTCCACTAAAAACTTTGCTGCCCCTTCCTTATCAGCACTGGCAGCCTCACCATGCCTAACACTAAATATGTCACTTCTTTTCTTAAATTTTTTTAACCGGCCCTTGCTGGCCCTAAAATCTTCAAAGTCTGTGCCTGAAGAACCAGGTTGATTTACCTTTAAATGTTCATATATTTCCCTGGCTTTTTCACAAATAAATTCAGTAGAAACTGAATCACCTTTCTTCTGTTTTTCCCTAATCCAGATGAGAAGTAACCTCACTGTTTCTGCTATTAGGGATCTACCTTTGAACACTCTGGTAGACTTGTCTCTCACTTTCACTTCCTTGAATTTGTCTTTCTGTGTAAGAATTGTCGATACAGTTGATGTCGACATGCCATATTCTTTGCTTAGCACACTTGTTCTAATGCCTTCTTCATGTTTTCTAATTATTTCCTGTTTCATCTGAATTGAAATCGCTTTTCTAGATTTCTTGGGACCCATGCTGGATTCAAAAAAAATTTCAACACGTGATATTTTAAGTTCAATTGCTGCTAATAAAGAATATTTTCTTTAAATTAACACTGCACTGCTCTATATATCATCAATATGTAAAATATATTTCAAAATGATCAATAATTTGACTGAAAACACAGAAAAAAACCATTTATGTTGAAGTGAGTCTGAAGCAAGATGTTACCTTTACTGAAAAGACACAGAGACTGACGCCTGTTTGGTGTGTTGACATGCTGTTTGGCGCGCATAAAACTAGTTTCCTGTACTTCAATTATGTTCAATAATTGTTAAAATGACAACAAAATTTAATATAAAACTTTTAAAATGATTGAATAGTACAACTTTCTTAATATTTACTAAAATGGTAAGGAATTTAAGCCCTAGAACCGATTACTGTATTGGCGGACTAATACGACAACTGGTGTGCAAGCGAAAACATGATGAGGGCCGCTCGTAAGGAATTCGTTAATCGAAGGGATGCTCGTTAACCGAAGTTAAGAATCTTATGGAAGGTAATTCGTTAACCGAAAACTCGTTAATCGAGGCGCTCGTTAACCGAGGGATCACTGTATTACATTACCGCCGGAAATGTATAATAACGGAGATAACTTTTCCAAAATATTTTCTATTTTCTCCCGTTAACATCCCACCATTATCGTCTGCCTCTCCTCCAACACTGCGTGTCTCCTGCGTCTCCTTCATAAATCATCCTGCGCATGCGTTGCTGTACACATCACGCGGCCAATCAAAAGCCATTTTGATTTTGAAACCAATTAAAATGTTTTTGGGTTTAATTCGCGGTATTTTTGGCCCAATCAAATTCGAGTATTCTTTTTGGTCTTTCATATTTTGAAATTCAAGTTCAGTTCCGACCATGGAAGCCTGCGATGGGTGTCACTTAAAGTATATTGTAGCTGATTGCGAGTTTTTGGGAAAAAAAACAAAGAAACTATAGCATTTTCTCGATCGCATGGTGTTCTTCCAACCTCAGTAAAGTGTACTAAGAGCAAGACTGAATGTAAATATTGCAAAGACCAACATATGTGGCGTTGTGTAAGAATCCCAGAATGCAACGACGAACAAGAACCAGGCCAATAAGGTAAGAAATAGGTGATTCCATCATATGGTGAGAGTCAGTTAAGTTAGGTTAGGTTTGGTTATTGTTTTTCTAGTGTTTATGTGTGTATTTTTTAGTTGTTTAGCCACTTTTTTTTTCTCGGAAAACGTCAAACGAAAAAAAAATCGCTAAAAAAAGAACGGCAAATTTCCGCCAAAAAGACAAATACACTAGAAAAATATATTTTTAGCTTGCTAAAAGTGAACGGTGTGACAAGAAAAAATTACCGTAAGTTCTTTCTGTTTATTATACCGGGGACCCCGGTTAGGAAGTTAGGTTTGGTTTGTTTGGTTAGGTTGGTTAGGTCTGGTTTTTCATACCCACAAATGTTAAGTAACGTTTATTTTTAAAATATCCAATTTTTAACATATTTCCACAAACTACAAGTGTCCACTATAATATAACAGTGAAAATCCGGTGTTTTCATAATTTTTTTCATTCAATTTCGGTCATTGGTTAGGCCTATATAATTACCAAATAGTTTTTTTGGTGTTTTATGGTGTGTTTCACTGAAATCTGACCTTCATTTCTTGCACAAATAAACAGTTTTTGAAAAAAAAAGGAAATTTTTATTTGTAACAGAAAGCGTTAATTTTCACCAAAATGGCGGTCAGGTTTGAGTAAACACACCATAAAACACACACACAAAATAAAACCCTTGCCTAACCTAACCTAACCTTACTTGACCTAACTTAAACTAACTTAACCTAACCATATTTTTTTGAGCTTACCTGCTACTGTGTTGGAGGATACAGCTGGGCGCTCTGTTATACTTTTGGTTAGACAAAAGAATATATGTCTTTTCTTAAAAATAACACTTGGGTAATATTTCTTAAGAAAATTTGTTAATAATTGCAGGACCGTACGTAGATTTACCACTTTTGCTACGGAATTGTGAGATGTTATATAAGTTTGCAGTATTGACATTGTTACGCCGTCTCTTAATTTACTTAAATATCCAGGTTCTAGGCGTAACCAAACAAAAAAGTGAAGTTAATTAAAAGGGAATAATAATAATTAAAGTAAACCTTTAAGAATTTAATTAATTAAATATTAACACAATAAAGAGCCTCGAAGGCTGTCACAACAAATTGATTCACCATTGAAACTCTTAAGACACAAATGATACTAAACATCGAAACATCAAAAGAATAAAAATAAAGCATTGGTTTATGTTAACACTGCATAAACATATAAAAACTAACACTGAAATTAAATAACGTGAAACAACACTGAATTACTTAAATGTAACTAAGCAAATACTGATGGACATAAATAGAGACATAAATAGGTACTCACATAGATATACCTGTACAGTGGGGTATGCTATAACGAACGGATCCTACTACGAATATTCCTATAACGAACGGTTTTACCTATAAAATTGAGAATGCTATAACGAACGAAACTCCTACAACGAACATTATTTAATTTTTTTTTTTCTAATTTATTGTTTTTTTATTACAAATATTAATGATATTCTTTATTTCAGGGGTTTAGATGCATATTTATGCACTTTTTTACAATTTTTACAATTTTATATTATATTTTTCAGTGTTAAGTGGTTGTATTTGGGGGCCTGGAACGGATTAATCCTATAACGAACGAATGCTATAACGAACAAGGTTCTAGAACCAATTAGATTCGTTATAACATACCCCACTGTACCACATTGGTGGCGACAGGAACAACACAAATAAATTAAGTATAAGTAACAGGTGACGAGTGTCACTCAAAGGATGTGAACTGTATGACAAAAGGACTGAACTCTCTGTCAGTTGGTGGGTCCTATATGTAAGGTCGACTCCCGCCACGCGACCCGCCGGTGGGTCGTTTAACGATGCAGATGGTCGTAGAGAAACAAAGAATGCTTGTTACAATACAAAATGGGTTTGAACAAATAATAACAGTTAAAACCTTAACAGCACAGGGTAAGGTGACTAGATTATATAATAGTAAATACAACACATCATTACAGGAATAATATGGAACATGGAAGCATGGTATATAAAAAAAAATAGAAAAATACGACACAGTCGTAACAACATGAAGTGCAGAAGTATTTCTTATTATAAAACATGTGGGCTGTGATATTGTAGTTAAGAGTTGAAATTCCCACATGGCTACTCTCTTGAACCTTGAGACAACCATCAGACTCTTGTTGAATCCTATGGATTTGACTGAAATGGAAGGCTGCAATGCATTTTTGCTTGTAACAGTACTGCACATTGTCCATTAGAATAATATCCTTTGTTGTCAACCACTGCACATCCTATAGGCATTGGCAGGTTACTATTGTAATGTATTGTTTGTCTTCTCAACCATAAATAGTGATTTAATGCTTCATTTTATTAACGTCCTGTAGATTATTTGGCTAATTGAAATTTAAAATTTCAGCTTTTGGACACTTTCTTCAGCTTCCTGGCCCGGAAAACTGACTTTTATACTGGAGCTCCAAAAGAGACTAGTGAAATGGTAAGCTGTTTGTCTTGTTGGTTTATAGTAGGGATTCCAAAAGCCTGTAACCTAATTTCAAATGGTCTATTAAATTTTGTGGGCGGTTGGGCATGTCATTCACTACCAAATTTTAATAATATGCCAATGTTATCGGCTTAAGTAGGTCTTATTGATTTGTTTACTGTACAGAGGGGGTATTTAAATTTTGTACTGGACATTATTCATCACTAGATGTTAATAAGTTGGCCATGGTGTGATGTGTGGAGAATGTCTGCATACAGTATTTTACTAAGGTACTGTACATTTATTTGTGTTTTTTATTTAGCATGTCATCACATATCAGTTGACTACCATAGTCATTTGAGCAGCTGGTCTGTCCAGTGCTAGTTCTTAGTGCTAGTTCTTTCATTGCACCCCCACTCAGATTTGCATTCTAGAATACAATATGCTGTGGGGCAAATTAAAACAAAATATATATATCCAAGATTTATTTACCTGGATAATAGGCATATGTTGTGAATTTATATTGACAGCATTATGAATGGGTTGACAGTATATTCACAGCATTATAAACATGTTAACATGTTGACACCATTATAAATGTGTTATTTATAAAGTTGGCTGGAGTCTTCACCCAGGATGTGCATTGTAGAGTATGAACTATCCATTAATTTGCTTTTCAGGTTTTAAAGAGTACTTTTACTAGATGCTTAGGGTAACCTTTTCTGTAGTTTTCCGTGCACAAACCATGCACCACACCTCTACAGGTATACTGTTTCCCATCTTTTTTGAGGTTCCAATATTTAGGACAAGTAGAAACATTTCACACACACACATGTCCTCAGCTAGTGAACAAGATACATGTACAGGTACTGTATTTTGTATCTTTATAGTTATTTGTGCAGTACAAATCATATAAAATGTTTGGTTTATTCGGTATCAAGCATTAATATTTTATTTTTTTTATTTTTTATTTTTCCCTTTGAAGGATGAGTATATCAGTACAGGTACATTAAATCCTGTATTATAGTCTTATTTTTTTCTGCAGATGGTCATTGAAAAATTTAAGAAGTACCAGAACATAGCAGTTGCTGAGCAAGAGAAGAAAAAGGCTGAATATGAAGAATTGGAAAAGAAAAAACAAGAACGATTGAAGAAAAAGGAGATGGAGGAGAAAAAAGCAGCAAATGTACCAAAGATTAAAGAACTTACCGAGGAAGAAGCCAATGCGCTAGAAAAAAAATTGTCAAAGGTACGATATTTAAAAGGAATTTATATAAGTTCATCTGGTAAAATAAGCAACAGGACTTTTGTTGGTATGTGACTTAAGCAACTTTATCATAGAGGTGAACTTTGGCTCAAGAAAAAAAAATGAATATCGAGTGTCAATACGAGTACCTGTATAGTTTTATTTGTGCCTTTACATCCTCCCAGGCCTCTGGTACGCTCCATACTCAGTTGTGATACTTGCCCAACTTTTTGGATCGGGTCACATATACACAAACACCTAAACTGCTACATCTAACCAAAGCCATGGAGGAGTGGATGGTAGTCACTTGAGAACAATTAGCCCCCATTGGTAATAGTCACTACATGCCATTGCCCTTCAAATTTACAAGATGAGAAGGTACCAAGATTCAAATATTATATTGGTGATTTTGTTAAATTGAAGGAAGAGACAAAGAACATTAATTAGCCCGGTATGTTACATAAGAAGGATATTGGCTCTTTCTGGAGAATCATAGAGAAGATAGGAACTTTAAGATTGTATGAGGGGGCAAGTGAATATTTTTATGGTAGTACTGTATTTGGTAAAATTTTAGAGTAAAACAGGATAATCAAGGCAAAGTTGCATTTATTACAAGTATTTGGTGGGAGGAGGATAGCCTAAACCATCATGGTGCCATAATTAAAAAAGATGAGAAAAGAATTAGATAATATGCTGGACTGTATGCTGTACAGTATAGTATTTAGAGTATTAATTATTTGAAAGGTCTTTGTTGTTAAAGGGGACACCTAGCTCAAGGATATTCTTAGGTTGATAATTTAGTGTATCTTAACTTTTGAGTATTCTCTGAGTTGATCACTTTTTTACCGGTAATTCCTATAAAGCAAAAATTTTAATAGTTGATGTATTATCTCTTGCACATGAGTTTCAACCTGAAATTAAAAAAAATTTGCAAGAAATGTTTATAACTACAGATATATGTGTTTTTCAACTTTTATCTAGGACTCTGACGATTCGAAACAGCCTGAAGAAGTTGAGAAAATGGAAGATGATGAGGAGGATGGTAAGAATAAGGGAAAGGTCAAACCAAATGCTGGGAATGGCTGCGATTTTGAGAAATACCGTTGGACTCAATCACTACAGGAAGTTGAGGTAAGTGTGAAAATTCTGTAGTTTCTTTTCTGTTTCAGTTGTTGTTACCAGGCTGGAAAATGTAATGATTTTTCTATTTGTAATAACATGAGCAAAGGAGATTTTGTTTTGTTTTTTGCTCTTAGTCATTTTCCACTATAATGCAGGATGACCAGATTTAAGGGTGCACATGTTTGCACACACACACACGTGCGCACGCATGCACTTCACACAACCTAGTAGCACCCATCAGCACCATATCCTTCACCAGAAGTCCATCAACTCCATGCTCTTTGATCATTCATATCCACTACTTTATCCTGGATGTTCATCTCCCTGTCTTCTAATGGGCTCTTCACCCCATCCTTCCATCTTATTGGTCTCCCACTTTCCCTCCTGCCATCCAGCTCTGATTTACAGTACAAGGGGTCATCATTATACTTTGGGATGTGTTCCAGAGAAACAACTGATAGTGAAACATTTTATGAAGAGGAATTTTTCCTCATAAGAATTAATGTACAGTATTTAAGGGTTTTTGCAGTCCAATATGTACAGTAATACCCCTTGAAAGCTAAGGATGTGTTCCAGGAGAGAGGGCTTTCAGCAAATCAGCTTACAATGGGGTAATTATAACATATTGTATAGTATAGGGTTGGGTGTGTGATTTTTGAGGAAAATTGATTATTTTATGATATGTTATTAACCCAGTACCAAATGAAGTTAAATAGCATGAGAATTATGATGAAATTGCATAGTCGTGATAATGAGGTTGAGGGAAGGGAGGAAGTTGTCCTGCCCTACCTCCCATCTATCCCACACAGATTACATTTCCAACTCTTCATTTTTCTTATTTTATAGAATATTTTCTTGTTTATTTTCTTTATTTCTAAGTTACTTTAGAGCATTTGAATAATATTTCCACAACTTTTATGTTTTTTATGTAACGATGGCACACATCTTTCTCGCAGCTAACACGCTCCCATATGTTGTGGTGATTTATAGACTATATTTTCCCATTCAGACTATATCCCTACACTCATATGTTTTC
This sequence comes from Homarus americanus, assembly GCF_018991925.1. Classification (NCBI taxonomy): domain Eukaryota; kingdom Metazoa; phylum Arthropoda; class Malacostraca; order Decapoda; family Nephropidae; genus Homarus; species Homarus americanus. The sequence continues at coordinate 8,468,090 of NW_024737042.1, forward strand.
TTGTTTTATATATTTATATTACTGTACTTCATACAGTATTTTCTTTATTCATAAGGTACAATCGTGCATTGAAATGACTTTCTGCAAATTCTGTGGTTACTTACATATAACAATGGCATTAGTGCTCAGTTATGGAAGAGGTGACTGACATATTTTGGCATGCTAGAAACTTAACACTTGCAGGGTACTATAATTACTTTTTATGTTTATTTTTACATTATTAGATGCTTTTAACACTATTTATATGTCATATTCAGGTACATATAGACTTAGTATAAAATAGTAGATGATGCAGCTGGTGTATATGTGAAACAAATGACGTTTAAAGAAAATTTATTACTACTGTGCAGTATATTTGTCAATAATTTACTGTATATGTGAAGTAACATATACAGTACTGTACTCGTACCATGTATAGTGTTAACCCCCTGTACCGGTATACTCTTTTTACCAATCGTTTTTACTTCCCATTCTCTCGCATGTCCATACCACCTTAGTATGCTGTGATCCAATCTGCCAAAGACTCTTTTCACTTTTACAAATCTTCCATATTTTTTTTTATTTCTTGGTAGCTGCATCCTATTCACTCACCATATTGACTTCAAGTGTGTCATGTCCGTCATTTCTGAGATGTAACTCCGTGCTTCCATAGTTCATATTTTGCTCTAATATAATAGTACATTATTGGCTTAATACAGTAATTCCCTGTATAGCTCAATCTCTTCCTCCTTTGATACATTTTTTTCTTTTTTTCTTTCTTTACCCCGGCTATTTATCACTCATTGTTCCATTTGTTGATACATCCACTTCTAGATATCTGAAACACCACACTTACTCTGTTCTACCTTAAATCGAGCCAGACTTAATTTCCACCTGTCTCCTTTAGTGTTCTTTAATGCACTCATTATTAACTTGTAAATTAATTTTCAAACAATTGTATTTTTTCTGAATCCTCCATTAGAGCAAAGCAAACAGCAGCTGACTTATTCCCATTTACTTTGTGTATTGTTAGTTACCAAGTGTTTACCTCTCTTACTGTCTCATCCATGGAAATATTTGACAACCTTGTTGACATTATACATCGTTAACTTAGCATTACTCTAACCTAACTTAATCTAACCTGTGCCACCTTCTCAGTATATACTCTTTAATACATGGTTCATTTTGTCCTGATTTCATACATGCAAATTCAGGCACCACAAGTTTATTAGCTCTTCCGTCTTTTTGTTAACTGAATACAAGGAGGGTGGTTTACCAGCCCTGTGCTCTTAGATGAGGTGGTGGTTTACGTTGAGCCCTGAGCAGGTTACTTGTTTCTGTATCATGTACTGTAGTGTATTTCTCAATAAATTTTAAAATAGTTTGACAAAAAAGTAGTCAGAGATGATGGAAGATTCATGAGATGAAGGGGAAATGAAATACGTTTATTGTTTTTACTTAGTGATTTTATTCGTGTATTCAATACCGTAAATGTTATGCTGTAATGGTATACAGTACTACTGTACAGTTTAAACAATGCATATGGCAAGTGAATAGTTTGAGCAAGGATAGAGAGATATCATCTTGAATGTTGGAACAAAAAGTAAATATTTCTTTTACATATAAAGTCTTACATAAAATTATCTCAAATATTCATTCCGAACTGGACTTGCATAAAAGATTGAATGAAAAATAAAAATTGATTGGCCATGATGAATGATGAAATAATGTCTTAATTGGCTCCCTTACAGTACTTATGATTTTTCACACTGGTGAAGCTTCTTTGATGTATGAGAAGAATTACTTCTTCTATTGATATTTGGTTGCTGCATCAAATATTAAAAGATATATACAAGTATAAGATAAATGGTCCCTTATTCAAGAAATTTAAAATGGAGATTATCAAATTTTCCTCGACTGATCTTTAATATCTCATTCTTTTGGGCTGCCAATTTTTCCAAGTGAATGATGGAAATGATCTATACTGTCCTGCTAGAAAAAGGTCAGTTTGACCTACAGTTCATGCTTCAATCACTTTGTTGAAACCTGTGCTCTTGAGTCCTTTTTCTATTTGTTTTAAGATTATTTAACAGAGAGCTTTTGCCATTCTACTCTTAAAATTTGATTTTGGAATATGTTCTGAAATCTTAGCTATCTATTATATAGAGTAAGTGAGTTTTCAGACCATTATAAAGTTATTGTGTTTTTTTACCTAGAAACCAAATAACTTACAATATGTATGATTAACCCTTAAGCCCCGGGTTAGGGTGCTGCTGGCAGTACCACCCCCCCCCCCTCCCCTGTGGGGTTAAATCAAGAAAAGAAAAACTTTTCCAACAATAATTTAAAAAAAAAATAGCGGACGTTCTGGAATGTCACCTGGGGCGTGCTAGTTGGACGTTCTGGAGCGTCACCCAGGGCCAAGAAGTCTCTTGACCTTAAAATGCTGTATAAAGTAGCATGAGAGATACTTGACCAATTGTTGATGGCAAATAAGAAAAATGTTTGTAATGTAACTTCTTGGTATATTAAGGTTAGCCGTATTCTTAACATGGAGAACTAGTGACTTGATAAAGTAGTAATTTCTTATATAGTTTATAAATTTAAAAAGCAGATATATCTTGCCTATTGCTTTATTTGGAAAATTGCCATGTGGCATTATGCTTAATTTCTTTCATTTGTTTGTCCATTGTCCACTCTCACCACTGTCTCACTATCTTTAGACTCTGCCTTGTGTATGCTTTACTGTACAGTTGAAACAGTCTAATGTAAACCTTCCAGGTTTTGGTGAATCTTGTGAATTCCAGTGATTCTGATTGTTTTCTAGGATCAGTCCATCAATTTTAATGAGATCTAAAGTGATAGTTTTACTGGTATTTTCCCTTCATGGAATTTTTTTTAACAGTTTCATTGTTAACTGCTCAATAGATTTAATTTACTTTATATTTGACATGCAAGTAGAGTAATGTAGTATTCTGAGATACACCTAAAGGAGGAATTTGGGTTGATTGAAAAGGGAAATTTTATGGTCATTTTCTTTAATTCAATTTACATAAAGAACTTCAGTATACAGTATTAATCTGTTTTGCATTTCAATCATGTATCACACTTATCAGAAGTTCTTTATCACTAATGCACACAAATACAAGTATTTTTATCATAATACAGGTAGTAAAATTGGTAATTTGGCAGCCCAAATAAGAATATGTGATTTTTAACTTTGGGTACTGTTCTTTAAAAGGTAAGTTAAATTATCAGGACAGGAAATAACCTGGCCCTCTTACCTTCAGTTTTACCATTATTTTTTCCATCATTATCCCGTCGTCCCTGATTATTTAACCAAAGTAGTACTGTACTGTATCTTATGTTTCTTCTTAAAACTTCTGGTACATTATTTCTCTCTTTGTTCTGCCCAAACTTTGTGTTTCTTCATTTGTTTTACTATCATTATAACTTTTCTATATTCTCCTATAACACCTTATTTCAAAAACCTAAAATCTCCTTGTGTCAACTGAAAGTATCCATGCTTCTGCCCCATACACTAGTACATTACTAATTATTTACAGTATTTCATTTATTTCATTTCAACAGCCTTTTGCTTGATATACTCTATACTGTATTCTTGCTTCAGTTTCTCTCTTTCACCCACAATTATAATTCATGTTACTGTACTGTACTGTACTGTACTGTACTGTACTGTACTTGTATTGAATGTTTTATCAGATATTGCTCTCATCATCATCATTGTTTTATAGCTATATATCATTCTTGTGTGGGTTTGCTGTGATTACCTAATGGTAGCTCTCCATGCTGTGTGTGTTCTTGCAGCCTCTCAGCCCTTATACAACCTTCCCCAGTGTCATTCTTGGCTTATGCTTAGCTCTCATCTCCTCATTCAAACTTATGCTTCTCTTGATCCAGTTGGTCTCCTCCATTCTCTCCACATGCCTGAACAATCTTATTGTACTAATATGCAAAATCTTGCCAGTATACTACTCTCAGTACCCAGTTGACCTTTTAGCTCTCAACAGAGTTTTCTTTCTTCTCATGTCACAGCTTACCATTATCACATAAGCTCATATAAGCCTCCTTATACTGTGTCATTCTCTTTAACTGCCCATGTTTCATTTTTAATCCTTTGTCTCTACTAGCAACTTTTCTCTTTAAAAATTCTGAAAGTATATTGTAAATGTTAGAGATAGCATGCAGCCTCATCTAACCCATTACTTAAATGTAACTAACTAGTGTAGTAAGTAATTTTTCCCACACTCCAGCTTCATTATGGCAGTAGAGATTTTTTTTTTAATTTTGACATTTCCTTCATTAGTACAGTATCTATTTTTCCAAGATATCTTAGTTTATTTTGTTTTGCTCGTATCAAATGCTTTTTCAAAATTCTTTTAACTGCTAAACTCCTTCCACTTAAAATTTTCAAGCTAAAGATTCCTTCTGTAGCACATCTTCTTCCTCTGAATCCATTTTGAGCTTTAGATAACTCAGTCTTTTTCAGTTCTTATTCTGGTAAATATTTATGTGTTGTACAGTCGCTAAAACAACTATCTGTGCAGGTGGGGGTCGATATGCTCCAAAATTTTATGTGACTAGTGACAAATCTCTTATACCAAAATTTATCGTCCATGGTTTCATATTGTTTCCCACAAAGTATGCACAGATAATTGTTTTAGCTACTGTACATAAGCTTTTGATATAATTTATGTCCATTTATTTAAAAAAAAATTCTGGAAGCTGACCAACCCCCCCAGAAGCCTCATGAATTTTTATTTAGCTTATACTGTACTACACACACACACACACACATATATATATATATATATATATATATATATATATATATATATATATATATATATATATATATATATATATATATATATATATATATATATATATATATATATATATAATGTTTTGTTTTGTTTTACTTTTACTCTCATTTTATCATCATGTAGTCCTCGTACATGCTCTGCTCGCCTCACTTTTGCCTTAAAGTCCCTCTCCATATACAGTACTGTACTCTTCTTTTTTAGCTCCTTTCTTTTATGGATCTGTACTTTTCTATGCATTGTGTTTTCTGTCATCATCTATCTACTTGTATTTCTTAAAAAAGTAAAGAAACATATTGGCATCTGTATAATAATTTCTAATTTCTTTGTGAAGTTCTGTAGTATTAGTTTTACATCTGATTAGCTTTCTTCTCGTATCCATTTTCTTTAACAAATTCATGTTATTTAGTCAGTCAATTTTAGTTTAATAACTTCTTGTCCACCAAGTCTCTAATATGACTTCTCTGAATGGACGAATTGACGGTCGGAATTTTTTCGTAAGATGGCAGGTCAATGGGTAAAGAAAACGCTTAAATTCACTATGGTAATGATATTTTTAAATAAATTGGGCCAAAAAGTGTCAAAAATAAAGGTTAAAGTTGCTAAAAAGTCACGTGACTGCAAAAAGCTCTGTGATTGGTTGGGGTGAGCTTCCCAGCGGGAGGCAGCCAGTTGAAGTTGTCCAACCTTCTCGGATATGTAAATAAATATTATTAGATAATTTATTGTGCTTTATTGTGCAACACAGTAATACTATTTTGAATATATTAATATTACTACGCACATAAACTAATTCAATGGATATTAGCTGGCCATACAACAAATTTCATAATATAAATATTCCAAACAATATTGGTATTATTTTGGTTTTTGTCATCTGGGGAACCTTAAGATTCGAACTATGGGATTACGTACTTTAAACAATAAGACACATTATCTCTACGGGAATTTTGTCACAAAATTTTTTTCGGTAGCATAAGAAAATACCCTGTATAGATATGTTAGGTTAGGTTAGGGTATGATGAGTTATAAGGTTAGCTTAACATACATCGGTAAGGGGGGTAGTAACTCAAAACTAGTGATTTTCGACAGAAATGACGGTCTAAATCGTTCATAACATCGTAAACCATCAGAAAAATAACATTCTGTGTCTCCGTACAGGGATGACCAAAACTTAAAATTTACCCAATATAGTCTATTTCGAATCTAAACATCCAAATACTCATGGTAATTAAAGTAAAATTTTACCCATTAACATAAATGATGATATATCCCAGCGGTTCATCAGTGAATCATCAAAACAATAACAGCACTATGTTGTCATGTTTACCTTGCACCAGGTATTCTCAAAACAAAGTCCAGACAATGTCATTACTTCTAAATTTACTCATATCTACATCTAGTACTGATATACTCTGTAAATGCACTGAAAAAAAAGAAGAGAAAGTACATGACAGCTGAGCTGGTGTGAACTTGGGAGTTTTTTATGTCCAAAAGAACATAAGAATGGAGGAAACTGCAGTGGACCTATTGGTCCATACTGTGCAGTCCCATTTACACCCAACCCTTATCGCTCACATATCCATCCAACCTATGCTTGAAGCTGCTCTCCACGGCACATTTTTTCACTTACGAAATGTCCATGACGTAGACCATAAAAAAACACCCTTAAAACTTACTTGAACGTGGCATTTGGGGTCTGAAGAGGCCACCTTTTCTACTACCTCCAACTGCAGCGATGAGTTTGAAACTAGTGACATCATTGTAAATGGTGGCCCGGTTTCTAGAGAAATAAACTTATCTCGGCTATTATAGCAGGACTTTAAACTTTTATTACAAATTATATATACCCCATCACTCTACAAACGTGGCAGAGTGTATTTCTTGTGTTTACCCAGAACCGTCAACTCGTCCATTCACCTCATTGTTGTTCTCTTTCTTGGCTAACCTACACAAGCATGGAAAAGGTTGTTGATGATGCTAATGTTCTCTTCCTTGTTCTTCAAGTTCTTCGTCCAACAATATTGAAAATCTTTTTTGGTTTTATATCATATTCTCTCCCTGTCTGTTTTTAGCTTCCCTAAATTCCATTTTATTTTATCTTTCATTATCATGGGTTGATTCACATGTACTGTTTAATGATACCTTGGGTAATGTTGAATCTGTGGGTTTGCAGTACAGGGTGTAATATCTTCTTTCCAAAAATTAACTTACCCTTCATTCTCTTATTGCAATTACCCCTGTACTCAACCCTTGTGGTCCTAATTTAGGCGATTCTTTCTCCTTTCCTATTGTTACATTAAGATTGTCTCTTTAAGTCAAATAAGAATTTACCTTTGCATAAAAATTTCCCTTCTTTAGATTTTCATAAAAAACTCATCTTTGTTATTTATTGGTGCATCGTCAACCTGGGTTATTGCAGAGTCCATGGGTTTATTATTCAGTTTAACCTACAGAACTTTATCTTACACTGCCCAGTTTCCCTTTATACAACTCCCCAACACCTGCTTTACAAAAACATCAACATCTATCTCATGTATTTTACCATCTGAACGTATTAAGTGGGATTCTTTGAGACTAAGGGCTGTTTTAACCTGTCCATTGTACTTTAATTAATCCCATAATGTCCCACTACAGCCCAACCTTTTCATCTTCCCGCAAAATTTTAGATATTCCAACCTTAATGTAATGTTCTTAACTCCTGCTTCGTATTTTGAATTTGTGCCGCTCTGTCAAAGGCTCACTGAATTATTGTTAAATGTCCTAGGCTTTATTTTGCTTTGCTCTGTCTTGGTGGCACTTAGCATGCAATCATGGGAGTTAATGCAGTTGAACCCTCAGATTACTCTCATCCCAATTTTTTGTTATAGTAATGTACAGTGACCCCTCCGTTAACGAACTCAATCCGTTCCAGAAGGTCGTTCGTTAACCGAAAAGTTTGTTAACCGAAACCATTGTTTCAATGGGTTTTTGGGTAATTGGTTCCAGCTCACCGAAAATTTCCTAAATTCAACAAAAATGGTAGGAAAGTTCACTTACTTTGAGGTGTGTATGTAGAAGGCTCCTGGATGATGATGATGATGATGATGGGATTTAGAATGGGGGTGGAGGAGAAGGAAGAAGAGAAGGCATTGGGGTGGAAGAGAAGTCACCCCATGGCGCCATTTCACCCATAAAATTTTAGCTCTCTTGGTGTAATTCAAGATTATTTTCTTTAAATCATCACTGCACTGCATTATATATTGTCAATATGTAAAATATATTTCAAAATGACCAATAATTTGCTTGGAAACAGAAAAAAAGCGTTTAGTTGAAGAGAGTCTCAAGCAAGATGTTACCTCCAGTGAAAACAGAGAGAGACTAACGCCTGTTTGCTGTGTTAAGAGGCTGGATGCCGCGCATTAAACTAGTCACTTTACCTTCAATTATGTTCAATAATTGTTAAAATGACTAAAAATTGAATATTAAACTTTTAAAATTATTGAATAGTATAAACTTCTTGATATTTACTAAAATAGTAAGGAATTTAAGCCCTAGAACCGATTAATGTATTGGCGGACTGATACTAAAGCTGGTTGCCTGGTCAGTGCAAGCGAAAACATGTTGAGGTCGGTTCGTAAGAACTTCGTTAACCGAATTTTTTTTCGTTAACCGAATTGAAGATCCTTATGGAAGGCAGTTCGTTAATCGAAATTACGTTAACCGAGGTGTTCGTTAAACGAGGGGTCACTGTATGTCCATGATTATTTTAAAACAAGAAATTAAATTCAGTAAGACAAAAACCTCAGTACTTCCCACCAGAAGAGTTCTGTACTGTATAAAGTTATAGAAAAAGTTAGTAATGAGCTCTGGGGGGTAGAGGTCGCTCATACCTCACTCTGGTAAAGGACCAGCCCATCACGCAGTTTACTGAGCAGGTACTGTACAGCTGTTAGTAAATAATAATACTGTATGCACTAAAAAGAAGGAGAAACTGTGTACAATAATCATAAATTTGGAGAAGGTTTATGTCAGGGTAGAACTGGAGTTACAGTGGGAGGTGATAAAATGTAATGCAAAGAAAGCAGGGAAAAGATTCACTTAGAAAAATAAGGCTTGTGTGTGAGGGTAAATGGAGGATTAACTGATATATTCAAGGTGGAAGCAACGATGAAGCAGGGTTGTGTAGTAGTATCTCTATAGCTGTTCAACATATTTAAGATTTGGGTAATGAGGGAAATGGAGCTGAGGATGGTTTAGGCATTACGGTAGTTACACGTTTGTATGGGAATGATGCATTGCATTTTGTAGAATGAATAGGAATTGGAAGGGATGAAAATAACTTTGAATAGATACTCAGTAGAAAAAACTAAAAGGATATGCAAGAAAGTGTAAACTAGTGGGAGGAGTTTCATTTAGTGAATTTTTGTAAACCATATGAAATGGAAAAACACATGGAATTGAATTGTAAAACTGTAATAATGAATTACTGGAGGAAGTGTAGGAAATTCAAATAATGTGCTGTATGTGGATCTGACACAGTGTAATAATGGTAAGATGGAGAGAGAACAGACACGTAGGAGGAGGTCTCGATAGTTGGAACATATCATTTAGGGAAGAAATTTAGTCTTGTAGGTGAAGATGGAACTGGGAGCTAGTTAACAAAAATATTCCTAGCTTTTATATGTTATAATGACACACAGAGTTGGACTGTAACACGAGTGCTCTAAAATTCAAACTATGGAAAGGAGTTCCTTCAGGACTACATCTGTTCTTAATGGAATGGAAATGGTGTGCAACAGTGAAGTGTATGGGAATCTGTAAATGAATGAGATAGCAAATGATGTGAATTGTGGAATTGGGATACGACTTGTTTTCTGGGATGGTATGGCAATGTGAAGATACCAGAGGATAGTCTAGTGTAGAGATCGTATTGAGGTAATATAGAGGATGTTTCGTGTTGAGGGAGATAGCCTACATCATAGGAGGGAGAAGTTGGAGCATTATGTTAAGACCTTAAGGAGAGAGGGTGAGGAGAATAGTGAAGGTGTAATGTGAATAACCAGGCGGCTCTTTGGTTATGACATGACCCCATGAGTGTGAGGTTTCACAGGTAATATGAAAATATTACCACACTGTATTATGTTGTGTTTTCTGAATGAAGGCTTTATGCCTGAGTGTTTAAACCTTTAGTAGCTTGTATAACACCAGTCAGTATGCTAAGAGATGAGTTGGTGGCTTGAGAGGTGTGTTGTCATGTGTAAGATGAGGTTGTGGTTTGAATGTGGCCAATTACAAAGGGTCACTAGAGCAATTGAATCTAACTAATACACTTCTTGTATTATGTGCATTTAAAAAAATAAAAATATTCTTTTATATTTTATTTACAGTCGTACATTAAGTAACAAATGCTCTTCACAGAAAAGCAAATTCGCAGATGTATAATTTAAACATTATGCATTAATAAGTGCTAATTGAGTGAGACTGTGGTAGGAATAGTATCAATTCAGTGCTCTCACATAATCTAGTTAATGAGACTGGGAGACTCTACATGTTGTTGACAGTAATAGAATACTGTACAGTATTTCTCTGTATTGTACCTATTTAAAAACAGAATTGCACATATGAAAAATCAGTACTGTATAAGGGGGGATGGGATTTTATTTAAAGAAATAATATTTTCTCCCAGAACAATTAACCAGAAACTTTAAGTGGAATGAATGCCAATAATCAATGCAAAAGCACTAGCTAAATACTGTACTGTATTCAAAATACATTTTCACACATTTATCATTATGGTATAAAAAAGCTAATGGATTGAATGCCAAAATCTTAAAACTATTTTAGATATATTTATTACACTGGTTTTAAAGTAATCAACACATATAAATGTACAGGTATTTAAAAAGAGAGAATACTAACCATTTGGAATCACAGATTATTTGGTCAGTGTGCCCAAAGGGAGCTTATACGGTATGTAACTTATAGTAGAGGTTGACCCATGAATTGATATGATAGTATGCTTTAATGACATTCCTCAGTTATATTCTGATTCATTAGAATGATTTACAAGCACTATCAACAGTAGATTATCAGATAACTTTTTGGTGTACAATACAGGTACAGTTACTTGCATCTTTGTTACACGGTAAAATTTGTTTAGTTACATTTTCTGCAAGTGGTTTACAAGAGGGAGTTTAAATTTCTTTGTTTATTACTAATGTAGTTAAACCCTCATGTATTCTGGTTGGTGTTCTTCATAGAGATGTTAAATTTTCAAGACTTGATCATAAGTATTGAAAATTTACTTCTGTGGTGATATTAGTCACACTAAAACGATAAATGGAACAGCATCTCTCTTAAATTACACATCAATAACAAGTTAACATAAAGTCAGTAAATGACAGCCATTTGTATGACTGATAATCACAGATAACCACCTGACAATATCAGCATTATGGGCCACAACCCAAGTTCACATAATTAGTCCCTCTCTCTCAGAGCCACAAAATTTACTTTTACTCACATGAAGGGTAGACTACATTACCCTTCATGAAAAAAGAAATCAGAAGGACTTTATGAGCCCTTGAGCTCTACCAAGCTAAGGATAATTTGTATAATGCATTATGGTAGCAAGTCATGTTCTTCAGTTCTGTGTATGTTCGTCATTAGATCTTCAAGTTGTAGCTTGAATTTAGACTTCAGTAAAGAGTGTAATTGACAGAGTATATCATATTAATATGTCATATTACACGTACAGTACAATACACAGAAAGAAAAAAATTACTAAAATTGTCCTTACTTATTGCTGTCAAAGTTAATGTGACTTGTTTGCTATTTACAAAGGTTTGGCACTTTTATCTAATACCCTGAGGACCTTACAATAAACAAAGGGATAAGTGTCTGATAGCATTTTTATAAGATTTGCAATCCTTTAAAGTAGAGGGAGTAATGCATAAGCGAGGAATTTATTTAAATACTTTATGCTACTTTATATACGGTAATCATTTATTTTACAAAATTAGATCTACTGTATAAGAGATATATCAATAAATCTTGGTCCACCATTAGTGGAATAATGCCACAAATTAAGCTAAGACTATTAATACAAAGTTGAAAGCAACTTCCGACTTTGTAATGGCCCATATTAAGGAGATGCCATCTGTTGGTACAAAATCATTGAATACCATAGTGAATATGGAATAAATCCAAACAAAAATCAGTACAGTATTTAACAAGTGAAATCGTTAACACAGCTTGTAACATCAGCCAAGTGATCAGTAGTTATGGTACATGTTTCACTGATTTACCAGTGCATAAATTGTGAGGCTACAGTATGTACCTGTATTATTTCAGATTATCTTGTTAATAGAAGATGGACCATAAAATATGTAAGTGCTTTGGAGGTTTTTATTAATAATCTGATCTTGAAATGGCATTGGTAATGTTTTCTGCGTTTTGGACTGGCTTGTCTCTTCTGTTTGAAATTAAATTTGCAATACCTTCAGCTGTCAGAAGCAACTTCCCTTTGGTTATGTTGACTATAATCATCAGCCCAAATTCTAAGGTCCACTTTGGCAACTTTTCTTATGCTGATATTAATGACAATGACCTGTATGTACAGTTGAGCAAAAAAAGTTCTTGAATGCTCTAAGTGTCTTAAATGTGACAAACAAATGAGAAATCTGCATATTGCTCTCTGAGGAAGTTTTATTGCAAATTAAATTACTTCTTTTCACCTGTAAATATAAAGTCGAGCAACATATGTTATGATGAAATATTGAGTGTTACTTCACAACCAGGCATACCAACTGTTCTGAAATAACAAGAGCCATACTGCTCATTCTGAAATCTGTTGTGCCCAGCTGTTTGAGAATTTTTTTTGCCAGCTCTACCTTTAGTTATGTATTAAATAATGTGGAACAGATTATATCCTAGAATTTGATGAAAGATGTTCCTCCTAGTCTAACAGGTCCTATCTCATTGTGGAGGATAAAAACTAAAATTGCTAAGCAAATAGCTGTGATGTGCCATGGACATATAAGTCAGATTTGAAAGACATAAATACTATATGTTTAAATTAACCATTCTTTGTGTCAACTCATCAACGTTTGATTGAATTGAGAAAGGGGAAAGTTTATGTCCCAGGCCAGCCTTTGAATTCCAGTTGATCTCATATGTAACTATTCTTTCATATTAACAAAAACACGAAAGATTGAATACCTACAGGTATATTCATAGTCATTATCCGTACAAGTGGATACTATGATAAGTCAATCATAGAAGACTGTTGACTGAAAAGGACAAAGCTGTGTTCTTTCCAGGCTAGGCATTACTTAGAATTGTTTTTTAATAACAGGTGATAAACTAACCAAACCTTTAGCATGCAGGTAAAAGAGGGATTTAATGATACTGTATCCCCTTATTAAGGCTTTAACCTTCTCAATGTAACATTTGGGTGACTGTGTATGTGTGTGTGTATCTTCACTTTGAAGATATTGTCAGATATTCAGGAACTCATTTAAAGTGATTGAAAGTCTTTGGTATAAGAACCAGAGGGCATAAGGCTCTCAGCGATGTTGGCTTCACACCTACATTTTTTGGTACAAGAAAATTTTTTTTTCCCAAACGTACATACATATTCTCAAATACCATCATGGCGATGAAAGAAATGCCTCTTGGTTTACATCCGGTCTGTTACGTTGGCTGTTTGGTGTTTCAGAACCACTGTAAATGGAGAATGAAGAGTATTAATATTTATTCTTGAACAGGGGTGTACATGTACTGTACTGTGCAACTGCTTTATTCACAAGTACAGGTATAGCATTTTGTAATATGATTATACTGTATAAATGTGACAGACATCTTTTTCTTCATGGTCAGAAAATTTATACATTTTTTGAGCCATTACAATTATTTTTCCCCCAGTAATTAAGACAAGTGTGTGAAATTAGCACAACATTATTTTTATAATGACAGTATGTGGTACTGAACCTCTATAGTACTTCACTGTATTATGAGCTATGGCAGGAGGAAAACTTTTACTATTATAGAAATTAATAGAATAATTTGTCATGCAGATAAGATGTGGGTTTTCCACTTACTTTCTATGTAGATGATGAAGCCTGTTATGAGTAAGAGAACAAGGAGAGAGAAAATGGTAGTGATGGCAAAGATAATCCCACAGCTGCACTGGTGGCACTTGGGGCGTGGTCTGACTGGCCGGTAGTTGTCTAGTGCTGTGAAGGTGGGCGGGGGATTGACTGATGAACATGTTGATGAACATTCGTCCTGCTGAGGTGGAAATTGATTAGTTTTTTATCCTATTAAATTTTTTTATTTATCTGATAGTTTTTTATCCCTTTTAGTTTTTCGTTATACTGTACTATATGTTTTTTGTCACTTTTAAAGTGTTTTTATACTGTACTGTATATTGAGGTACAGCACAATGCAGTTCTACCATTAGACTAAATAATTTCTTGACATTCTATTCTGTACTGCACTTACTATTTTCTCAAATTATTTCATTACCCTCTGCCTATTAACTTGACTTGTTCCCTAACAAGGTTAGTGTGCAATCCATACAGTTTTTTAATTATGTGTAGAGTGGGAAGCATATGTCTTGAGGACACAATATTTCAAATGTTATGCATTTTTATCCCCTTCTCCTTCATAAAATTCACAATATCTCTTTTTTATTAAAATGTCTGTATTACATTACATCTGTAGTAAGATAACATTGTACTGTATTTACTAATATATGATCGTAATATCAGTATTGTACATTCTATGTATACTTTGGTTGCTATGTATTACCTTCCACTGGCAGTCTGTACAGGGCTGTGTATCATATACACAACCTTTGTTTGAGCACCAGAGTGAAGCTCGAGGAATGTGCCAATAAGAGTCGTATAGAGTGCCAGCCTCCGGCTGTTTGCCATCCTTCCTGAGGCTATTGGTATATCTGGTCTCGAAACTTCTTGGCATCTCTGGAGTTGGTGGCTGGAGCATGATTCTGGGGTCGAAACTTCTATTGTCTGGACGAAGTTTTGGGCGGACCATGTATCTAGATTCAGATTTCTTGGAGGTTTTTGGAGATGCTGGGCGTATTGTGTAGCAAGAATCATATTTGGAGTATTCTGAAGAGGGGGGACCTAACATGAAGTTAGGTTCATATCTGGAGGCTTCAGGTGTAGGTGTTCTTACAGAATGGTGTGCTCTTTCATTACGGCTCCTTCCCATGCTCATGACACTCATGCGGTTGCTGTGTACGGGAGTGGCATCACGAAGCATGTATTTGGTGGAGCCATCTGAACCTGAACTCATTGTGGCACCACCAACAATGAAATTTCCAGATCCAGCCTGTAGAAGAGAGATCACATGCTGTTCAGTATTGTACAGTACCTGTACTCTATTCACATTTAGGATGAATTTTGAAAAATATCACTTACCGGTATGTAGTTCTAAAGAAAATTAAGATGATGTTTAGGTAATGGTAAAATAAGTACAGTACAGTATACACTTGTATTATGGATCACTAAGTTGTTCCACTTCTGTTATATGGGAATAGTGGTTATAACATATGGAATTAGCAATACAGTACAGTAAAAGGTTCTAAGAAATTAATATATTTTAGCCATATAACATTATTACCCCTTGCATTTGAAGTACTGTACTGTACCTGTACATAAAAATAGGCAAACAATGAAAATTGTGTTGGGTGACTTCAGTACATGAAAATTACTTGGTCTAGTGTTAGTCATTTCTGATGAGTAAATTCACCTTAAAGGAATTTTTTTATTTATAATTTCTGACAGGCAAATTTAATTTTGCATTCCACTTTTAACAGAATGTTTTCAATAAGAGCAGGCTCTAACATCATTGTCTTTGATTTATTAAACAACCATGTGAAAGGAATAACTGGAACAGTTCAGTACTGTATTGTAGTTTGTTTACTACAGTACTGTACTGTAGTTTGTTTACTAAAGACTCGTCCAATTTTGGGATATAAATGGGTACGCTATAATATGTACCAGTCTATATACAGTATATTCATACACATGATTCAGTGGTGCTAATTAATGCTGTCAGTGAGATTATCAGTACACCACTCGAGGAGGAGAAGGTAATTATGGTTGGTAGAATGAGCAAAGCCAGCTGTCTCATTACCTGTTGCTCCTTTAACCACCTATGATGTGTTGATGGGATACACACACACAAGGAAGTACAGTATAGTATGTACTGTATTGTATATGCATGCATGTTTGCAATTAGTTTTTTGTATTAATGTTATACTCTATTAGGTTTGGTAAAGTTAATTTAGAGTTAGGTTAAGTTACTTTAGAGTCATTTTGTTATACAGTACTGTATTAATACATAGATCAGTGGTAGTTACCATAACACCTCCTCCCCCCGCCCATGATTAAAACTTGTTATAGTCTCAGCACAGGTCCAACACACCATAATTAAATGTTTTCCAAATTAAGTTGAGCAAGAGACTGAAAGTGCGATAGGACTGTGTGTGTGTGTGTGTGTGGTGGCTCCGGGTCATTATTGTAGACCACAGCACCTCGTCTGGGAAAGTTTGGCTTTGGTGGTGTCTAGTCCCTTTAGGGCATGTGGTGATATGTGCTCTCTTCCTGATGCAACTGTTGTTGCTCCTGTGATTACTGTTGCTGTTGTGAATGGTGTGGTTAGTACTATGGTGTGCTGCTGTGATTGGTCCTGTGATTACTGATGCTACTGCTGTTGTAACTGGTGTATCTGCTACTGTTGTGACTGGTGTATTTGCTGCTGTTATGATTTCTTGTGTGATTACTGTTGTTACTCCTGTTGTGACTGGTGTGGCTGCTGCTGTTGTTACTGGTGTGGCTGCTGCTGTGGTTACTGTACTGTTACTACTGCTGCATTAGGTTACTAGATTAGGTTAGTTAATTTAGAGTTAATTAAGGTTAATTTCTGGTTAGTTTGTTTTATTAATATTAAACTGTGTTAGGTTTGGTTAGGTTAAGTTCCCTGAGAAGACAGTACTGTACATGAATGATGTAAAATATTTGATCACATTGTACAGTATATCTCTTTGGAAAGATGCACAAAAATATTACTTGATTAACAATCCTGATTATACACAGGTGCATGGGAATTTCACTCATAATAATCTCTCTCGACACATAAACGTTACTTTTGTTATACATATAATTTTTATCAAGTATATAAACCCCCTGTGTATGGATAACGCTAATTTGTACAGTAGACATAACACCTCACTGTAGGCTTAAACACTATCATTTATGTATTTGCACACTTGAGCTACCTGACAATTCAGATAGTGGTAGATGCATCTCATACAAGCTGGTGCACAACTTCCTGGAAATAATGTGGAGGGTCCTTGAGCATACCACCAAGACACTATAAATACATATGGTGGATCCCGCCAAGTGTTTAGGTATGCGACACGCCAGCAACCACTGCAGTTCCTCCGTCATTTTAGGCTGTTATTGTACTTTCCTTTTCTATGCAAGTACGGAGATATTAATCATAATGTTGCCTGGAAAATGGCGGGATTTCATTGTTGTTAATTAACTGACTGCGGTTACTGAATTGTATGGTGAATACTCTGCACAGACACGTGTGTGTAACTAGGCGCCTCTAGTGTTAAGACACAGATAAACTTGGTGTGGTCTGGGTGTTCGTTGTTCCGGGCCTTCCACAATGGTCTATTGATTTCATTTCCGCTCAGCTTTCTCCCCTCACTGTGGCTATTTGTCATTGTTCGTTTGTCTCTCTACTGTGTTTAGTCGGTCTGTACCAATGTAGCTACACACACACACACACACACACACAGTTTGTAAAGAGTTTCGTGTTTATAAATTTGATTGTAGGACTATACTAATTAAAAAGTAAGTTTTGTCATCTGCGGTAATGATCACTTTTATTTGGTTGGTTGTACATGATCATTCCCACATTTTGTTTGTACACTTCAAAAACGAGTATAGAAGACGAGTCATTAACAACCACGATGGCAGACGTGCTACAGTAACTCAGGTCATGCTAGGGTACAGTAGGTCAGGTCAGGATATTTTTGGTTAGCTTAGGTTAGGTGAGGTTATTTTTGTTTAAGTCAGGTTAGGTTTGTTTAAGTCAAGTTTGGGTTGTTTAGGTCAGGTTAGGTTTGTTTAAGTTAGGTTAGGTTTGTTTAAGTCAGGTTAGGTTTGTTTAAGTCAGGTTAGGTTTGTTTAGGTCGGGTTAGGTTAGTTTTGGTCTGGTTAGGTTTGTATACTGTACTTAGGTTAGGTTATGTCAAGTTAGTTTAGGTCTGGTTAATTTATGTCAGGTTGAGTTAGTTTTGGTTAGGTTAATTTGTCAAGTTTGGTTAGGTTATGTCTGGATAGGTCAGGTTTGGTTATTTTTGGTCAGGTTATGTTATTTTTAGTTAGGTTAGGCTCAGCTTTGAAATCAGCTAATGCTCATGAAGTAAATTTTGATACTGTAGTTATGGTCCAGTGTATGAACCTACAGTACTTCAGGTACATACTTAAACACCTTAGATATTTGGGGATACAGAAATACGTGTGAGCCACAACAGCCGGTATATATCCCTGTGTGTCTCCAACAGCCGGTATATATCCCTATGTGTCTCCAACAGCCAGTATCTATCCTTATCTATCTCCAACAGCCAGTATCTATCATTATCTATCTCCAACAGCCAGTATCTATCATTATCTATCTCCAACAGCCAGTATCTATCATTACTGTATCTATCTCCAACAGCCAGTATCTATCATTATCTATCTCCAACAGCCAGTATCTATCATTACTGTATCTATCTCCAACAGCCAGTATCTATCATTATCTATCTCCAACAGCCAGTATCTATCCTTATCTATCTCCAACAGCCAGTATCTATCCTTATCTATCTCCAACAGCCAGTATCTATCATTATCTATCTCCAACAGCCAGTATCTATCCTTATCTATCTCCAACAGCCAGTATCTATCCTTATCTATCTCCAACAGCCAGTATCTATCATTATCTTTCTCCAACAGCCAGTATCTATCATTATCTATCTGTCTGTATCTCCAACTCATAACCTTGTCACCAGTTATTGTGTATTGTTGTGGTGGTGAGGGTTGTGTTGTGATGATTGTAGTGGTTGTGTTGTGATGGTTGTGGTGGTGAGGGTTGTGGTGGTGAGGGTTGTGGTGGTGAGGGTTGTGTTGCGAGGGTTGTGAGGGTTGTCGTAGTGATGGTTGTCGTAGTGCTGGTTGTCGTAGTGCTGGTTGTGGTGAGGGTTGTCGTAGTGATGGTTGTGGTGAGGGTTGTCGTAGTGATGGTTGTGGTGAGGGTTTGTCGTAGTGCTGGTTGTCGTAGTGCTGGTTGTCGTAGTGCTGGTTGAGGTGATGGTTGTCGTAGTGCTGGTTGTCGTAGTGATGGTTGTGGTGAGGGTTGTCGTAGTGATGGTTCAGGTGATGGTTGTCGTAGTGATGGTTGTCGTAGTGATAGTGAGTGTTGTGTCGTGTGGTAAACAAAAGCAGGAGTAAATCACCGCCCAGGCTTCATCGTCTCGTTCTTCTTTCTTCAGGGGATAATAACGCATTAACTGAGGCAGGTCTTACCAACTTCCTGGAATGGCTAGTGTGTTGACGCTTCTGTGTGGTGAATTGTGTTGACGCTTCCTTGTGGTGAGTTGTGTTGACGCTTCCTTGTGGTGAGTTGTGTTGACGCTTCCTTGTGGTGAGTTGTGTTGACGCTTCCTTGTGGTGAGTTGTGTTGACGCTTCCTTGTGGTGAGTTGTGTTGACGCTTCCTTGTGGTGAGTTGTGTTGACGCTTCCTTGTGGTGAGGTTCCTTGTGGTGAGTTGTGTTGACGCACGCTTCCTTGTGGTGAGTTGTGTTGACGCTTCCTTGTGGTGAGTTGTGTTGACGCTTCCTTGTGGTGAGTTGTGTTGACGCTTCCTTGAGTGGTGAGTGTTGACGCTTCCTTGCTTGGTGAGTTGTGTTGACGCTTCCTTGTGGTGAGTTGTGTTGACGCTTCCTTGTGGTGAGTTGTGTCAACGCTTCCTTGTGGTGAGTTGTGTCAACGCTTCCTTGTGGTGGTGAGGGTTGTGTTGACGGTATTGTGTGGTGAGGGTTGTGTTGACAGTGTTGTGGTGAGGGTTGTGTTGACAGTAATGTGGTGGTGGTGAGTGTTGTGTCGACGCTTCCTTGTGGTGGTGAGTGTTGTGTTGACAGTATTGTGGTGGTGAGTGTTGTGTTGACAGTATTGTGGTGTGAGTGTTGTGGACAGTGTTGTGGTGGTGATGTGCTGACAGTATTGTGGTGGTGAGGTTGTGTTGACAGTGTTGTGGTGGTTGTGTTGACAGTGTTGTGTGTTGACAGTGTTGTAGTGGTAAGGGTTGTATGGTGGTGGTGAGTGTTGTGTTGACAGTGTTGTGGTGGTGAGTTGTGCTGACAGTGTTGTGGTGGTGAGTTGTGCTGACAGTGTTGTGGTGGTTGGTGATGGTTGTGTTGTGGTGGTAGTGAGGGTAGTGTTGCGATTGTGGTGATGGTTGTGTTGTAGTGATAGTGAGGGTAGCGTTGTGGTGGTGAGTGTTGTGTTGTGGCGGTGAGGCTTGTGTTGTGGTGGTGAGGGTAGTGTTGCGATTGTGGTGATGGTTGTATTGTGTTGGTGTGGTGATGGTTGTGGTGGTGACTCGTGTTGCGATTGTGGTGATGGTTGTATGATGGTGGTGATTGTTGTGTTGGTGTTGGAGACATGCCAGGCATAACCCAGTACGCAGGGTAATGGATGGGTGGGTGGGGGCGAGGGGGTGGCTATACCTCCACCCATCTTACAGTGTCACAGGACGGGGTAAGACACAGCGTTACTCCACGTGTCAGCGGGACATTCTTGTACACGGACGGGTTTCATTGTATACAGTATAGTGTTTCTTGTAGATGTATAAGATCAAATTGAATCATTTACTTACGCTGTGTTTAGGCGGCAATTATTATGAAAAAAACGAAAAACACAGATTTGATCAATTAAAGGCGCGTCGATGCCCGACACACAGCTTAAAGTTGTCAGGATTAATTAAGATGCTGACTCAATTGTTTCTTGACCCGTGGAACACTGCCTGAGATAAATACCTCTTGTGCGACAAAACGGAGCTCCGGTGGAGGTGGCAGTAACAGAGTGTGATCTTGGCGCCAACTCGGGTGAACAGGTACTGTACGAGGGTGGAACGCGGCTTTCCCTCGTCCCCTCCCCCCACCTCCCCTTTGCTATCGTGACCTTCCTCACACTTATTAAAGTATTGCCACATAAACGCCAGGGACTCCCCGAGGATGGGGCCAGGTTGAGAAGAGGACCTGGGGGTTGAAACACATGCTCGCGGCACCGACGTGTTCCTCACGGTGGATGGGTGAGAGTTGGGGGAGGAAGTCGCTGGTGGATATGACTGGGGGGAGGAGGGGGGGGCACCAACAGGTGGTACAGGAACGGGGTGTTGACACTGGCAGGTACTGTACTGGGCCGGGCAAATACGAGCCACAGTGAAGCGGATGGTCGCGTCTCATGCCTGTTTTTGTTTGGTTACCACACTGGGATTTTAAGTCAGTTTCCCAGTTTTTGTGTGTGTCTGTGATGGACGACCGCAGGCGTAGGAAGAAACCCCGAAATTTACACGAGATGATAAGTGGACTGACTGGTGATTATTTTATTAATGAGAGAGGATGGTGTGGTATTATTCGTGTTGATTTTCTCTCTGTAAAACCTTGTATTTGTGTGTGTGAGGAGAACAGGGCAGTAGACAGGGTCGGGGCTGGAGGGGGAGAGGCACCTACTTGTCCATAATCTCGTTACCAGGTGAGTCTACTTCGCCTGGATATCCAGACTGGTTGACAGGTGTGTTTGGGTGTATTAAGTGTAGCCCACGTCAAGTGAGGAGTGTGTGGTAATGGACACACACACACACACACACACACTCACTCACTCGTGAATACCTGCGGGCGGTGTGAAGGACAGCAGTGGGTGGTGACTCGGTTATCAGAGAATGTTCAGGACGCTGTAACAGGATCTCTGTACAATTCTTATGTGTTCCGGGGAAAGGACGGAAGGATCTGTTATGCTGAGTCCTTGAGTGCATGATGACAAATGTTTATGAACCCCACACACACACTTACAACTGTTTACCAGAGGACGATTGAAACCCTAAAATGAAACCCACAACATTATTTCTCAGGGCGATCGTTGTTTTATATATACAGGGGCTGTGTTTCATTGTCCTTGTACTCAGATATCAGTGAAATGAGGATGTGTTTACAGTTGAGGTATGTAAGGTATGGCCCAAGACAATTAGAAAGTGAAAGTATCATTGTGTGAGGCGTAGCGGAAGTGTCGGTGGAGGCGTAGGGTGAGGTGAGGTGTTGACATGGGGAGGGTGGGCAGGTGTGGATTGGTGTCACTCGCCCTAGAGTAGTAGTGCACTGCTCAGGTGCCTCTTATTGGTGACCTTTTGTTGACCTGACCGATATACTTACATAGAGAGAGGGACACACACACACACACACACACACACACCTACCTATACCTATACCTGTCATGGTGGGAAGAAACACCCTCAAAGACTGGTGTGGACTTTCTCTCTCGTAGAACGTGGATAGTGAAACTCTTGTCGAGTCTTCCCTCGTCGTGAGGAGTAGTCCTGTATGTCGAAGTTCCCACAGCTGGTTCGTGTGTGTGTGTGTGTGTTTTATCTTTGCATATCACGATCCATGTGCACTAGTAGAGCGCCTCACCCCAATCTCAGGAATCGACCCTGTGTCTTAGGAACACCGAGAGAGAGTACAGGTGTTCAAGATTCATACCCGTGTCATAAGTAGGGGAGGAGGGAGACTTGGTGTTCCTGTTCCTCCCATGTTATGTTTTATAGTGGTGATGACTGAGGGTGGTGGCGGCCTACAGGTGTATGAAGTCTCAGGTCATAGTAAGAAATGGCTTGGCATGACGTCACCACCACAGTTGGGTAGTGTGACGACTCTCCTCTCTTGAGTTTCTACCACCGTGTTCATAGTATACCAGTGAACCTCAGACTAGTGTAAAAGCGGTTACTATGAGCGGTTTTGAGAGGACAATTATCGTGTTAGTGAATTAGTTAATCCGGTCATATCGTGGAAACAGACAGCGTGGGTGATAACAGGTAGCAGTAACTTAGAAATGACTGAACATAAGAATGGAGGAAACTGCAGCGGGTCTATTGACCCATACTGGGCAGTCCCGTTTATACCCAACCCCTATTGCTCATATAAGCATCCAACCTATGTTTGAAGCTATTCAGCGTATTCGATTTAATGATGATATTTGGTAACTTGTTCCACTCATCTACTACTCTGTTTCCAAACCGGTGTTTACCAATTTCACGCCGAAATCTAAATTTGTCTAATTTAAAACCATTGTTACGAGTTCGCTCCTAGTTGGATAGTTTGAGTACCTTTGTAACGTCCCCTTTGTTTAACCCTGACTTCCATTTATACACCTCTATCATGTAGCCCCTCACCCTACGTCTCTCGAGGGAGTGCAAATTAAGATGCTTTAACCTGTCTCTGTACTCAAGGTTCCTAATGCCCGGGATTAGTCTTGTCATTCTCCTCTGGATTCTTTCCAATGATTCTATATCCATTCTGTAATACGGTGACCAGAACTGAACTGCGTAATCCAGGTGAGGTCTCACAAGCGCTAGATATAATTTTAAGATGACCTCGCTAGTCTTGTAACTAACACTCCTTTATTAGCGTTGTTACGAGCAAAAACACATTGTTTACTTGGCTTAAGATTCCTACTTATCATTACTCCTAAATCTCTCTCGCAGTCGGATTCCACAATGGCATCGTTGTTCATCTGGTATCTGGTTTCCCTGTTTACATCTCCTATACTGAGTACTTTACATTTGTCCACATTGAATTTCATCTGCCATTTTTTCGACCATTCGAAAAATTTGTTTAGATCTTCCTGTAATTTTGCAGAGTCCTCATCAGATTTAATTACACGTCTGAAGCTAGACTGTGATTGACGATTCCAAGCGGCTGAACTGATCTAATGGCCCCACCTTAACCTAATTTAACCATTAAGATAGAAAACCATTGTTAATGTCTTGGAATGGATTGGGTGCATTTGGGACTTTTAGAGCTGTAGCCGATCCAGACAAACGTACAGTACAGTAGGTGATGAGAGGACTGGTTTAGTGAGGGGATGTAGAAGTTGCAGGTGTAAGTGTAGTATCAAAGAAGGGGAGGTTGCCGGGTGTGGGAGGGGTAGGTGCTTTCACGGGTGTATGGAGGGGGGGGCAGGATGGGTCGTGGAGGACGGCCTGCACACCTCTTGACCTCACTGCCCTCTCAGTCGACCCAGAAGGTGGCCACCCTCCTCAAGCTAATATAATGGTCAGAGTTGTAGTGTTTTATTTTTTAAGTGTTCATATCCTTTGTCTACCAAATTGAGGAAATTAAGATTTAACTATACTGTCTGTCTGTCTGTCTGTCTCATTTCTTTCTTGCCCCGCCCTGTATAGCTCGTCACACACACACACACACACACACACCAAGAATGCCTCTGAACACTGCAGCTGGTAGGTTAAGGGGGAGGGGGGTGGTCAGGTGTGTATCTGAGGCACACCAAGGTAGAATCTATTAATAGTCACCATCACACCTTCACACGGCAAAACACATAATAAAACTTACTTTATTATTGATAGTTGAAATAAAATGGAGGAAAACAATGAATCACCTGAAGATTGTACACCCCAGCTTATTTCACCGGATGATCACTCACATTCATACAACAAGGGGAGCGATTAGGTTAAGGTTAGCTTTACGGTGGTTAATTTTCATGTTAAATAAGCTGGGGTGTCTAAACTTCAGGTGATTCCAGGTTTCTTTTGTGTTCAGGTGTGAGTGAGAACGCGGTATTAATTACTGTACCTTAAGTTTTGTTGTTCCTTGTTAACTCGTCAGTCTAAGATCAAAACATTATTTGATCACCGAATACAAATAACAGTCCTTTATAATGAGAGAGAGAGAGAGAGAGAGAGAGAGAGAGAGAGAGAGAGAGAGAGAGAGAGAGACCACACCTGGATACAAGACAACAATCTGGGCGTCATGAATCGAAGCCTAATTCAGTGATTGGTCCCGCTGATGACCATAACACCACCGAAGGCCGGACATGAAGCAACACACACACACTATTGCGTCTCTATAGCTTTTGTGAACGTGTCTGCTATAAATACTTCTGGCTCCACCCTGTACTATAAGTATTAATATTAAACCCTTACCATACCCAGTTGTCAAATAAAATAATAAATTAATGTTATATTTTACAGACAAGGCTCAGAGCTTTTGTTTTCTTTGACTTTTTTTTCTTAGTTTTGAAAGATTTGTCAGTAACGCTAATGCCTATATCTTTTATTTGTCATAGTGTCTCAAGGTTAATGTAAGCAGTTGTGTCATGTTGATAATATATGCTTATACATTCATTTGTTTTTGTGATCTCGTTATAACCGGCGCTTGGAGGATTCGATTACACTATTGCTGGCACTTGGAGGATTCGATTACATTATTGCTGGCGCTTGGAGGATTCGATTACACTATTGCTGGCGCTTGGAGGATTCGATTACACTATTGCTGGCGCTTGGAGGATTCGATTACACTATTGCTGGCGCTTGGAGGATTCGATTACACTATTGCTGAAGAAAAGTGTGACAAGTTCTCATTGGATTTGCTGTTTCTTTTTTCGTGTTTATAAACTTGATGCTCACGAATGTTTTTGTTTTTTTAGGTTTGTTGATGTTTGTATAGTGTGTGGAGGTAGAGGGAGGTAGGAAGTGTGTGTGTGTGTGTGTGTGTGTACAGTATAATAAATTCAAGGCAGACAACATCACCCACACGGCCTCGAGCTTCAATATGTTTTTTACGCATTTAAGTCGAGGTAGAAATGATTAACGCCATTTTGAATCGTGTTTAATTAACCATCTCAGTCTGGTGTCAGTAACCATCTCAGTCTGGTGTCAGTAACCATCTCAGTCTGGTGTCAGTAACCATCTCAGTCTAGTGTCAGTAACCTTGTCAGTCTGGTGTCAGTAACCATCTCAGTCTGGTGTCAGTAACCATCTCAGTCTAGTGTCAGTAACCTTGTCAGTCTGGTGTCAGTAACCTTGTCAGTCTGGTGTCAGTAACCATCTCAGTCTGGTGTCAGTAACCATCTCAGTCTGGTGTCAGTAACCATCTCAGTCTAGTGTCAGTAACCATCTCAGTCTGGTGTCAGTAACCATCTCAGTCTAGTGTCAGTAACCGTGTCAGTCTGGTGTCAGTAACCATCTCAGTCTGGTGTCAGTAACCATCTCAGTCTGGTGT
The DNA here is from genome assembly GCF_018991925.1 of Homarus americanus. Taxonomy (NCBI): domain Eukaryota; kingdom Metazoa; phylum Arthropoda; class Malacostraca; order Decapoda; family Nephropidae; genus Homarus; species Homarus americanus. Next base: position 8,494,275 of record NW_024737042.1, read on the forward strand.
CAGTAACCATCTCAGTCTAGTGTCAGTAACCATCTCAGTCTAGTGTCAGTAACCGTGTCAGTAACCATCTCAGTCTGGTGTCATTAACCACCTCAGTCTGGTGTCATTAACCACCTCAGTCTGAAGTCATTAACCGCCTCAGTCTGAAGTCATTAACCGCCTCAGTCTGATGTCATTAACCACCTCAGTCTGGTGTCATTAACCACCTCAGTCTGAAGTCATTAACCACCTCAGTCTGATGTCATTAAACGCCTCAGTCTGATGTCATTAACCACCTCAGTCTGGTGTCATTAACCACCTCAGTCTGAAGTCATTAACCGCCTCAGTCTGGTGTCATTAACCACCTCAGTCTGGTGTCATTAACCACCTCAGTCTGAAGTCATTAACCACCTCAGTCTGATGTCATTAACCGCCTCAGTCTGGTGTCATTAACCACCTCAGTCTGATGTCATTAACCGCCTCAGTCTGGTGTCATTAACCACCACAGTGACCTTCATGTTATCTACCTCATGGTCCGTGTGGGGCCTTGTTTTTCTGTAGTAATTGTTTTGTTTTCATATTATTATTGTTGTTGTTGGTATTGTTATTATTGTTGGCTTTGTTATCGTTGTTGTTAGTAATGTTATTGTTGTTGTTATTGTTGTTGTTGTTATTGATGAGTTAACAGTCGTTGTCTACATCACTGATAAAGTCCCACGCTGAACTAAACCTCACCCCCTCCTCCTCACCTCACCCCCTCCTCCTCCCCTCCTCACCTCACCCCCCCACACACTGGAGAAAATTCCTCTAGGGTATTAATAAGTGGATTGTTTTTGTTTCAGTGGGATATTTTTTTATTTACTTTTGGGTGATAAAGCCCTGGTTAGGTTAAGTTAGGTGTGGTTAGGTTAGGTTAGAATAGATTTGATTAGATTGACCTCACCCTCAACACACTTAGCCTTACATCACGTCCTTAACACACTCAGCTATGGACCTCACCCTCAACTCACTCAGCTATGGACCTCACCCTCAACACACTCAGCTATGCAACTCACCCTTAACACACTCAGCTATGCACGTCACCCTCAACACACTCAGCTATGCAACTCACCCTCAACACACTCAGCTATGCAACTCACCCTCAACACACTCAGCTATGCAACTCACCCTCAACACACTCAGCTATGCACGTCACCCTCAACACCACACACAAGGTTCTGTACTCACCTCCTCTGGCCGACAGGTAGCATAAATCACGCCACACCCCCACACCCACACACTTAACACGACCACTGTTTAGGACACACTTCACCCCCACCCACAACGTTCGTACACTGGGGCTATTTTCTGTTTCACCCTGACAGTCCCTCTCTACCTCAGTGAGTCAGTTAGTAGTACGACCGCTCAGGTACACGCCATAGTGCATACTGGCGGGCAGACGGGCGCCTCACCTCACCTGCACACACCGTGTTGAGTGGACGGCTTCCTGACACCAATATAACGGACATCTTCACCTCAGGTTTGGGGATATCACCTTGACCTGTCTCCTGTTCCTCTTCTCCACATTCCTACAGGTCCCCTTTATCTGCTCTCCTCACCTTTCTTCTAACTCTCCATTATCGTTATCCTTCTCATCTACTCTTCCTTTACCTTCACTCCCCTCCACACTACCTTCTTCTTTCCCATACCGACCTTCTCCTCCCCCCATCCTACCCCCCCTCCCCCCACGGTGCCCACTTCCACCTTAACCTGGCCGACCAGCACGTGGGAAAACCCCAGTTTTTTGGCCTCGTCGTTGTTGCTAACTTGAAAATCAATTCGACGGCTTTTCATATTTTAGTGGTTAATTATTCATCTTCTACGAATAGGCTCACGGTGTCCATATAACAATATGTAGAATTTCTGGTATGTGAAGTATTCTTGGCTGGACAGCAAGTGTACTTTGTGTCAGTGGTAAATAATTCCCTGATGCCTGACACTCCCGCCCTCTTGCTTCACTGTTGTCGCTCGTGTGATGTGTACGTCGCGACATACACTGCCAGCAGAAGGTGGACCCAGTTATCACCAAATGCCTTTGTTGATCAGTACGTGCAGCCACGGTCACTAGCAGGTGTAGCCACAGAGGCCATGCACCAGGCGGTCAGTGGCCCCACCAAGGGTTTCAAGGGCGCCTTTACTTAGGGTGAGTCAGTGGGGGATATACACCATCACCGTCGTGGGGGTGATGGTGCCTGCCTTTATAGTGTCATACAGGTGTGTTGATCTACAAGCCTGTCCACACCTGCACTTGTGGATTTTTACAAGGAGGCAGTATGACCTTCACTTTCCCAGCTGTAAAGTTAGGTACCCATTTACAGCTAGGTGGATGGGGGTGCCTCGGGCATTTACCAGCTGTCCTTAGGGCAAGAGGCGAATGCTGTATTCACTCCGTAACTGAACCTAGGAGTCCCGGCGTTCTAATAATCAAGGTTCTAAGTACATTCTTACGTGAATTTGTAGACACTGAAAAATTATTTCATGTATAATAATGTTGTTAATATCATACTACGAGTGAGATATATAGTGGTGTGTTGGGTGAAGACAGAGTTGAGCTTATCTATCCTTACATCACATTGTTGTGGTCGTCTTGAGGACCTTGTGGGGGGGGGGGGCACTCCTCGGCTACCGTCCTGACTTACACCACCGTACCACACTCCCATCCTGACTATCTTTTGCCGTTTTACCTCCACTTCAGTAGCTTTCGTTCATGACCAGAGGATGCCCGAGTGCTGCCTTTAAGGAGGTTATCCCAAAAATGCTGGTCGTCTTCTCACAGTGAAGGAGTTTATGGACCTATTATTGTATTATTTACATCTCTTACGGTCTAATAAACCTGTAAGCCTTAAGTTTGCTACAGTTTAATAACTCTTTAAGTATTCTGATTCTTACGCTCTAATGAACCTGTAAACTGTTTGTTGTTGTTACAGTGTTGCAAGGTGTTACATACCGTTGCGTAACTGATGCAGCTCATGAGTGTGGTCTACCTGGGCCTGTGCGTGAAGACTGTCCCTCACTCACTGACAGGGGTGAGTGACTGCGACCAACACTAGTACCACAGGACAGTGACCGGAGCCGACTTTTGGCTATGTTGAGTTCTTTGGGGTCACTGTCCTGATCAGTGCTGGGGGCCGTCGATGGCTGCTATACGTACTTACTATAGGTGTCACTTTTCTTCCGGTAAACTCTGATATAACTCCTGTCTGTATGTTCCCCCTGTAGAAAATCTAGAATATTGGTCATACGTGAGTCGAAATGATTACTGCTTGTCCGTCCGTCCGTCCGTAACGCGTGTCATTTCCATATTATACCCTGAGAAAGGTTTCACGATTTGTTATCCAGTCACTTGTCATCAGTGTGTGAGGCAGAGTTCAGTAGAAGTAATCGTCATCAGTGATAGTCTTATTCCGTGATACATTCCGTTAACAGAATATATCAACGGGTTATGATACATTGGTCTTGTGGTGGTGGACCCTTCCCCTCCCTCTTTCTCTCATCTTATCTCCCCCCTCCCTCCCACCCCCAGACCGTGGTGCTGCGTGGCGGGTATTCTCCCTCCTCCTACTCCCCCATTCTCACTTTAATTCATCGAGTCGTGATGGGTGTAATCTCAGGTGACCGAGTAACTTAGTGTTTTAATAGGGCTAAAGGCTAAGGTCTGTAATGGTGTCGGGAATATCTTGTGAGCGAATCTTCTTTATAATAACTTAAACGGGGGAATAAAATGACCTTTATAGTACTTGACTGTTGGGATCACCTCAAGTTTAATCTCCCTAATACTATTTGAGGAGGTTAGGTTAGGTTAATCTTGAGGTGAAATAAGCTGGGGGTGAATGATGAGTTCCCCGTACTAATAAGAGTTTGCCTCCATCACATACAGTATATAATATGAACGGAGTAAAACTGTAAAGGCCTTTTGTTTCTCCTCTCGTGATGGCGTTTTCTTTGGTTTTTATTCATACGGTATGTGAAAGGCAGAAGATTTGAGGTATTAATAGTCGTTTGAGGAAGGTTAACAGCAAGGTGAGTGGGTTAAAGTGGGTTGTGGAGTGGGGGAGGGAGGGAGAGGGGGCATGGGGTGAGTGTTTGAGGTAGTGGGGTGGGGGGAGGAAGGACGGGGGATGGGGTGCGTGTGTGGAGGAGGGGGAGGGAAATGGTGTAAGATGGTTCACTTTTTTTTTCTAATACGTGAACCCGACCCTCACCTGACCTGACCTGACCCTCACCTGCCAGCGTGAGTAAGAAATGGTCGGTAGGTTAGATAAAGATGAATAATGTTGCCTGTATCGATGGCTGAATGTTAGGTGAGGTGAGATTAGGTCGGTTAGGTTAAGTGAGTGAAGTTAGGTAAAGTTAAGTGAGGTTAGGTTAGGTTAGGTTAAGTGAGTGAAGTTAGGTAAAGTTAAGTGAGGTGAGGTTAGGTAGGTTAGCTTAAGTTAGGTTTGGTGAGATCTTCAAACAAGTCTGGACAAGTCATGCACCAAACACCAGTATCACCCAGTATAAGACACCAACAATGTTTTTCTCTTACAACACACACACACACACACACACACACACACACACACACCTACGTTAATCTACTTTCTAAAGCAAGTATCTACCGGTTGTAAGGGAGGTGACATGATTAAGGTGGATGGAATTCAACGGAGGATAACCACCGTCACCACATACAAGAGTTACGGGAATGTGTTGCTTTTAATGTTAGGGGGAATTTCCTAGCTGACGGTGTGACCTCGAATTCATCAGGATAATTTCCCTACGTAGAACAGTGAGAGACCCGGTGTGTGTGTGTGTGTGTGTGTGTGGTGTGTGTGTGTGTGTGTTGCAGGGATTGTAAAGAAAAGGTATTTATTCATTTGTAAATATCCATAAAATGTGTTTGTCTTCACTTCTGTCGTAAGTAAATTGTTAAGGGCGGTCTGTGTCTAAAATTAATTCTCTAGAGTCTTGAGTTATATCGTGAAATGTGAAGCCTCGCCACTCAACCATTTAACACAACAATTATACACTGTAATATAAACTGCAAGTGAGTGACCTTTTATCTAAACACCATTAACAGAGGCTTTAATATATTCGTTGTTCCTGGTCCAAAACACACTCCTCCATGTCATTAGAACAACAATAATTACTTGCTGTAGGAGTAAACTAAGACCCTCATTTTACCCCCCACAATCGACACATTTTCAACACCAGAACGTATTTGTTAATCATTGTTCTTCATCATCATCCATGACTCACTTTATACTCAAGCGTGTTAATAATAAAATGTTGTCTTTCTTTGTTTCCCCGCAGGTAAGGTTGTCAAGACAGGTGGAGTGTGAGGCAGCGAGGCTCAACGTGAGTATGAATCAACAACTTTGGCAGTATAGTATGTCTTAATACCTGTAGTGGGCGCCCCGGACATAGTTTACCGGTGACGCCTCCCTCAGCGTGTGTCTTAACCACCCATCCATGGGGGCCCAGACAAAAGCCCCCTTGGACAAAAGCCCCCTAGGACAAAAGCCCCTTGGACAAAAGCCCCTTGGACAAAAGCCCCCTAGGACAAAAGCCCCTTGGACAAAAGCCCCTCAGTAAAGGTGCAAAATAGGACAGAAGCCCCCTGTTTTTATGTTAAAGAGAGGGTCATTAGAAATATTAAAAATATATAGATTTAAATATGAAATTATTACAATTTATATAATTAGAATATTTTACCTTCATGTTCATTCTGTATTTACTGAGGTGACCCGAGGGCCCAATGAGGTCACTGAATGTCAGGGGAGTAATTACCCCAGTAGACACAACATACGTCATTGTAGATTTAATAAACATTCCTCGTATACTTCTTTATAACTGTAACAGAATTCCCGAAGGTTAGGTTAGGTTAGAGAAGTGTTCACAAACTGTAAAAAAAATCAAATAAATTAAAAAAATCTTATTATTTCTCCTGAGGGACTTTTGTCCTAGGGGGCTTTTGTCCTACACTCCCCATCCATCCACTCGCCTACCACCCAACCGAATCAGCCCACTCACCAACAACCCACTCACCAACAACCCAATCGCCCACCCAACCCAATCACCCACCCGACCCAATCACCAACCCAACCCAATCACCAAACCCAACCCAATCACCACCCAACAATCACCCAACAATCACCCGCAATCACCAAACCCTAACCCAATCATAAACCCCCAACCCAATCACCCACCCAACCCAATCACCCACCCAACCCAACTAAACCACCAACCCAATCACTCACTCAAACCATCCACCCAACCCATCTACCCACCCTCCCACCCACACGTGTAGGACGGTGGCCAGAAACAAAAACCAGGGAACGAAAATTCTGACGAAAGTAAATAAAGAATATGGCGGGCGTCCATTGTAAGATTCTACCTGATTAGATTATTGGGATATGTTGTTTACAGTGGTGAGGTGGTGTTGTTTATAGGGGTGAGGTGGTGTTGTTTATAGGGGTGAGGTGGTGTTGTTTATAGTGGTGAGGTGGTGTTGTTTATAGGGGTGAGGTGGTGTTGTTTATAGGGGTGAGGTGGTGTTGTTTATAGGGGTGAGGTGGTGTTGTTTATAGGGGTGAGGTGGTGTTGTTTATAGGGGTGAGGTGGTGTTGTTTACAGTGGTGAGGTGGTGTTGTTTATAGGGTGAGGTGGTGTTGTTTATAGGTGAGGTGGTGTTGTTTATAGGGGTGAGGTGGTGGTGTTTATAGGGGTGAGGGTGGTGTTTATAGGGGTGAGGTGGTGTTGCTTATAGGGGTGAGGTGGTGTTGTTTATAGGGTGAGGGGTGGTGTTGTTTATAGGGGTGAGGTGGTGTTGTTTATAGGGGTGAGGGTGTTGTTTATAGGGGTGAGGTGGTGTTGTTTATAGGGGTGAGGTGGTGTTGTTTATAGGGGTGAGGTGTGTTGTTTTTACAGTGGGTGAGGTGGAAGGTTTTATAGGGGTGAGGTAGGTTGTTTATAGGGGTGAGGTGGTGTTGTTTATAGGGGTGAGGTGGTGTTGTTTATAGGGGTGAGGTGGTGTTGTTTATAGGGGTGAGGTGGTGTTGTTTATAGGGGTGAGGTGGTGTTGTTTATAGGGGTGAGGTGGTGTTGTTTATAGGGGTGAGGTGGTGTTGTTTATAGGGGTGAGGTGTTGTTTATAGGGGTGAGTAAAAAGGTTTATAGGGGTGAGGTGGTGTTGTTTATAGGGGTGGAGGTGGTGTTGTTTATAGGGGTGAGGTGGTGTTGTTTATAGGGGTGGTGTGTGGTGTTGTTTATAGGGGTGAGGTGGTGTTGCTTTTATAGGGTGAGGTGGTGTTGTTTAGGTAGGGGTGAGGTGGTGTTGTTTATAGGGTGAGGTGGTGGTGTTTATAGGGTGAGTGGTGTTGTCAGGGTGAGGTGGTGGTGTTTTATAGGGGTGAGGTGGTGTTGTTTATAGGGGTGAGGTGTCAAGTTTATGGCGGTGAGGTGGTGTTGTTTATAGGGGTGAGGTGGTGGTGTTTATAGGGGTGAGGTGGTGTTGTTTATAGGGGTGAGGTGGTGGTGTTTATAGGGGTGAGGTGGTGTTGTTTACAGTGGTGAGGTGGTGTTGTTTATAGGGGTGAGGTGGTGGTGTTTATAGGGGTGTTTTACGGTGGTGCGGGGTCTATTGTGGCGAGATGTTTACAGTAGTAAGGTGTTGTTTACAGTGGTGGGGAGGGGGTGTATTTTTACAGTGGTTAAATGATGGTGTTTACAGTGGTGAGGTGTTAACAGTGTTGTTTACAATAGTGGTGTAAGAGAGGAGAAGCATATAGTGGTGCTCAGGGTCACGGGGCCAACTACCGGTGATGACTTGTCACCACCATCACCACTTGACATGAATCACTCCACGTCCTTGTTACCTTTGTCCAAAAATATAATAATGATAATAATGGTGATGAGAACGACAAAAATAAAACTAACGATGGTTATGAAGGTCACTGGTGGTCAAAGAGAACAACTGGGGGCAAGAACAGCTGGGAGCAAGAACAGCTGGGGAAAGAACAGCTGGGAACAAGAACATCTGGGAGCAAGAATAGATGGGAACAAAAACATCTGGGAGCAAGAACAGTTGGGGACAAGAACAGCTGAGAACAAGACCATCTGGGAGCAAGAATAGATGGGAGCAAGAACAGCTGGAAGCAAGAATAGATGGGAGCAAGAACAGCTGGAAGCAAGAACAGTTGGGGACAAGAACAGCTGGGAACAAGAACATCTGGGAGCAAGAACATCTGGGAGCAAGAATAGATGGGAGCAAGAATAGATGGGAACAAGAACATCTGGGAGCAAGAATAGATGAGAACAAGAATAGATGGGAACAAGAACAGCTGGGGACAAGAATAGATGGGAGCAAGAACAACAATCGCCACAGTATATATATATATATATATATATATATATATATATATATATATATATATATATATATAATGAGTTTTTATTCGTGTGTAAATGATAATGAATTTATTCTAGATTTTCTCGCTTCAGGGACTTCAGTAAATATACCTTCATCTCAACCATCTCTATGTGTAAGACTAGCAGGGAATACCCTCTCAGAGTTCTCCCAGGAATGAAGGGAAAATATTCGACCAATTTCCCCTTTCACTGTGTGTGTGTGGGGGGGGGTTAGCCACGTCAAGGTATGGGATATAAACGTATGAATGTGTTTTTTATGAATCACTGGAGGGATGTATACGGTTTCCTTGTGACATTGTGTGACTAGTAAGACACACACACACACACACACACACACACACACACACACACACACACACACACACACACGTACTCACTCTCTCACACACACACAAAGACCGATACCCTCCCCCAACCTCCCCTCACCAAGCACTTCACCAGCTCTCCTTTATATGCCTCCACCTCACCAGCAGTTCACCTGACACCTCATCGGCCAGGAGTGGGAGGAGGGGGGGGGGGAGACATGCTTTATATGAACCGTACGGCGTCTTCTGCTTACATTTTTCCTATAATTTCCATGTCCTGTTCTCCTCTCATCTTCCTTCTCCTCCTCCTTCTCTTTTTGTTACTTCTCTTCCACCCATTGTGTCCCATTATCAACCTTTCATTCTCAAAACAAAATAAAAAATCGGATAAATTATTTCTATCGACATCACTAATGCTCGTTTGTTCACCTATAATCACCAACGATTACGTCTGGTTATTTTTTCTTCGTTAATGTACGTTGTTGTTTTTTTTTGTGGTTGATTATAGATGTGAGAAGATGTAAACAGTACTAAAGAAATGGTGAAATGGGTGAGAATTGAGATAGGTGAACAAAGAAGTACACCGAAGAAAATGAGAGTAACACGGTAGAAATGTATAAATGAATAAAGGAGGAGATAGAAGGGGAATAATGTTATAATTAAGGAGAAATATTAAAGATTAAGGAATAGATAAGCGGTATGTGTGGGTTTTTGCTTACACTGAGAGTGGTAGAGTCATTGCTGCTGGTGCTGTGTCCTCCTAGGCTGCCACCTGTTGTTGAGGACGGCAGACCAGGGGAGGGTGGAGGGCTTTCCGTTGCCTGGTACTCGCTGGGGGTATCCTCGAGGACCATGATGGGTCGTTCCTTTTACGTAATTGGAATCGTGTCAACTTGAGGTGGGTCGTTTCTTCGTGGTAACGCTGAGACACTATATAGGTGAATAGAGTTCGACTTATAGGATGGTCGTCCGTGACAGACTCCCCCGTCCTGACAGCACGAGAGTCAGTTAAAGAGTGAAGATGGAGGAGGAGTAAGCTGCAGCTTTTATTTGTATCAGGAGTCGCTGCTGGTGTCGGAGGAGTGGGTATCTCAGCGGTAATTTCCCGCGGCGAGTCTGGGAAGGATTTGGCCGGCGGTTGCCAAGTGGTGCTGGCTTCTTTACTCGCTGGGACGCGGCTGGTGGGTGAGGAGCCGAGGGACGAGCGAGTTAATACGTAAAGGAGGAGGTGCTGGTGAGATCGAGGGATGTGTTCAATGCAGGGATAAGGCTAGTGATTGCATGGGTGATTGTTTATTATGGCGCAGTGTTTTTTACTCGGATGGGATAAACGTCTTGGTTATAATGATCTCGCTGGAATGGCTAACACCTTTTGTTAATTATTATTACACCACTTTGTACTGATTGTGAGAGTGGGTGTTAACAAGATAACCTGACCTAATTGTTTTAACTTCATTAAAAGTTGTCAATTATGGCGTAAGGGGAGATGACCTTGGGTAGCTGATGATAAGGGTGTGTGAGGGAAGGCGGTGAGGAGGATATGACTTGCTAGGTAGGTCATCGTTCTCTCACTCGTCACATGGGAGGTTGTCTCGGTGTAACAGTTGCAGCCCAGCCACACTTAATACAGCAGTGTTAAGATTTACGGCATTTAAGTTTGTGGGATTCATATAGTTTGGTGTCGGTCTTTAGCCAGAGGGAAACTGTGTGGTGTAGTAACTGTGGCTTAGATTAAGACCGTGTAAGGGCAGCACGGCTCACTGACCCAACACGCAGAGACCAATATCCAACATTCAAGTTTCCCCACAAGCCGTCGAAACCAGCTAGCCTAGACCGGTTTATTCAGTATTATAAGGGAGATAAGTTGGTTTCCTGGTTATAAAAACACATTAGGAACATGAGTGGACCTGACCATCCCGGGGTAACTCACGGAAAACTAAATTCAGGTTCCTGCCTCGACGATGACACCGGAATGAGGTTAGTGGTTGTGCCGCATCATGTTCTAATACCTGTGCAGGTGTCTCAGGTGTAGTGGAGGTACGTGGGCGATCTCGTGACTGATCATGACCATAAGTAATGTTGGCCAGTGTTACTTACGGCGCACTACAAACACTTCTACACACTGGTATATAATGTAGATAAACTCATGTACGCAGACCCACAGCGTTTGGTCGTGCGTTTCCTCTGTAAATTTGTTGCAGAGAAAGTTACTTATGATATATTAAATAAATACTTAACACTGGATGGACACATTTCTTGTTGTGTAGTGACATAGGAGGGACGAGGTAGTGGTGGTGGTGGTGGATGGATTAATGGTGAGTGAGTGAGTGCGAGCTGTAGATGACTTGACCAGGTCGTGAGTAAATATCGCCCGGTGTGCTGGCGTGACGTGCAGTGACGGTGGTGGGGCTGTCCCGTCACCGCCACCACTGCTCAGGTCTACCCTCCCTCACCCACCACCTCTCCTTAAATTAGACATCACAGGGGGAACCACACAAGCGTCTTTCGTTAAAATCTAAATTCACCGAAGCGTCTCCTAATATATACTTTAAAAGCTTTTCACTGTGTCAAGACCATTATGTTAATGCATTAATTATTTAACAGGGTCAGAGTCTTTGATTCGATCTGATTAGGAGCATAACGTCTCGCGGACTACAACCCACTTGAGAAAATCCCATTGAGGATTTTGTGGAAGAAAACAATCCTACTATCACCATGATAACAGTGAACCCATGGACAAAATCCCATTAACCAACAACGTAATGGTGGCCAAAATGTCACCAGCTTAAGTTGCATTTTGTCCAGCTACCCCGTTGGATTATGTCAGGTTGGTTTGGGTTATTGTCCTACAGCCGAGGGTGTTAGTGTGACCGTCTCCAGTGGTGGTGGTGGTGATGATGATGATGATGAGGAACTTTCTGTTGCGTTCCACTGGGCTCATAACTTTCTGGAGTGAGCTCTGTCTCTTTCATAAAAAAAATCATCTTAAATTGAGTCTTGTCTCGCTCACAATCTTCTTTTTCTTTGTTGGGTCTTGCATCACACCTGAACTTTCCGAGACTCACGCGAGGACAACGTTTCTGCCGCGTCAGGATTAAGAGTGAACCTCGTCGCCGTGGAGGGGGGCCATCTTCTAGGAAACAAGATGTCCTGGTGAATGTTCGGCGTCACGTCCGCCCAATGTAACTGGTTCTTAAATGTTTATTTTTTGTGTGGGGGGTGAGAGGATGGAGGAGGGAGAGGGATGAGGTGAGAGGGAAGGAAGGGGAGGAAGAGAGAGAGAGGAGGGAAATTCAGGTGCTTACGATTCATATTTCCTGAAGAAGAAGAAGAAGAAGAAGAAGAAGAATAAGAAGAATAAGAAGAAGAACAAGAAGAATAAGAAGAACAAGAAGAATAAGAAGAAGAACAAGAAGAATAAGAAGAAGAACAAGAATAAGAAGAACAAGAAGGTGGTGCCTCTCGCCTGGGTTAAACCACAACTACTGCTTCTGTTTTTGTCTCTCGGGAGATTCCAGACGTGATGAGATACTTTTGAACTTTATATAAAAGAACAGAGCAAAGATGATGGAGATTTTATTTTTAGTCCCTGGGTGCGTTAAACCCCTGCACCCCGCCTTTGGGAAATACGACCCCCCCCCCTCCCTCGCGTCTGACGAACATCCATCCGTTATGTCAGGAACAGCGGGTGACTTTGGACTGGCCGAACATTTGTAGGTAAGGATTATCTCGTTGACTTTTGTTGTTTGTTAGTATAGGTGTGGATAGGTGACGGTGTAGGTGAACGTTTACTTCGTTATGTCTAGCGTTAAATGTCTGCGCGCTTCGTTAAATGTCGAGTGATTATTCGTTTTAAAGTTAAAATGTTATACCGTAGTTATGTAAATTTTTAATGTGTTGGAAAATGTCGCCATACTTCCTTCGTTTAATCCAAGTGAAAAATTAATTAAATAGATGAACGACTCTTGGGATTTTCTTAGTTCTGGATCCCCAATCCCTCCCCTCACTCCCTCTCCCCCTCCAAACCCCCATCCACCGCCTCCCTCTCCTCCTCCAAACCCCCCACCCACGCCCTCCTCCTCCTCCAAACCCCACCCACCCACGCCCTTCCTCCTCCAAACCCCACCCACCCACGCCCTCTCCTCCTCCAAACCCCCCCACCCACGCCCTTCTCCTCCAAACCCCCCACCACCCCTCCCCTCCCTCCAAACCCCCCACCCACCCCCCTCTCCTCCTCCAAACCCCCACCCACCCACGCCTCCCTCCAAAACCCCCCCACGTCTCCTTCTCCAAACCCCCACCCACCACGCCCATTCCTCCTCCAGCCTTCACCCACCCTCCGTCTCCCCCCAAATCAATACCCCCATCCCAACCCCTTCACCCAAAACAGGTAAATAAGTGAGATAAAACAAGATAGAAATTACAAAAGATTTCCAGGGATTTACCAGAAGCTGTTGATCGAGTCATTCAGGCTGTGTGTGTAATAATAATACTAATAATAATAATACTACCACTAATAATAATAATAATAATAATAAACGGTGTGTGTGTGTTGATCGTGGTGGATTTCATGGTGACAGTTTTTTTCAGTTCTTGGTGATCTAGGCAAAAGAGGGAGGTAGAGGAAGAAGGGGGGGGGGGGGTGGTGGCATGGTGTACATTCTGTGGTCACGACTTGGTGGTGGATGGTGATCATGTCTCCTCTACTGGGATGGTGATGGTGTGGATAATATGTTTCTCTTCTGGCTTGGTGATCGCTGTCAAGGGACTTTGGTAACCGATACGCCTATACGAACTTGGTGACCTGTTTCAAGGGACTTTGGTAACCGGTATTTTACGAACTTGGTGATCACGTGAAGCAGCTCACCAGGATATGGGGTCACGGGTGGTCAGTGGTGTTGGTTGGAAATTGGAATTACGTTTGTACTCAGGGTTTTATTATCTGTTGGAGAGAGAGAGAGAGAGAGAGAGAGAGAGAGAGAGAGAGAGAGAGAGAGAGAGAGAGAGCCGTGGCCAGTTTTGTGTCTACGTTGCTCTGATAATAATAATAATAATAATAATAATAATAATAATAATAATAATAATAACAATAATAACAATACTTAATAATCATAACAACAACATTAGTACTGTAGTCGAGTATAGTGCTTAATCAGTTTCTTAAATTAAAAAAAAACCAATTACCAGGTGTATCTTTACGAGTTGACTGTTCACAACATCACTGTGTATACGGAATGGTTGTGAATATATGTTCAGGCTCGTAGCTAAACGTAAAGACGAATTATACAACACTTGGTGTGTGTGTGTGTGTGTGATGCGCAGGTATGTAGGTTGTGTATGTGTAGGTATTTAGGTTGTGTATGTGTAGGTATTTAGGTTGTGTATGTGTAGGTATGTAGGTTGTGTATGTGTAGGTATGTGGGTGTGTATGTGTAGGTATGTGGGTGTGTATGTAGGTATGTGGGTGTGTATGTGTATGTGTATGTGGGTGTGTATGTGTGGGTGTGTATATGTGGGTAGGTATGTGGTATGTGGGTGTGGTATGTGGGTGTGTGTGTGTGAAATATGGAGTAACGGAAGACTACTGGCACCCCCCACCCCCACACAGTAAGGTACACGTGGTTGTGGTAGATGGAGTCCCGTTGTGTTGTTGCACTTATTATGATAATGTTCAGTGATGTGGTGGTGGCTCTCTTCTCTTCTCTTCTCTTCTCTTCTCCTCTGTCACCCACTGGAAGGATACACTTCTCTCGTCTCCTGGTTAGTTAAGTCCTCATGCCAGTCGTCTCTTCTTTGTCTCTCCGTGTCCTTTCCTCTTTCCCTTCTCCTTTTCCATGTTCAATCTTTTCCTTCTGTCTCTTCGCGCCCTCGTGAATGTGTGTGTGTGTGTGTGTGTGTGTGTGTGTGTGTGTGTGTGTGTGTGTGTGTGTGCGTGTGCGTCCACATTCTTTCTTGGTTTTCCAATGTTTTTATCTCTTCTCTCTCGTGTGTGTGTAGTTGTGCTTCGCTTTACTGTACAAGCTTATGTATTGGCATCAGTGTTGTCAACTTTGCTACCCCCCCCCCCTTCTAGATGACCTTTAATCGATTTTTTTGGGGGGGGAAACTGGAAGGAACACACACACACACACACACACGGGGAGGCTCGAAAGACAGCATCGTGATAACTTTTGAACTCCCTGGACTGGCGGGCCCTAAGAGAGCTTGAGTGGTGGTACGGGAATGGATCTTATCACCGTTGTACCGGGGCGTGTGATTGGGCCCAGTTGCCTCAGTCTGTTGTGGATGAATAGTTTCACACGTATTCGGACCCACAGCATTAAGATGGGATTATAAAAGCTTCCTAGTAGGGTTAGGTTAAATTAAGCTTGGTTAGATTATGTTATATAGGTTTATGTGAGGTTAAGTCAGGTTAGGTTAGGTTGTTTGATCAGGTTAGATATGGTTAAGTTAGATTTAGTTAGGTTAGGTTAGGTTATATTAGCGTTAGGTTAGGTGAGGTTAGGTTATATTATATTATATTAGCGGTAGGTTAGGTTAGGTTATATTAGCGTTAGTATTTAATATCCAAGTGAACTAAATTGGAATGTCTAATCCTCACGTGAACCGTAACATAAAATCCTTTCGCCATTATTATTATTTTCATTATAGACAGGTTTTGGCAACAAGAATTTAGGAAAATGTTAAGTGAGAGGAAGTTGAAAGTGTGTCTTGGGAGGGATTTTCCAGGCAGGAGTCAATAACCTATAAGCCCCCCCCTGTGTTCCCATTATCTTGATATTCTGGTTAATGGAGGTGTTTTTTTTGTAAAGGGTGGTGGGGGTGATTAGTATTGTTTATGGTTACGTTCTTCTTTACTGTGTTTGTTTGTTTGTTTGGTAAGATGATTTGGTTAATGCTTTTGTTTGTTACTTTTTTTCATTGTTTGTTTGTTTTATTTATTCACTTCTTGTGGTTTTATGTCATTGCGTTGTTTCTTTTTTATTTACTCGTCTTTTTCTCGTTGTGATCCTCTTCCTGTTTCTTAATACGTATTATTCTTCTATTATCATCTTCCTTCTTCTATCTCATCTTCTTCTCTTTCTCTGGTCATTTTCTTCCTTCCTTTCCTTCATCTGTCTCCTCTTCTTCCTTTCATTCTTTTACCTGCTCCTCTTCTTCTTCTTCCTCTCTACTACCTCCTCCTACCTCCTCCCCCATTTCCATCATCTCCTCCTCTCCCCATCTCCACTATCTCCTCCTATCTCCTCTCCCCATCATCTCCTCTCCCCATCTCCACTATCTCCTCCTACCTCCTCCCCCCATCATCTCCTCCTCTCCCCATCTCCACTATCTCCTCCTATCTCTCCCATCATCTCCCTCTCCCCATCTCCACCATCTCCTCCCTCCATATCCATCATCTCCTCCTCTCCCCATCTCCACTATCTCCTCCTCCTACCTCCTCCCCCCGTCATCTCCTCCTCTCCCCATCTCCACTATCTCCTCCTCCTACCCCCACTATCTCCTCCTCTCCCCCTCCATCTGCGGAGAGGTAATGGTGGTGGTCCTCCCCTTCACATTTGCGTAACCTATACGACAGGAAAGTAGCTATTTGTGGCTAGGTTGGTCAGTGTCGCCGGGAGAGAGGGGAGAGGGGGGTGAGAGAGTGGGGGAGAGGGAGTGAGCTACGGAATGAGAGAGAGAGAGAGAGAGAGAGAGAGACAGACACGAACTGCCCTCTCGAACTCTGATACACTAAAAAGAATAAACATTTATAGGTGGACTCGGGGTCTTGGCCACTACACCAACGTCGTATATGGTGTAGCAAGTGTTGTGTTATGGTGCCCTGACAACACACAGCCAACACACTTCTCATGGATACACCTATTAGATAAGAAATACCTCAGGGCAGTTTCGTACTTGCCGTGATTACCGTTGGTTGGGACCGAATTCCACTGGATAGTATCAAACCGGGTTCTTAGCTCCCGTCTGAAAGTTTTCCAATGGACTAAATACCGTCACGAAATTAGTAAGTTATCCGACCTGGTAATGGATATTTTCTCTATACGGTATCCAGTTGGGTAATTTATTTATTTATTAGTTTTTGGCTACAATTGTCCACATGGTGTCGTTGTGGTGGTGGTTGATGGTTGGCGTCCGCAGGATTTTGGTTAACTTTTCATATACTGTTGTGATTTTCAGCTAAACATTTGGTACAGAAAGTATTTATTATCCACCTCAGTAAATCTACAGAGAATGAACCAAATCCAACAGGTAACGCACGTGGCTGCTACGGGACCTAACCTTGAAGGATTGTTGAGGTGGTCATGTTAATGGTGTTTCTTGTGAATGATTCATAGACAACACTATAAACAAGGAGAGATGAATGGCTATGTAAATGGAAGCTATTAACGACTGTAGGGGTGTAGGCTGGCAGTTAGCCGAGGGCCTATTCATATAAATCAACACGAGCAACTATCCTGCCGGTGCATCTCAAGACAAAACAACACTAACTTTTAAGTCTTTTATCCCTTGTTGGGTCATTATTTAGTAAGAATGTACACTTTACGGCGACGGTACCAGGTCAAGTTCCTCAGGTGACCAGCTGGGTCTGATCTGAGTGACCAGCCAAAGGTTCACCTGAAAACTTGAGTGAATTGATACCAGCGACCGACCAGCCAGATGACCAGCTGACCCTCAATAAGGAGGATGACCGACACTCAAGGTTAGGAGACATAGGACATACAGTGGCGTCTTCGGATTACATCTATGTAGACCAAGTTGTGGTGGGGGCAAGGTCAGGCTTCGAGGAGGAGCTGGAGGGTGAGTGAAAGTTTCTATAGAGAGGGAGGGTGGAGGGAGGTGTCGTGTGGACGTGACCTTCTGGGAGGCGATATCCCTATGACACTAACAAAGGAACTCGAACTGTATTCCTTTCTGTGTGTGTTTTTATTATTGGGGATGACAGATATACAGGACAAGAGGTAACGAAATGTGTGTGTGTGTGTGTGTGTGTGACTCAGAATAACGAGGAGGAGAAGGAATAAGAAGGAAAGTAAAAAGGAAGACGAAGGGTACAAGAAGGGAAGGGGGTGAGATCCTACTGTATCAGGGAGGAGGAGGGGAGGAAGCCAGCAAAGTACAATAGCTGAAGTTTGCAGTGAAAGTCATTTAGGTCGGGAGTTGAGGTAGTTTGGAGGAGGAGGAGGAGGAGATGTGGTGAAAGCTGGTGGCGGTGGTAGCGGACCTGTGGCGGTGTTTCTATGGCGGCACCCTTACCACCACCACTTCGCACTACTATAGTCACTACTTATCCTCAGCGTCACCAGTCAGCCGAGTTACTGAGGCATTCCGTCAATTCTCCGTTGTGTACTGTTGGCAGACGCTGGCATGTACAGTTGCGGTCATAATTTTCTCTCGACATACATACATACATACATACATACATACATACATACATACTGTACATCGTTCACTAAGTCATATTTTTTTTTACAAGATAATACTTTTCAATTTTTGTAGGAGATAACGTTTGTCATTATTGTGTATTTAATGTTTATTTTTGGTACCACTTCAGCTGCTCAGGTCTTTAATTATGCACAGGGTTCACCAAGTCTTCATTTCCTACGCTAGACGCCAAACTGGGGTCTTTAAGCACAACTTTACATTAACAACTAAGGTCTTTAAGCACAAGTCTTTTTATCCTCTGCTAGACCAAGACTTTTTACGACTTGCGAAAGAGGGTTATTGTTTGTGAGTGCGTGAAATATTAAGTGGAAACTCACCGCAGATCCTGAAGGTCGGCAGCCTCCAACACGTACCTGTGGACAGAGAGAGAGAGAGAGATGTGAGTTATGCTATTGGTGGTGGGAAACATGAACCAGCCAGCCAAAAATTCCACTGGACAAAATTTCACAGGACATAATGCCACGGGTACAGTCTCATTGGATAAAATCTGACTGGACAGAATTTCATTGGACAAAATCCTACTGGACAAAAATACACTGGATAAACTACACTGGACAAATGATGCCAGTATAGGAAAAAAATGACATTGGCCAAAACTAAAGAGACTTTAATATTCTGTTGGTGTGAGTTAGATGGTTTGGTGACCCTGACTAAGAGGGCCTCACCCCCCTGAATATCATGTCATCGTTAAGCATACGTTTATAATTATGACGTTGGGTTGTGTAAGGTTAGGTCAGGTCAGGTCAGGTCGTATCATGTTGAGTTAGGTTTGGTTTGGGTTAGGGTTGCGTTTGACTGTTAGGTTAGGTTTTGTTGGTTGGGTTGTGTATTGTTTGGTTAGGTCAGGTAGGGTTGGGTTGGGTTAGGCTAGGTTTAGGTTAGGTTATTCATCTCACTTCTGGTTATGACATGTTATTGCCCCTGGTATGACTTAAGAATAATTAAAGGTGTAAATGATATTGAAATATGAATATTACTCAAGGATTGATTCAATAAATTCACACCAGGAAAAAAAATGTTTGAACACAGAATTTAAAGGATGTCCTAAAACATGAAGAATTATTTCTACAACCAGGAAAAGAATATAATTGTAAGAAGGAAGTGGTTGTGTTGTTGAGGGAGGAAACCCGAATTGTTATTATGAAAACCAGGAAAACAATCGTGATTGTTGGGATACGTTCAAGATGATTGGCGTTTTCCTTCTTGGGTGCCGAGTTGTGGTGAGGAATGACGTGTTTGGTGTGATGTACCGAGTTAGACACAGTTCCAGCGTTGGACGAACTTTTAACACTGGATTTAGTATTACGTGAAAACTAACAAGGGTTACTGTGTTGGCTCGTTATACTGGAGGTACACTGTGTGGTAGGGAGGAGTGACAGTGTTAGAGCTTGTGTAGGAACTGTTCTTGCTGCAGTGTTCGTGTTCTGTCTGTGTCGGGCTGGTGACTTTGGGCTGGTAGTGGATGTTTGTTCACGACATCTTAAATTAACCAGAGGAAATTGTATCATGTGAACTAAATTTCATTAAATTATAGCATTAAAACAAGTCAGGTTTATTTTAAGGCTTAGATATTTCCACAAAAGTGTGGGTACCTTGTAAATTTGTATTGCGTGTACAGGATATATATATATATATATATATATATATATATATATATATATATATATATATATATATATATATATATATATATATATATATATATATATTTATTTATTTATTTATTTATTTATTTATTTATTTATTTATTTATTTATTTAAACAAACAAACAAGCAAACGTTGTCCGGCTTCCATGATGGAACACGTGATAGTCATGGTAATATTTTAGCTGATGACCTAAGAGCCCCGTGAGCCAGGCGGCGTCACCCCTCGCCACAGACTCTTCAGCTTGGGGTAAGTCACATTAATTATCCTGTCTTCTTTGTTATGTTCGACGTCAGTAACATTCTGTGAGGTGCAGCGGTACTGCCAACCTCTTTCAACACTACATGGCGGATACACGAGTTGACTTTCATCACAGATATGAAGTATGATTTTACAAGTGTGTGGAGTGAGGTGATGGAAAGATCTGCTGAGGCGTGAGTGGCAGGTTGTGAGGCAGACGTGTGGTATGGGAGCGAGGGGGGAGGGAAGGCTTCTCTGGTGGTCCAGTTCAGACAATGTATATTTAAAGGAGTGCGCTGTACATCCTGTTTCACACACCCACACCTACCCCAGGGCTGCTGCTCCCGGAGCCTCACGCGAAGAGGAGGAGAGGGGGGGGGGTCACAGGTTAGGGTGAAGGGAGGAACAATACACGAGCTGCCCGAGGGTGATACAGTACAGTACATTGCAGCCATATTAAGGACAGTGTCAGGGATCCCGTTGTTAGTGACTGCGCCCACCACCACGCCATGTCCTGCCACCGGTAAGGAGGACCCCTCACCTCTCCCGGAACTATGGGTCTACCACAAAATTATTGAGGCGGTGAGTCACAGATAAGTGTTGTCACGCGCCATGACCCAGTATGTATGATGCGGTGACGGCACTGTATTGGGATGGGAGGTGCATGATGGGTGGATGGTGATGTGATGCTTGTGTAGGTCTGTAGGATGAACGTGTGTAGCCTGGGATGACAAGGCGAGTGTCACTACCTGGCCACGAAAAGCTGTGTCTGCTGCATTGTTGTCAAGATACACGGTAAACCACATCCGGTGTTCCTTGACGCGGCGGCAGGGAGTGTGTGTGTGTGTGAGGGTTTCTCTATTAGTTTGATTTGGTTCACTTAGTTTTCGCATTTCCGGAGAACTTATCTTCTGTGACATTTAAATTTAATAGTGAGATTATTGTTTGTACGTTTATTTTCACTTATTGACAGCCTATCTCATTAAAAAAACAAACATTATGAAAAGTATTCTTCAGCCTTGGAGAAATGTTGAGAAATAGTGTCACACACAGTCCACTGAACAGTTGTCAGTACCCTGTCAGTCGGTATCCTTGTACAGCAGAGTTTAGCAGTATTAAGTTACTCGCCAATCACATGTCAGCTGGGTAGTGGTGGCGAGGGCATTGGTTCCTTGGGCAGGTCAACACCCCTATCTTGTGACGGCCAGATACGCCCACACATGAAGACGGTCGGTTAGGTTACGAGACCACGCGATGCTCCACATGACTGTACACAATCCCCCACCTAACTAACAGTGTATCGTGATGGTCGGCTCTTGGTCTGAGGGAAGTTGTCCTGACGGCTATTGTCCCTGGTCACCTAGCGAGGGGGCAAGACGGCTGAGTCACTGGTGGATCGTCAGCGGTACGGGATGGAGTTAGAATAGTTAACTTAATGACCAGTAAGTAAGTGTATCTTAAGTAATGGGAGTGTATGTTACGATAGGTGGCAGCTGCAGTACACGCTAGTTATGATGACCAACACCGACTGGACAACCGATCATACTTGTACAAAAAAGGTTATTTTTTGTTATTAAATTTCTCCAGTTTGCCAATACAATACAGAGTAAGAGAAGAAGTGAGAGCCTCGACGTGCTCCTCCACACCTGCTGCCTGACCCACGCCTCCTACACCGCCACCACAGTTATTACACAATACAGACACGTACTAGGGCAGGTGAGCGAGCTGCTAGACGTCATCGCTAGGAAAAGATGGTAATGTAAGTGAGGATGTTGATATAATGGTTGTGGTGTGGCGTGGTATGGAGTGGCGTGGTGTGGTGTGGTATGGAGTGGCGTGGTATGGAGTGGCGTGGTATGGAGTGGCGTGGTGTGGCGTGGTATGGAGTGGCGTGGTGTGGTGTGGGGGAAGGTAGTTCTTCCACGAGCTCCCTTTTCTGATAGTACTCCACTCTCACTTATCCCCTACCTACCACCTCACTCACTCACCTACCACCACCACAGTCACACTCCCACTCATACACCTGCCACCTCTCTCACACCCACCCACCTACCCCACTGACCCACCTACCCCACTCACCCACCTACCCCACTCACTCACTCTTACCCAGGGCACGTACTATTGTAATTTGTTGCATAATATGGACGCGGTAGTCGTGACCAGCATGAGCACCCAGGAGGAAGTGTGCGTACAGGGAGCGTATCTGCGGATCTTGTCCAGGTAGGGGGTTGTCGTATTCGCCCCCACAGGTGAATGATTTATAGTACATGTATATAAATTTCGTTCCCGTGTGTGTGTGTGTGTGTGTGTGTGTGTGTGTGTGTGTGTGTGTGGACAGTAACAAATAGTGAATATTTTTAAACGTAGTCTAAATCAAATTATTATTATTATTATCATTATTTATTATCATCGTCATCATCATCACCATCATCGTTGCTCACGTTCATTAGCGTTCTCTCTCTCTCTCTCTCTCTCTCTCTCTCTCTCTCTCTCTCTCTCTCTCTCGTTGTCGCCATTGACCTCTATCCTCATCATTATCATTATCCCGTCCTTCCTCGTTTATTTGCCATAGTGTTATTATTCTTGTCTTCATTGTTTACATTAACCCTGGTCAAGTTTTTTTCTTCAGTTTTTATCTGCCACATCTGTTACCTGACTGTTCCTGTGTAAACATTTAAGTTGTGTGTATTTGCTGCCCCTCGTCCCATTTTCCTTGTTTAGTTTTACTTATTTTGTTTTTGTTTTGTTATTTGTCGAATTCACTTTAATGATCCACTGGTATTTTTTTTATTTTTTTATTTTTTTTGGTTTGTATTTTTGACTAGAATTGATGGGCCGTGGTCGCCAACCCTCAGACATAAAGGTGGTGGGCTGTGATAATGATGACAGGTGTGTGTTGTGGTAGTGGTGATTGCTCTGATGGTAATTGTGAACTGGTGCTGTTGGTAATCGTGTCTGGGTGTTTGCGGTATATTATGAGATGTTGATGGTGATGATGGTAATTGTAGTGGTGGTGGTGCTCGAGACTACTCTTCCCCCCCCCACCCAACCAACTCTCCTTCGCCTCTCCACCTCACTCGCCCACAATTATGATGTGGTATATCTCGACTTTAGCAAAGCCTTCGACAGTCCCCCACGAAAGACTAATAAGAAAGGTAGAAGCACATGGCATTAAAGGTAATATTCTAAAATGGATTAGGGCGTGGTTACAGGACAGGAAACAGCGAGTGAACATTGGCGGAAACTAAATCCCATTGGAGCAACGTCACAAGTGGAGTTCCCCAAGGCTCAGT
Source organism: Homarus americanus (assembly GCF_018991925.1). NCBI lineage: Eukaryota > Metazoa > Arthropoda > Malacostraca > Decapoda > Nephropidae > Homarus > Homarus americanus. Next base: position 8,517,632 of record NW_024737042.1, read on the forward strand.
ACTTGGACCATTATTATTTATTATATACATAAACGACATAGATATCGGCATAGACAGCAACATAAGTAAATTTGCTGATGACACTAAAATAGGACGTGTAATTAAATCTGACGAGGACTCCGCAAAACTACAGGAAGATCTAAACAAAAATTTCGAATGGTCTGAAAAATGGCAGATGAAATTCAATGTGGACAAATGTAAAGTACTCAGTATAGGAGACGTAAACATGGAAACCAGTTACCAGATGAACAACGATGCCATTGAGAAATCCGACTGCGAGAGAGATTTAGGAGTAATGATAAGTAGGAATCTTAAGCCAAGTAAACAATGTGTTTTTGCTCGCAACACGGCTAATAAAGTAGGTTCATACAAAGGAGTGTTAGTTACAAGACTAGCGAGGTCATCTTAAGATTATATCTTGCACTTGTGAGACCTCACCTGGAATATGCAGTGCAGTTCTGGTCACCGTATTACAGAATGCATATAGAATCCTTGGAAAGAATTCAGAGGAGAATGACAAGACTAATCCCGGGCATTAGGAACCTTGAGTACAGAGACAGGTTAAAGCGTTTTAATTTGCACTCCCTCGAGAGACGTAGAGCGAGGGGCGACATGATAGAGGTGTATAAGTGAAAGTCAGGGCTAAACAAAGGGGACATTACAAAGGTACTCAAACTATCCAACCAGGAGCGAACTCGTAACAATGGTTCTAAATTAGACAAATTTAGATTTAGGCGCGAAATTCGTAAACACCGGTTTGGAAACAGAGTAGTGGATGAATGGAACAAGTTACCAAATATCATCATTAACTCGAATACGCTGGATACCTTCAAACATAGGTTGGATTCTTCTGTGAGCAATAGGGGTTGGGTGTAAATGGGACTGCCCAGTATGGGCCAATAGGCCCGCTGCAGTTTCCTCCATTCTTATGTTCTTAAAGTGGACACCAACAACAATGTTGACTCTTAGAATCACTTCACTACACATCAGAATCTCTCAATTTGTGTTGTGTCGCTGGAGATCGCTTTGGTTTCACGTCATAGCTCTTGCGTGATGTGTATATATTGTTAAGGACCAAAAGAGGTTTAAGGGTGATCACTTGTGTTTCCTGTTGACTTCACTTCACTCATCCAGTCTCAGGGTCGCCATTGTCGTTTGTCTAGGTCGGTGTGACACGCTTCTCTCACCTCACGAGTCACTGTTCATTTTGGAGACTCGGGTAATGTAATATGACTCACTGGATTATTATTATTATTATTGTTGTATTTTATTGTATTTTTTGTCTAGCGTATCCGTTGTATTACAGTATTCTCATACGGATATACAGTGATATAGTGACCGTGTGTGGGGGGGGGGCAGCAGTGGTTCGTTGGGGAAGGTTAAAAGGGTTTATACTGATCGAACGTGACCCTGTGTGAGCGACCAGGTGTTAGCGTAGTGGTACTGTAAGTGTGTGTGTCTATCTAACGCAGCAGGGGGGGCAGGTGTTCGTCATTATGTGCTGGTAATTCCCGTGTAATTGTGTTGTTACCAGACTCTCTCTTTTCCTCCATTGTGCTCTTCATGTCGCCTCCCTCCCTCTGGCTTTCTCATAACAGTCTCACCTCCGTACACCCCCACCCTCCTCCTCCCGTAGTCTTGGTAGTGGAGGTGCCTGTTGCCCTTTCTCACCAGGTAGCCAGGGGGTGAGGTTGTAGTGGGAAGTACAGTCCATCTATTTTCCTCTCCTGAGGGGCGTTGGGTACTGCACGTAGTGGCTCCTGGCCGCAGTGTGTGTGTCAATGTGTGTGTGTGTGTGTGTGTGTGTGTGTGTGCTGTGTGTGTGTGTGTGTGTGTGTTGCCTTTCTCTTGAAGCACCTATACGTTTTCCCTTATTACGTAACAAAAAGGGTCATGTTATTCCTCTCCGTCTTATCGTTTCGGATCACCCTAAGATTCTCACCCCAGCACTCCTAAAGATTAACCTAACTTCTTGCCTACTATTACTGCTACTACTACTCTTTCTTCTTCATCTTCCTCCAGATCTTCCTTCTTCCTCCTTTCCCTCCTCCCCCCCTCCTGTTCCGACGGAAACTTAAACATTCCCTTTCATTCTTGTAAACACTAAAATTTATCTGGACGGAGGCTCTAGAAAGTGACACACACACACACACACACACACACACACACACACACTCACTGAAGTACGTTCTAAACAGCACCACTAGGACGCAATTCAACAGTCTTGAGTTATTGAAGGAGACGTTCACACCTGTTCCGTATTAATGTATGTATGTACTGTATGTATGCGTGTACTGTATGTATGCGTGTACTGTATGTATGCGTGTACTGTATGTATGCGTGTACTGTATGTATGCGTGTACTGTATGTATGCGTGTACTGTATGTATGCGTGTACTGTATGTATGCGTGTACTGTATGTATGTATGTATGTATGTTTATGTTCTCTGTGTTTGTTACTGGGATGTGACTCTTCTGTGCAGCTTCCGGGGTAGAGCTAGGTAGCCAGGTTGCCCTTATGCCACTGCACGCAACGTCTGTTTACCTGCCAATTAACGGCGACACGCAGGTGTGGTCACTGTAAAAGACTGCGCCTCCCTACCATGACGCTCACCCCTTGATCATTTGTTTGTGCCGCGTTTAAATCACCCAAGGTCTGCCGGGTGGTGGTGGTGGTGGATGTGGTATTAGTATTGGTGGTGGCTCACGGGAACGACTCCTGTGAGTAACTGTTGCTTTTGAGTGACTTCTGTGAATTACCGAACAGCTCACCTGTGAGAGTCTATGAATCATCCGTGAGACTCTCTTGTTAACAGGAAGTCTTGGTGTTTGTTAAATTAACCAGTAAGACCGCGTGGTATCTTAAAGCCAAGTAATTCTCGTGAGTTTGTACCCGTTTAGTTAAAGTAAATTATCTAAAGTTATTGTAAGGTATTTAGAGATGAAGGTTAGGAAATATGATAGAAGTATTTAAGTGGGTGAAAGGAATCAATAAAGGAGATATAGATAAAGTTCTTATATTATCCGAGCTGGATAGGACTCGTAGCGGCTTTAAGTTAGATAAGTTTAGGTTTAGGAGGGAGATAGGAAGGAACTGGTTCACAAATAGGGTGGTGGACGAGTGGAACAAGCTTGGCAACTTTGTAGTAAGCGCTGGAATGCTGGAAAGTTTTAAAAGGAGGCTAGATAGATTCATGGATGATAGAGAGTGGTTGTAACTCTCGACAGGAGCTACCATGCACAGGCCAACCGGCCTATTGTAGACTCCTTATGTTCTTAGGGATGTGTGTGTGTGTGTGTATCTGTGCGCGATTTAATAGTCAACCTAATTTTTTACTGGCTGGATGGTGGTGTCGTCATGTAGTGTAATTAGTGTCTTGTGAATGATGTATCTATGAAAATTGGCTTTGGGGAAAAAGGTTTTGTTTTACCTCACTATAAAAGTTTAATAATCCACAACTGCTTACGTCACTACAGGAAGCGACGCAGTTTTTTTTTCTCCATTTCCTCAACAAAGGTAAACAGTCAAACGTTAATTATACCTTTAAATAATCTCACGTAAATCGTTCTTATCCACCAAACGTTCTAACAAAACACAGCGACACACCCGGCCCTGTAAACCTGTCTGAACACACACACACACACACACGCACACACACACACACACACACACACACACACACACACACACACACTTCTTGCTGAAAGTATTGTTGCGCAAAAAAGTTCACCGTTGTTTTCCAGATTTTATACATAATGTATCTCATATTAGAATATCTAGAGCCTTACTGTATTATTTTATCTCATATAAAGATTTCAAAATATTATCTGATGTATGAATCTCTTGAACCTTCTTCTACTAATTAACGTAAAAATCGCCAAAACATTTACTTGTAATAAAAATCTTGACACTAAGATAGAAATGTTTGTATCTTTGTTAATAAAATCATAGTCGTGTTTGTATGATGAGGTCAGGGAATGTTGCCCGCATAAAGAAGTATCTCAGAGGTGACTGTGTGTGTGTGTGTGTGTGTGTGTGTGTGCTGGCAACGTGTAAGATAAGCCACCAGTGTGTTGTTAAATTGGCGTGGCGTGAGCGGCGTCTCAGGTGAACATATAAGGTAAAAGATGAGCATGGTCTGACGGGCGGAGATACAGGGAATATATTGGCTGTGAAATATATATATATATATATATATATATATATATATATATATATATATATATATATATATATATATATATATATATATATATATATATATATATATATATATATGTGTGTGTGTGTGTGTGTGCTGATAACCACAAGGGGTAATCCACTCTCACCTGTATTAAGCAACCTATATATGGAATTCTTTGAAAAGAAACTATTAAGTAATATTTTACCACCTTCAGCAGTCTGGTTTAGATATGTTGATGATGTATTATGTCTCTGGCCAAGTAATGAGGACCTAAAAGCTTTCCTGCCACAACTTAACAACTTAGCCCCCTCGATCAAATTCACTGTGGAATTAGAGCAAGACTGTAAATTGCCATTCCTAGACTGTCTGATACACAGAATAGGTAACACTTTTAGGTTCAGTATTTATAGAAAACCAACTAATGTGTGTTCATACATTCATTATTATTCTGCCCACCACAATAGAGTCAAACAGTCAGTATTTTCAACAATGTTTTTACGTGCTTTGAGAATTTGCAGCCCGGAATTCATTGATGAGGAATATAAATATATCTATAATATTGGCTCAAACCTTAAATACCCTAGATCTTTCATAGACAAATGCCTAAACATTACTAAGAAAACTTTTTATAGAACTGATCCCAAGCCCACCCATGACCACAAGAATATCTTAATATTACCATTTCACAAAAATTTCTCACACATTCCTTTACAACTAAAAACCTGGAACGTCAATGTGGCATTTATAAACTCATGCACTGTTAAACAAATGTTAATCAAGAACTCCCCCAACAATACAAGTGGCTGCATTTATAAAGTTCCTTGCAAGGAATGTAATATGTTTTACTTAGGCCAGACAGGTAAAGATCTTGTAACTAGACTTAAACAACATAAATATAGTGTTAGGACAGGCCAGGAATCCAATGCTCTGTTTGTTCATTTGAGGGATAACAAGCATTGCATTGACTGGGATAATGCCTCCTCAATATTACCTTGCAATTCAATTGACAGTAGGAACATTATAGAATCTAGTCTCATTAAACATACCGAAGCATTCAACATGAATTTAAGTAATGGCATGTACAAACTGGACAATTTTGTAATTAAGAAGATTTGTAACCAGGTGAGAAGGTTGGGACTACCACCTTAGGGTCCCTACCTGACCATTGTGACCTGGTCTCACCTAGACGCGCACCTACAGTGATTTACTTGCATATATATATATATATATATATATATATATATATATATATATATATATATATATATATATATATATATATATATATATATATATATATATATATATATATAAAGAGGGCAGAAGGCTGTATGCTGGGGTTGTTTCCGGTAACGGTGTGTGGAGGTCGACAACAGCGGCGGCAGGAGGAGTAATGTAGGATGGCCGGCAACCTCGCTATTGTTATACTGTATATTTGAACCATTCGTGACTTGGGCTTCTACTACTGCTGGTTACTGTTGCTGTGTGAGTCCGGCAACCACACAGAAATTAGCTTTTTGTGTGTGTGTGTGTGTGGCAAAAGGGCTCGTCTCCTGCTCCTCCACGCTACACTACGGCTGGCTGGCTACACCTTCACAACACTTCCGCCGCCCATTAAGGTAAACAAACAGAACTTCCTGGTAGGTGGTGTGGATCACTGCTCACACCCACAATCTTCATAGACTCATACAATCTCTAGTGTTTTTTGTTTTTGTTTTACTGGGATTAGCCCACCCGGGCATAGGTTACTGACCCACATCGGGGCCTGGGGGGCGAAAATGTAATAATAATAATAATAATAATAATAATAATAATAATAATAATAATAATAATAGTAACTCAGATAAATTAAATTTATACAAAACTAAACATAAAATTAATGAAATAATAGTGATAACAATAATAATAATAAAAGAAAACAAGATCAATAGTGAGAAACAATATATGTATGTTGTGTTGTCATTAGTAAGAGAAACAATTGAGACTGCAATTGTGTGTAAATGAGGCAGAAAGTCAGATCAGCAACCTGGGACTGGGTCACAATTTTTGTGTTGCCATATGGCAGCAGGGTCTACCATTAGACAACAAATTATGTTTCCAATATCTTCCCAGGCGGTAGTAGTTACACATTATATGGATTACGTGCACTGTAGTTAAGCCATATCCTTGTGACCTTAGACATTACCTGGCCAAGAGACATCAACACACACACACACATTTAGTCGGACAGACATAAAACCCTCTCCCTCTGCCCCCTCCTCCCCCCAATAAAACGGGATTTCCCCTCCAGGTGTAAAGTGTCTCGCCGTAACGGGACCCTTTTGTTTGTCCCGTTGGTAATGAAGTGGATCAGATACCGGTATTTTTGTGTCGTCTTCGTCGTCCAGGCGAGAGAGAGAGACCAGTGTGTGTGTGTGTGTTTTACGGTGTTTGCAGTGTTTGCTCTCACCTTGTGGGCATGTAGCGTCTCGGAGACCATCCCACATTCTCCAAACTTTCCTGCGTGAGAGAACCCTTCGACCTGGTCCACTTGAATTATGACACATTGCCTGGTTGAAATGGCATCTATATAGAACACTGGGACTGTGGTGTTAAATGTGTGGCGGCTGAAGTTGAGGCTGGTAAACATCCTCACAATTCCTCTTATAATGAGGTTGAATCTCATATGAAGAGGTAAGGTATAGCAGTAGTGTCGTAGAGTGAGGACAGTAGGTAGCGTGACCCGAGAGTGTGAAGATAATAGTATATATTAACACAGGCTCAGTACCAGTGTAGTAAATAAAACACAAATGCGTGTTACAGCTTAATTTTACTGCTTCAACAGGGGGGGGGGGGTTAATGGAGGTTCGTACACAATATATAATAGGCTGATATATTCCTATTACCCAACAGTAAAATGGGCACTTCCACTAAGTCGATGGTTGGGGAGGTTCAGGATCACCGCACTACGGTAGTCTACAGAGGCTTTAACACCCGGTCCATTTACCCCGGGTGAGTTGAGGTGAGGCGGGTCCGTAGTGTTTGTTGGTGCAGCAGTGGGAAGAATTTGGCTGACAGGGATGGGCGAGCGGAGGACTTGGGAGCGTTTAATGGGGAGGTCAACGATACACTGGAGTGCTTGCTACCTGTGTGTGTGTGTAGCTGACGTAAAATCTTGCTTGAAGAAATAACTTGATAAGTTTTTCAACGCGAGAAGAGTCAAGGGTGTAGAAGCCTGAAGAGTCAGTGGTTTATGTCTAAGCAAGTTATAGGAAGCTCCAACAACTTTCCCTGAATACGAATTCGCAACTTTCGATTTACAACAGGTACCTACTTTACTGCTAGGTGAACAGGGACTAATGAGGGCTAGGAAGTATGTCCGAACAACTTTCCACCGGCCCGGGGTAGTTACGTGGTGAAACTAGAAGTGTGTGTCGGGGGGGGAGGAGGGAGGGGGGGGTGACCTGTGGAAAAAACTGCAGCTTCAAGGTCACACCCACTTATTACCACCAGCTGACAGTGTTTATAAACATCTTGCTCTCCGGTTAGACACACGTACACACACCCCTTGTTAATTAGTCCTTGAAGGTGAGGTGCTCCTGCCCTTGTGTTGTTTTGTTGACCTTGTTGCCTGTGTAGTAGATTGGGGGGTGGGGGGGGGGCAGTTACGGGTTGTTATGGAGAAAGACATAGTGCAGTTCTGTAGACGACAGAGGAGATGGCTGAGTGATGTTGTTTCCACTGACTTGCCTAACACACAAGACGATGGTAGTGGTGGTGATGGTTATGATGATGATGATGATGAAAATGGTGGTAATGATGATAATAATGGATAAAGGTGGTGATAATGGTTATGATGATGGTATTGATGGTTTATATGTACTTAATTGATCTGTTAATTTGGTTTAGTGGGTCGTACACAATATCACGTTCACATAAGGTGCTTCTAATAAATACTGTCACCATATGGAAGGTCCAGTACATTGTTGGTTGCCTGTACATCTTTATAGTATACATCTCGTATTGGCTATGATGAAAGGGATTGTTTACTGCCACTGCGTTCTGGTCTTAACACAGGCGAGAACTTTGGTGTACCTTACATGTCGAGCTTCCTGTTGTGTCAAGTTGTACGCGTGGTGATGCTAATTTTTTTATGTTGGTGTGAGTAAAGAGTTTACAAGAGGCAGGAGTTGATGGTCGTGGTGTAGGTGTCCTCAGTTCACACACCGTCCTTAAGACTTGAGGCCGTAGATATAGTAATACAGTGGTGTCATCTCGTTACGCTGAGACAAGCGCGTGTGACTCCTGCAGTACGTTACCATTGACCCGGGATACGAACGCGTGAACGCGAGTAATGATACACCATGAAAAAATCAAACTATTTCGTGGAGGATATTTATAACCTATCCACGCTGCCGGGTCCGAGTGCGAGGTGAAAGCTGTAAACGTACTTTTATAGTGCTGCTGCTTCGCCGGTTAGCTGCACGGCGGCGGCGGCGCTAGTGGGGACGCCTGGGGCATGAAGACGACGTGTTTGATGCGCAGGGAAGGAGAGCAGGGCTGTATAGGGGGTGGAGTGACGGTCGTGAGCTTGGCTGGGGGCGATTATGGTGGTGGTGCCCCACACTCGTGACCGGACCCAACACTTGCTCTTCCGGGATGGTGAGTCTTCCAGCCCCCGTAACACACACACATGTATACAGTACAAGACGCACATACTGTATATATGCACTTAACATTTATATATTGAACATTAAGATACAGCAGAAGTGACAGTATAAACTAACAGCTGTGATCACAGGATTAGTGTGTGCTCACCTGACCTTTCCACCCAGCCCAGGTAAACAGTTTTTAGCTCAAGAACAAAATGAACAACAACAACATTGACATGGCCGAGTGTTTCCAGTGCTGCAGCTCTCTTGGAAGCACCTGGTAAATATCGTACGGGTAAAGGATGAACGTCTCTAGTGTATGGTTGAAGAAATGACCAGAATTTGATTGGAATTTGTACGTACTAGTGTTGGAGGTGTTGATCATGGCCCGCCTCAAGCAGAATGTACACGTGAATGGATGGCCATGATTATCCTTGACAGGTTATTGTGTGTGTGTGTGTGTGTGTGTGTGTGTGTGTGTGTTCGCTCGTGCGTGAAAGCAGGCAGATGATTCCAGGTGAGGCGGATGTACCCACATATATTCGAATAGCGTTTCCATTTTGTTTTATATGTGAAGGTGGGAGGGAGGATGGTAAGGCATTACATCACGCTGGCCTGACACAGTAGTGACCTCGTTGGTATGGAAATGCGCTGATAAAATCTTACGTACAATCAATCAATCAATCAATCAAGAATCCCACTAGATAATTTTCCCTCGGGACAAAATCTCACCGAGACATTAGTTGTTTACGAACTGAACGGGGCAAAGATTGGCTGAAGGATGACTGGTTGACTGACGAAACAAGTTAACATAGAGAGGTTGACGACGACGACACATGGGGCGGGTTACAGCAGGGTAGTAAAATCGTCTGAATTACACCAACTTAATTTGTTCTCAGGCATGACGTAGCAACTTATTGGGTTAAGTTAGTTTAGGTTGTATTTTGTGGTAGGAGCCTCACGTGCCTTGTTCGGTGGGCCGTGGTAACCTTGCACGAGCCGCCCCTCTCTCCCTCCCTTCTGCTCCACTGCTGTAGAAGGTGTTGGTGATGGAGCTGGAGGTTGGCAACACTAACTCGTCTTCACTACAGAACCACGACCACCTTCCCTTCCTCCTCCTCACATTTCCTGGTTCCTATCACATCAAGTATTTCATCCCGTAATTGTGGGTATAATCGCTGCCCGCCGTGTCATTAGAATCATCGTGTGATACGGGAAGTTTTATCTGTTGTGTTAGGTAGACAATGCGGGAGTGAGGGAGCGTCATCATTCAAGTATGCGAGTTGACCTTTGTGGCTTTCAGGTTCCACAGTGACAAGGAACACGCTGGTATTTTATTTTCCTTGACTGGAGATAACAGCACGTATATAGCGAGACCTACTGGTATGTCGAGGAGGCTTGGGCTACTGACTTAAATCCTTAGTTTAAAAAAAAAAAAGAGAGTTTGATACGTTCATACATCACCAATTAGGGAAACGGGAGGGTAAGCCTAAGAACCTTTTTAATGGCGGTGGCTGGGTAGAGGGTCCTGACTGTCAGACGTTCCTACAGTGAATCCAAAACAACGTCAGAATTCGTCTCAAGACTCAACCATAACAACATGTTCATTTAAGCACCAGACAAAATTAGAATAGAATCCCCCTTAACGACCCTTTAAAATGGTGGTGGAGGAGGAGGAGGACGTGGTGATGATTGTGGATCCATGGTGAGGGTACAAGAAGTTGCGCTCCTCGCCTCTCTTCCTCCTGTGATGTATGAGCCAATTGTGCATTTCAGGGTCTTTTGTGTGTGTGTGTGTGTGTGTGTGTGTGTGTGTGTGTGTGTGTGTGTGTGTGTGTGTGTTACGACCTTCCCGTGGCAGGATTCACACAGATGGCTCTCAGAGTTGTAGCCACAGAGGTTCGTTCGTCACCAGTGCGTCTTGTCCTAATTGTACAAAGGAAATAAGTGTCTGGGGGAAATATTACCTCTGATACCTGATTAATTATTTCTTAACTACTGTAGGTGGTAACAGTGACAAAAGTCAATTGATGTGACGTGAATAATTATGGGGCTGTTTAGAGAACGGTTGTGTTTTAGTGTCAAGTGCAGTGTGTGGAAAGAGCCCCCCCACACCCACACCACCCCCCACACACGTAGCAATTAACCCCACAGGTAGAAGAATGTTACCTGAGATTATAGTAAATACTGAACTCTTACTGGTACTGTTACGTGTAATGGCTGAGCGGTAGACTAAAATTATAACACCTTTGACATATAAATAAATCTTTGGCAGAACATGTGTGTGTGTGAAGGGGGGAGTATGAGGGTGGAGTCTAGGGTGCCGTTATATCGTGTTGGGAGGTCACACTCTGTCGTCACGTTATATATATATTTATAGTGTTTCTGATCGATGTACCTGACTTTTTTTTTTATCTCCTTGAGACCGGATACAAGTAGAGTCTGCCTTCATGTTGTCTCGTTCCAGTCTAGTTACTGGCTGGTCCCTTGGGATATCACGTAGGAGTTAGTTTTGTAAATTCGAGTTAATTGATTATGCACGAGAGACGGATCACTTGAAGATTAGGTATCCCAGCTTATTTCACCCGATGACAGAAAACCTGACCTGACCTGACCTGACCTAACCAAACCTTACCTGACCTAACCCTACCTAACCTGACCTGACCTAACCTAACCTAACCTTACCTTACCTTACCTTACCTTACCTTACTCAACCCAACCCTTCTCCCCCAGGTAACGTTAGGGTGTTTAATCAGGTGAAATATATTTTTTTCCGGGGGGAGGGAGGGCTGTCTAACCTTCAGGTGATCCCCCCACAACAAGTTATAATGCGACACCGGGTCAAGTGAATACGCTCTCAATGCATTAAAGTAGTAGTTACCAGTATTATTTTTAAGTGAACCCTGTAATCCCCTTCCCCCTTCACCCCCCCTCCCCTTCCCCTCCCTTTCACCTCCCCTCCCCCCTCCTTCACCTCCTCCCTCCTCCCCTCCCCCCTCCCTTTCACCTCCCCCTACCTCCCAGAACTGTCATTTTAATTTCGTGGATTACAGAAACGTGTTGTGAGGTGTAGTAAGGTGTGGTGTTGACTCTGGCTCCTTCGTCCCTCACACTACACACTCATTGAAAAGTCACCCAAATGATGAAGGTCTGAATGTGTGTGTGTGTTTTAATGTGGTTTCATGAATATCGTGACTTTATTATTATTATTATTTTGTTTGTTTTCCAGGGGCTTATCTTGCTGGTGATGGTGATGATAGTGATGATTCTGTTGCAATATTTACCATCCCCCCCTCCCAGTCAGCCACCTAGTCCCCTTGTTAGTCCTGGCGTCTACTGTCGGATTAAGACGATTGTTATATTACTAGGACAGCTCTTATATTTTCCTTCTTTTATTTACATAGATTTGAATCTTTTTTGCTACGTGATGGGGTGATGGTGGTGGTTGTTGTTGTTGATGGAAGATGAGGGTGAAGGAGTAGGTGGTGGTTGTATGGCTGATTGTGGTGGTTAATTGAATGGTTGTACGGGTTAATATACGGAGAATTGTTGTATCTGATGGTGGTTGTAGTGGTTGAGCGGATGGTTGGGATAGTGGTTGTACAGGTTAGAGGGGTGGGGCAATAATAGATGTGGGGTCAGGTGGGTGAGTGGGTCAATGATAAATGTTGGTGGGAGTGGTAGGGGCAAGGACACTGGTTCGGTTCACACAGCCCCCTCCTCTCCTCCCCCTTCCCCTTAACCCCCACCCCTCACTCCCACTTCTCACCCCTCCCCCACCCTACTGCCACCTTCACCCCTACGTCCCCCCTACGCCTTCCCAAAACCCGGAAGAAAACACCCCCGTGATTCAAGAGGTGGCCGCGGGCGAGTGAATCAGAGGCCCGGCGTACTGTCACGTCCAGGTGTGCTGATATTTCCAACCCGTAAAGTCGTATGCGTGACTTGACACTGTCTTCCCCCGACTGTTTGTCCATTGTTATTGTCACGGGTATTGATATTGTTGTTCTTGTTCTTGTTGCTGTCATCATCATCATCATCCCGTCGACAATATTTGGTTCCTTTAGAGCGGAAAGTTAACGGGTATCATTATAAGTGACTGTGGCTGGTCTCTTAACTTTTCCTTTCTCAGTGAACACAAATAATACGGCTGCTTATAATACCTTGACAGTTGATACGAACCTGACTACCCGAGAGTAAAAATGATCAAGGTCTTGTAGGTTTTTTTTGGGGTAAATGCTGGTGGGAGAACGACTTTTGGTCTTGTTTACATAAATCTTTGCATTTGTTTTACCTGACCTTACTGATAGATGTGTTTTCGTGCGTGAGTTTTACTTTTTTTCTTAATTTACGATTCAGTGGACCCAATGAGTCATTCTTGATTAATTTTTGTTCCTACCTTCAGCTTATAAGGGAGGAACCCATATACAATAGGGGGTAGTAGACTATACAGGGTGTATCACCACTAACGACGGGAACAACTATCCTCCCTAAGTGTTTCTCACTATCCTCCCCACGTGTTTCTCTCTCACTATCCTCCCTATGTGTTTCTCACTATCCTCCCACGTGTTTCTCTCTCACTATCCTCCTATGTGCTTCTCTCACCATCCTCCCATGTATTTCTCACTATCCTCCCCACGTGTTTCTCTCTCACTATCCTCCCTATGTGTCTCTCTCTCTCACTATCCTCCCATGTATTTCTCACTATCCTCCCTACGTGTTTCTCTCTCACTATCCTCCCTATGTGTTTCTCTCACTATCCTCCCTATGTGTTTCTCTCTCACTATCCTCCTATGTATTTCTCTCTCACTATCCTCCCTATGTATTTCTCACTATCCTCCTACGTGTTTCTCTCACTATCCTCCCTATGTGTTTCTCCTCACTATCCTCCCTATGTTTTCTCTCTCACTATCCTCCCTATGTGTTTCCTCTCACCATCCTCCCTATGTTTCTCTCTCACCATCCTCCCTATGTTTTCTCTCTCACTATCCTCCCATGTGTTTCTCCTCACTATCCCTCCCCACGTGTTTCTCTCTCACTATCCTCCCTACGTGTTTTCTCTCTCTCACTATCCTCCCTATGTGTTTTCTCTCTCACTATCCTCCCTATGTGTTTCTCTCCTCCACATCCTCCCACGTGTTTCTCTCTCCACCATCCTCCCTATGTGCTCTCTCACTATCCTCCCTATGTGTTTCTCTCTCACCATCCTCCCTATGTGTTTCTCTCATTATCCTCCCTATGTGTTTCTCTCATTATCCTCCCTATGTGTTTTCTCTCTCATTATCCTCCCTATGTGTTTTCTCTCTCATTATCCTCCCTATGTGTTTTCTCTCTCATTATCCTCCCTATGTGTTTTCTCTCATTATCCTCCCTATGTGTTTCTCTCATTATCCTCCCTATGTGTTTCTCATTATCCTCCTATGTGTTTCTCTCACTATCCTCCCTATGTGTTTTTCTCATTATCCTCCCTATGTGTTTCTCTCTCATTATCCTCCTATGTGTTTCTCTCTCACTATCCTCCTATGTGTTTCTACTATCCTCCCTATGTGTTTCTCTCTCATTATCCTCCCTATGTGTTTCTCATTATCCTCCCTATGTGTTTCTCTCTCTCACCACTCCCATGTTTCACTATCCTCCCTATGTGTTTCTCTCTCATTATCCTCCCTATGTGTTTCTCTCATTATCCTCCCTATGTGTTCTTCCTACCATCTCCTATGTGTTTCTCTCTCACTGTCCTCCCTATGTGTTTCTCTCACTCATCCTCCCTATGTGTTTTCTCACTATCCTCCCTATGTGTTTCTCACTATCCTCCCTATGTGTTTCTCTCTCATTATCCTCCCCATGTGTTTCTCACTCATCCTCCCTATGTGTTTTCACTATCCTCCCTACGTGTTTCTCTCTCACTATCCTCCCTATGTGTTTTTCACTATCCTCCCTACGTGTTTCTCTCTCACTATCCTCCCTATGTGTTTCTCACTATCCTCCCTACGTGTTTCTCTCTCACTATCCTCCCTATGTGTTTTCACTATCCTCCCCACGTGTTTCTCTCTCACTATCCCTCCTATGTGTTTCTCTCACTATCTCCTCCCTATGTGTTTCTCTCTCCAATCCTCCTATGTGTTTCTCACTATCCCCACGTGTTTCTCTCACTATCCTCCCTATGTATTTCTCTATCCTCCCTATGTGTTTCTCTCTCACTATCCTCCCTATGTGTTTCACTGTCCTCCTACGTGTTTCTCTCTCACTATCCTCCCTACTGTTTCTCTCTCACTATCCTCCCTACGTGTTTCTCTCACTATCCTCCCTACGTGTTTCTCTCTCACTATCCTCCCTACGTGTTTCTCTCTCACTATCCTTCTCACCTCACAGTTCCCACGACACCACAAATTAGGGGTCAATTTCTTAACCCCATAAGTTAGTACAAATTGGGTAATGGGGTAAGAGTGGTTGATTCTCCCTCCTCGCACGTTTATAGTTTTTACGGGATCACCTGAAGATTGGGCACCCTAGCCAGACCCCAGACAGACTTACGGTGGTGATGTGATACAGGAGAGGTCGTCGGGTCATCTTAGCAGTGGTGCCCCGCCCTCACTCCCGTTAAAGATGACTAAAGTGGACGCCATTTCCTCGTGTGTGTGTGTGTGTGTGTGTGTGTGTGTGTGTGTGTGTGTCAGGTCGGCGGGTTATCACAGTCTTATCTTATTTATTCGTTTTATTCTTGATCTTAATTCCTTGTGACATATTTTCGTGTGTGTTTTTATCGTCTTTGTGCAGTGCTTATCTGTTTTATTTATGGGACGAACAGAGATATGAACCAGTCGAAGTACACAATTATTATATGAAGTGTGTGTGTGTGTGTGTGTGTGTGTGTGTGTGTGTTCCTCTTCTCTTATTTTAATGATGACGTTGTCGCTCACCTGTCTTGAAACGTCACACCTACACGTTTATTGTTGTTGTTGTTGTTGTTTTTATGTTTATTTTGTACTTGGTGTGGGTTTTTTATCGTCTTCTGTCATGTTCTTGTTGTTTATTGAGTGTTGGATGCGTGTAAATGAATGGATGGATGGATGGATGGATGAGGTGGTGGAGCCAATATCTGGGTAATAACAAGGGCCAGGGAGGATGGCATGAGTGCACGCTTAATTAGTGGTGTGTGAGATGGTAGTAATGGTGGGGTTGTGTGTGTGGTCATAAAGGCTTCCTGGTGTGAGAAGGAGGTGTGTGTGTGTGTAATAATAATAATAATATTAAACGGTTTATTAATAGAGTTGCAGCCGGTGGCTGAAAATATACAAACTTACATTCGACTTAGACATAATGATATGCGTTCAATACATTTACAGGGCTGTACAGTACATATATCAGGAGCTGTTTATTATTTTCAGCACCAGACAGGAGCTGCCATGCACAGGCCAACCGGCCTATTGCAGACTCCTTATTTTCTTATGTTCTTATGAAACAGGTCGGTGCAACGATATCGTGGCACTGGAACGGACATAATCACTAGTCTCTCACTTAGTCACTGGCACCTTGAAAATACGCACTGTCTTCCCGTAAAATTACTGAACTGCCTTAAATAACTACAGGTCGACGTGATGACCTTGGCTGCTGCGGAGCGCCAGGAGACACGTCCTCACTCAGTGAGGTCACTAAGGTGTGTGTGTGTGGTGCCAGGGCGTGCAAGGAGGAGGAGAAGGGAGGTGAGGATGCCAGGAAGGAGAGCCAAACAGCGCCGCTCCCACTGGCACTCCTTCACCGCCAGCAGCACTATCTCGTGAAGGACACCCCCTGTCATGCTCAGCTTTATTTATGGACACTGGCGGCGATAAATAATTCAACCACATCTATACAGGTCCCGTGTATAGCTCATTCTCCAGTGGCTGTCCTCATTACCTGGCTGGTTGTCTGGTCGGTCTGTGATGTATCGTGGATGGTTGGTATAGTAAGGGTGATCACGCGTTACCTTCCGTCTCCAGATCTATTTAGTCTCTCTCTCTCTCTCTCTCTCTCTCTCTCTCTCTCTCTCTATCTTGGAGGTAATTTTAAGCTGCATTTGAAGTTAATTCTTTAGAATAGCGTTTCGTGACCGTTCACACACACACACAGTGAGAACCGTGACCCGCCAGTGAGATAAACACCCCTGGGAACTGACCACCATCTTCTGACCAAGAGGTGCTAATCCGTCCACCCTGGGAACCTCAGAGGGCCGGCCGGCTATGCACCTGACTACGAGATAACACAACGTCACCAAACAGAGAGAGGAGGTACTGTGACACCACCCCACACCGCATGGTGTCCCTATGACTACGTGAGGTCCTTCATATCAACACCCGAGGACGAGTCACTGCACCACGTGAACACCACACCACTATGACCAGCCCAGGCCCGGGCCATCAACTGTAAACATAATAATTCGTATGTTCAATACATGTTCCTTCTCCTTTCAGTAATGAAAGCTTTTGTTAAACGACCCACCCACCCCATGTCTCTGTATGTAATAAGTCATTTTTGTCCAATGTATATTTTCAGCCTTCGGGCTGCAGAACTTTTTCAATAAACCGTTAATTATTATTATTATTATTACTATTACACACACACACACACACACACACACACACTTTCTCGCAGGATTAAACATAAAAAAAATCTCGACGCAGCTGATGACATAACTACTGTCATTTTTACTTTCATGTTTCTGTTAGACATAAATGTCCCTCTCTTCCGTCTTCTTCCTTTTCGTCTTCTTCTTCCTCCATATTCCTTCTTCTATGTTTGCTTCTCGTGTTACAGGTGGTGGTGGTGACCGCATCAACTGGACACTCGGGTATCCTAACAAGGTCACACATTCCTCCACTGACACACACACACACTCTCTCTCCATTTCATTTATATATATATATATATATATATATATATATATATATATATATATATATATATATATATATATTTGAGAGAGAGAGACATACCAATTTCTCACTTGATTGCTGGTTATGCACTGAAAATTTCACGTTCGTGTCGACAATTTGTACCGACAAATTTTCTCTTATTGAATTGTATTTCTTCTTCACTGAATTAAACTGCAATCTAAGTATATTTTCTAATAATGAAAACCGTTATTTATTTATTTATTTATTTATTTGTCAGTATGAAAATAATACAGTTGGACAAGAATACAGGTTAAATAAATAGCAATATTATTCGATATACTGTACATCAGCTGTTTGTTTACCCAAGGACTGAGGAGTAAACAGAACAGTTGTTGACACGGTGAAGGCGGGGTTGACTGGCCTGGTCTGGTCATCGTGAAACACTAGATGGCAACCTTGGTGAATGTGAGAACCTACCTACCTACCATGTTGTAATATGACAGGTGATCGACCAAACCCTGCAGGAGCCAACATGCTGCCTGCTTGCCTGCTTGTTACATTGCACTACGTGGTCACTACTACTCAGAAAGAAAAAAAATATATATACTAATTCATTTAATTCACTTTCTAATGGTAGACGGAGAGTTGTTGTGTTCCATTTTTAGACGGTTAGTGTGATGAACGATAGACAGGAATTACGGTGTGTGTGTGTGTGTAGAGAGAGAGAGAGCGAATTTAGTGAAGTCTGATGAAATAATATGTGGTAGGTTTTCCTTGTTGTGGGATAATTGGAAAACTGTATTGTTCCTTTCTATATTATTTATCATTGAAGTGAGTAGCGAGACTTTTATTTATTTATTTTAGGTTTGATGTTTGTTACGCCTTTTTTCTTTGATTCTTTGAGTGACCGAGAATGTTGGTTAGGTTAGGTTGTGGCCATTGTCGCGGCACTGTCTTACTTCACTACTGACCCTCCGCCCACCCACCCGCCCGCCCGCCCACTTGTCAGTACTGTCATTTACCTAACCATTTTTAGTCTGTCCCTCCCTAGACATGGGGCAAGCAGCGGTGGGAGGCGATACCCCGAGGTGAAGGGATATTAACGTCAACAACACGTAATGATGATGTGTGTGTGATGGAGGAAAAGGCCACGCCCCTCTCATCCCCTCACCCCCCTCTCCTCTCCCCCCCTCTCATCCTCCCACCCCCCTCTCCTCTCCCTCTCCTTCAAGGTTTTGGGGGACATCGTGTCGATTATATTTTCATTCTCTCTTCTTAATCTTATGGTCTTCGTTTTGTTCTTTAGATTTTCCTCTTCTTCTTCTTCTTCTTGACCGATGTGTCTGGAGCATAGTACATGACTTCCCTCCTCCTCCTCCTCCTCCTCATCGACCTGAGCATCTAGGGGGCATAGTACTCAGCTTTCTTCCTCCTCCTCCTTCCATACCCAGCTCCCCATCGCCCCCTCCTTCCCCCTTCACATCAACCTCTATTTTCCAGATTTAAAATATAGATTACAAGCAGTAGGTCGTCGACGAGAGAGAGAGAGAGAGAGAGAGAGAGAGAGAGAGAGAGAGAGAGTACTGTATATCTGTAGCAGTTATCTGTCCATATATTTGTGTGTATCATATCGGATTGGCACCAGGAAACGTACTCTGGCCTGGCACTTGTGACATATGAGGTCATGTGCGTGTGTTTAGACCTGCAGGCTGGGAGGCAGGCAGTCAGTCTTGTGGCGTTGTGGGAGGTAGGACGTAGTCTATGAGAGTGGGGGGCTGATAGGAAGTGTGTGGGTGGTTGTGGGAGACAGGAATAGGAAGTGTGTGGGTGAGTAGTGTGTGTTGGGTTGTGTGCAATGGTGGGTCTTATGCGACGATCATACTGGTGGTGTTTGTGGTGTCGGGGTCATCGGGTGGTAGAACAGCACCACCAGCATGAGGACTCCCCCGTTAAGGGTGCGATTTGGGTGACGGGGTAAGAAGAATGAACGATGTTAAGGGTTTTCTGGTCAGCACATGGTGGGGGGAGGGGATGAGGGGGGGCAGTAGAGAGGAGGGGTGAGGGGTAGGGAGATGAGGGCAGGTAGAGGAGGGTGAGGCTAGATGAGGGGAGGTAGAGGAGGGGTGAGGGCTAGGAGATGAGGGGAGGTAGAGGAGGGTGAGGGGGTAGGGAGATGAGGGGAGGTAGGGAGGAGGGTGGAGGGCTAGATGAGGGGGAGGTAGAGGGAGGGTGAGGGCTATAGGAGATGAGGGGGGAGGTAGGAGGAGGGGTGAGGGGTGGAGATGAGGGCGGTAGAGGAGGGTGAGGGCTAGAGATGAGGGGGGGCAGAGGAGGGTGGGGGAGGTAGAGGAGGGTGAGGGGTAGGGAGATGAGGGGGTGGTAGAGGAGGGTGAGGGCAGAGATGAGGGGGGCGGTAGAGGAGGGTGAGGGGTAGGGAGATGAGGGGCGGTAGAGGGGAGGGTGAGGGGTAGGAGATGTAGAGGGTGAGGTAGAGGAGGGTGAGGGGTTAGGAGATGAGGGGCAGTAGAGGAGGGTGGGAATAGAGATGGGGGGTGTAGAGGAGGGTGAAGGGTAGGAGATGAGGGGCGGTAGAGGAGGTGGAGAGGTGGAGGAGGGTGAGGGGTAGGGAGAGGAGGGTGAGGGCTAGGAGATGAGGGGGAGGTAGGAGGAGGGTGAGGGCTAGGAGAGGAGGGGGGGAGGTAGGAGGAGGGTGGAGGGAGGGAGAGGAGGGGGGATAGGAGAGGATGAGGGGAGATAGGAGAGGGTGAAGGGTTATAGTACCTAGAGAGATGGATGACAAAATATGGGTACAGTACTATACACCATAATCTGCCAACTAGAGTGTGTAAAACGTAACACACACACACACACAATGTCGCAGAAGACCAAGGTTAGTGTGAGGCGATATCCTGTACCCTCAGAATATAGGGACAACGCACCACATCCTTCCCTCTCCCCCAACTGTAGGCGACTAACCATATATATATAAGACAGTGAGTGAGTGGGGTAATATTTCCTGATGTTTATTTTTTACATATTTTCGTATTTTTTTATTTATTTTTTATTTAGGTCTGGCTATTTGGGAGTTGTTTGAAAATATTATTATTATTATTATTATTCACACACACACACACACACACACACACACACACACACACACACACACACACACACACACGGTCAGCACGTCCCCCCACATATGGAGTACACAAGGCACGGGCGTGTCGGGCATAACAATTATTGGCGCTGGTCGAGGAAGTCCCAACGACGCCCATTATTAAGCGTATACTATATGTATGTATGTATGTATGTAAGGAAGCCGCGGACCCTCCTTGAGCCCCCTCCCCCTCCCCGAAACAGCAGCATCTCAGGTGAATCGCATTTTGAACCGTGATATCACCCTTTTCTTGCCATTGTAGATCTTTTTTAGCTTCCCGTTCACGCCATTGTGTTAGGCGTCTCAGGAGGGTTTTTTTTTATTATTATTACCGGCTTCCCTTAAAACGTTTAATTGCTGGGAAGGGTTGAATAAGTCAGCCAGTCTCTCTCCTCTTCTCCTCTCTCCTCTCCTCTTCTCTTCTCCTCTTGGTGCAGGCCAGGTGGTGGAGGATAATCTTGTACCGTTGCGCCTATACTCTGCCGGGTTGAAGTTTCCGCTGGCGTGTTTGTTGTGGTGTGTGACGCAGATGATAGAGGGGGGGGGGTGAGGTAAAGAGGAGGAAAGGAGGATAATGTACGACTTGTCAACATGGACCCCCCTCCTTCTTGTAGATGTAGCAATACCTCCTGTCCCTTCCCCTCTCCCTCACCCTACCTTCCCCCAACCCTCCCCTACCCCTCACCCTAGCCCTCATCCTCCCCCTCCCCTTCCCCCTCACCCTCCCCCTCCCCCCTACCCCTTCCCTAGCCCTCATCCTCCCCCTCCCCCCCTTCCTCTCTCCTCACCCCCTCCCTCCCTACCCTCACTCCTTCCTCACCCTTCCCCACCTGCCCCCAACTTCCTCTATTCCCCCACCCCCTAACCTCTCACCCTCCCTCCCCCTTTAGGTGATCCGAGGTCCCAGTATAGGTCGTATATAATAAATACACAACAGGTATCTAAATTAATGCGTCACTAATGCTCTCCTTAATTTACACCACGACAACTTCAACACCACCACCACCAACAACAACAACAACAACAACAACAACTACAATAACAACTACAACAAATATAACAACAACCGCAACACTAACAACTCTTAAAATGAACTTCTTATACTTCCGGAGTCTTAGAATTTCCTTTCCCTCCAAGGCCAATATCAGCAGACACGTTAGCAGACAGACAGTCAGTTAGATGCTCTTATGTATAGACCACGTTAACAATTATTAGGTGCCTTCCCATTTTTTTATTGATTTTTTCCACTTGATGCAACACCTTATCGTTACGTGGGGTTTGGTTTGGTTTGGTTTGGTTTGGTTAGGTTAGGTTTGGTTTGGTTTGGTTTGGTTAGGTTAGGTTAGGTTATGTTATGTTATGTTAAGTTGGATTAGGTTAAGTTACCGTTAGGGTGTTCAATCAAGTGAATTAAACTGGGGTTACCTAATCCACTTATTGTTTTTTTCTTCTTACTTTTTAACCAGTCATTTCAGGCTCGAACAGTTTTCAATGGCTAAATTAAGGTTCGTGAAGGTGATGTTATTACACACACACACACACACACACACACTGAAGTGGTGATGAGGGTGTTTGACGGGGGTCGCCTTGTGTCATGTCGTGAGGTGGAGGCGCTCGTTAATCGACCTTAGGCGGCACGGGATGGGCTTATACGGAAGGTGTTATGGCGTGGAGGGGTAGTGAGGGGGGAGGGGTGGTGTGATGAGGGGAGCGTGGTGTAGCGGTGGAGATGAGGAGAGGGGGAGGCTTAGTGGTGTGTAGTGATGGTGATGGAGAAGGAGGAAGTTAGGTGGCGTGGGGGTGACAGAAGGGAGCTTTAGTTTGGTGAGAGGGGAGGGAAGGAGGTTAATGGTCGGGGAGGAGGAGGTTAGTGGGCGTCGGGTGATGGTGAGGAGGAGGGGGAGGTTAGTGGCGTCGGATGATAGAGGGAGCTTAGCTTGGTGAGGGGAGGAAGGGAGGCACGGCGTCGGATGATAGAGGGGAGCTTAGTTGGGTGATGGTGACGAGGAGAAGGGAAGGTTAGGCGTCTGATGATAGAGGGGAGGTTAGTGGCGTCGGATGATAGAGGGGAGCTTAGTTGGGTGATGGTGACGAGGAGGAGGGGAGGTTAGTGGCGTGGACCCGGAAGCTCAAGTGACCGAGGAGATGTGGTATAGTACTGGGGTGATACAGTGACGATTAAGTTTGTGACGTGGAACTGATATGGGTGACGTGGTTGGTGACAGGTGTGGTGCCCTGGCGTGTGTGTGTGTGTAGGGCCAGGAAGGTGATTTATCGGCGTGATGTAAGCTGACTTGGAAGCTCTTGTTAATGTCTCAGTTGATGACCTCTATCCCTTCCCCCACGCCCCCACGCCCCCCTTCCCCCACGCCCCCCGGCCCCTCTCCTCCTGCCCCTCTCCTCCTTTTACGTCTTCCTCCTCCTCCTCCTACCCGATCTCATCAACTCCTTCTGAAGTTTGTATCGCATCATTTTTCATTGTTTTACTCTGATTAACTTGTTTATTTTGTTCCTACTGAGGCCGAGAAAAATGGGGTGTTTTTGTTCTTCATCTCGTTTGTTTATTTTTCCTTTTTTTGGCCGAGAACAGGTGACATATTATCAGGTAAGTGCAATTATAGACGTGTGTGTGTGTGTGTGTGTGTCAAGCAACGCCTGAGTAAACATTAATATGAGTGTGGTGAGTTCTTCCTGTATTTACCCAGAGCCAAGTGTGTGGGTTTATTAACATGTGGAATAATGTTAGTGTCTGGTGCCTGACGTCCGTGTGAAGTCCGGCCTTCCTCACTACCTCTGTACACCTGTTGTGAGGCCAGGTGAGGAGTCTAGCCTTCCTCACTACCTCTATACACCTGTTGTGAGGCCAGGTGAGGAGTCTAGCCTTCCTCACTACCCCTGTACACCTGTTATGAGGCCAGGTGAGGAGTCTAGCCTTCCTCACTACCTCTGTACACCTGTTGTGAGGCCAGGTGAGGAGTCTAGCCTTCCTCACTACCTCTACACCTGTTGTGAGGCCAGGTGAGGAGTCCAGCCTTCCTCACTACCTCTGTACACCTGTTGTGAGACCAGGTGAGGAGTCTAGCCTTCCTTACTACCTCTATACACCTGTTATGAGGCCAGGTGAGGAGTCCAGCCTTGCCTCACCACTTATCCTCTGTATAAATGTTGGCGTGATAACCAGTGTGCTTTTGCTGGTCGATCTTGGTTGTGTTGTGCAGGGCGACTTTGGATAACCTCAAGGTGAGCCACCCTAGGTTATGTCCCTTTAACGCTAACCTAACCTAGCCTAGCCTAACCTAACCTAATATAACCAGAATAAGTGACTTCGGGGTTCCTTTAAGTAGCTACACCTCACGCCTTCCCCCTTCTACCCCTCGTCACCCTCACCCCCTCCCCCTCACTCACCCCCCACTCCCTCACTCACCCCTCACCCTTGCCAGTTGTACACAGTGAGGCAAGAGACCACCATCTTATTGAACGGTGGAACTAGACCAGAAATCCGTATAAACCAGTCGTGTGTGTGTGTGTGTGTGTGTGTGTGTGCCCTCTTAAACCTTCCACTATTGTTCCCACGGGTTGATTGTGTCCACCCATCTGCTAACTAACATACACGTCAATATTTACTTTTTTAACTTAATCTAGATATTGGTTTAGGAAATGGTGGTGTGTGTGTTTGGTGGAGAGAGAGAGAGAGAGAGAGAGAGAGAGAGAGAGAGAGAGAGAGAGAGAGAGAGAGAGAGTAAACAAAATGAAGATGACGACCACTTCAACCTCTGACCCCATTCATTAAAAAATCCCCCCCGCCCCACCTCCACCCTCGTCCTTTGCTGGTCTTAGTAATTATTATTTACCTGGATATAATTTGTTCCCCCTGGTCACTGTTATAATTTGTGCCTCCTGATCACTGTTATAATTTGTTCCCCCTGATCACTGTTATAATTTGTTCCCCCTGGTCACTGTTATAATTTGTTCCCCCTGATCACTGTTATAATTTGTTCCCCCTGGTCACTGTTATAATTTGTTCCCCCCGGTCACTGTTATAATTTGTTCCCCTGGTCACTGTTAACGGCTCCCCTGATCCTGCTATAATTTGTTCATCACTGTTATAATTTGTTCCCTGGTCACTGTTATAATTTGTCTCCCTGTCACTGTTATAATTCTGTTCCCTGGTCACTGTTATAATTTGTCTCTGGTCACTGTTATAATTTGTTGTCTTCTGTCACTGTTATAATTTGTTCTGGTCACTGTTATAATTTGTGCCTCCTGATCAGTTATAATTTGTGCCTCCTGATCAGTTATAATTTGTTCCCCCTGATCACTGTTATAATTTGTTCCCCCTGGTCACTGTTATAATTTGTTCCCCCTGATCACTGTTATAATTTGTGCCTCCTGATCACTGTAATAATTTGTTCCTCCTGATCACTGTTATAATTTGTTCCCCCTGTTCACTGTTATAATTTGTTCTCTCTGCTGGTTTAGTTACTGCCTAACACACTGAAGCAAAAACAATAACCCCTTCCCTTCCCTTCCCCTTATACGGCTTGGCTTTTGTTGTTGGCTCTGGCAATGTTTATATAATGAGTATACAGTAAGTCCAGGGCGGGCGAGAAATAGAATGACGCATTTTAAACTTGAGGGAAATTCTACCAACATTATCAGACGTCGTAGACTATAATACAACATACATAATACACCACATGCATTATACATCATACACCACATACATTATACATATTACACCACATACATTATACATGTAAGAAATATATCTAGTGGGGGTACACACATTGTTGATACCGAGACTGTACCTACATGTCTTGTGTCAGGTATTCCTCGCTCACCGGTATATTAGAGCCCAAAAAATAACGTATAGATGTGTATAAGAGACTCAAGGTGGAGATAACAAAGCCAAGTTATGAAAGATTAATGCTTGAAATTAACCCCCGAAAACAAGACATTTGACGTGTTTCAGTCCAGGTGTGTTGAGCAGAGGGTGACGCTGCTTACATTGTTCCGTCATATTTTCCATTGTTTGGGGTTTTTGTCTGGTTCTTATAGATATACTTATGTTCTTAATACGAGTAAGATCAAGATTCGGTCTAGTTTTTTGTTGGTTGTGTGTACAGTGAGGTGGCAAGACAGGTAGTAAACAGATTGGATTATATCTGACATTATTCTCTGGAACTTTTTTATTTTATTTTATTTTTTTATTCCTGTCTAAGAATAAACAACGAAACTCTTATAGAATTAGCGTGATATTGACCTATACTTGACCCGTCCAGTATATGCCAGGCAAGAGGTGGTTCCCTAACTGGTCCTGGTCAGCGTTAGTTGATTGAGAAAAGGTAAAAGGAATCATTGAAGAAAAGAGAAGGGATTTAAATCTTAATTAGTATATAACAGGTGTGTACGAATTAAGTTAGGGTCATTTTGATGCTATTTTTGGATGTTATCTTTGTACTTTTAACTTACAATATCCGGTTATGTATTTTTTTTAGGTCTTTGGTTGAGAGAGATAATCATCGTTTTATTTTTTTTATTTTATTCATTTTTTTAAGAATCCGCCACACGTGTTGAGGCGGCCATCTTGAATCGAGTACGCAATGCTCCCCCGTGTGTGTGTGTGTGTGTGTTCGACGTGACTCAGCAGTAAACACAACTCATGGTCACCACGATACAGACGGGTAACTGTTTCCTGTGTGTCGTTGTGTTTGTTTGTTCTTCGGGGTCGTTGGCACTGTGTGGTGGTTCCAGGGTACAGTAGTGTTGACGACAGGTGACCAACAAAAATGGTGATGTTGTGACAAGTGGCCCTTCTATAAATGGTGTCTTGTTTAATCTGGCACAGCTCAGCTCCGCCCCGCCCCGCCCTTTCTACACTCTGTCAAAAGCGAGATACAGTTACGGTAACAGTACGATGCCCTGTTTGACCACGTGTAATTAAGTTAGGATGGGTCATGTCAGAACAAGTTAAGTTTATGACTGGCGACAAATTCAGAGATGATATTTGGATCAATAAACGTTTCACTATTAATCGTAATAATATTCTTATTATTGTTATTATTTATTTGATTTATACACAATAAGTCAGAGAAGTGCAGGGAGGATGGAGCCCGGGAGAGAGTAGATTTGAGGTACGGCAGCGGTGTTTAAGTTTGTGAGGACGAGGTAGTGAGTGTTGGCTGGTCCGAGTCTCACCCTGCATCTTCCCTCTACCTCCCCTCATCCCCCACTCAACATCTCTCTTCCTTAGGCATCCACCACTATTCATCCACTTCTACTTCTCTCATTTTGCCCTGTATCATCATCCACCTTGGTTGTCTGTCTCCCCCTATCATCCAGCATATCTTCTCCTGTCTTCATCACCCCCCCATCCTCCACCCCAGGATCTTAACCCCCCGTCATCATCCACCTGTTAATGAATATGATGTATTTATTTGTGTATGAACCTCTGTCCTGCGTGGCAGTGAGAAGTGATCCCCCCCCCCTCAGTGTCAAGACCTGACTGAATTACTAAGAATAGGCAAACTTTGTCAATAAATTTGTTAAACTAACTAAAAGCGACACGACCCGGAATAATAAAGACAATAAAATAGGTTCTCATAGTTGGTGATACATGAAGGAGTAGTGGACTATTAAACTCAATGTACCTGGTAGGAGCCGCACAGGTGATACACACACACACACACACACACACACACACACACACACACACACATTAGTTATGGTAGTTTTAGTAGTGAAGGTTATTGCCAGGTTACCTTGTGGTGAGCGGGTAGTTGAGGCTTATTAGATGTTGGTTTGGCGATACAAACCACCTTCCTGTGAGGGAGTAGCGTGAGGTTCTTGGTAAGGATGCCGGTAATTACGCGAGGCTGGCGGCTGTGGAGGGTGTGGCATGCACCAAGGGCAGGTAAAATGTCCGGCATGAGGATGTGACAAAAGATGTGGCCCCTCACGAAGGTTCACCCCGCCAGCCACACTACACTTCCTCTCTCCCACCTTTACTACCCTGGCCTCCACAACAACAACAGTGGCCTTCCAATATAGTCTGTCGTAGACGTTTATTGTTGTCGTAAATATGTTGTCACTTATTGAAATACAATTGAGAGTTATCTGTTTGTCTCAGAGACCTAGGTTACGACACATCAAGAAGGTATTGTAATCACTACCTTAAAGAAAAGTAAATTATTGATGTATAGAAAAAGAACACACAAAGGGATTGCGGAAGAGGTTGAATTCTCTTTGTTGAACATAACAATGTGTAGCCCGCCTTACCCTGACATAAACAAGTACCTTTATAAGAAACACATCATTGTACTCACCATGAGATCATCCTTACGGGTGTACATTGGGTTGTCTACCATTGTTTGTCGGGGCGTCAACACTGGAGGAGACGTGCTTAGTAGGCACCACGCTCCAAAGTTGTCTTCTGAATGATGGGGCTAAGGCAAGTACACACTCAGGGTGGCCACTCAGACTGGCTCCTGCTGCTGCACTTGCTGGCTCGGGGGGCGACGTATGATGGAGGCGGCGAAAACTAAGTGGTGTGAGGGCAGCCACGGCCGCTGTCCTGGCGTGTGTCGGTCCTCGCCCTCATGATGCTGCTGTAGGGAGACTTACTCAACACTGTCACACTCCCGCCTCGCCACCAACACCTGTGACGACGTGACGGACGAGTCCTCAACTGTTGATGGTGGCTGTGTAGTGCCTCAGTCTCCTCACGATCTGTGGGGGTGACACAACATACACTGTTAAACTTCACAACACATTCTTGTTTACACCGTCGTATATTACAACATTTAATTATTAGAACAGAAGATTAGTTTTGAATATAGTTAATACTTATATAATATTATCCTTCATGTACCACAATGTCTTATCAGTATGTGTTTAGTGTGGTCTTTCACCCAGTACATTTGTTGGATTAAGATCTCAATAAAACCAGATCTGTGTACAACTGCCAAGACTCATCCTTTGAAATACCCAGTTTCCACATATCTTCGTTAAACGTCGGTTGTATTAACTGATGCTCGCCCTCAAACGTGGATTTGTCTGTAACTTGTTGTTTAAGAAAGATATTTAGTACAATAGGCAGATTCATCACCCCACACACTCCCACCACTTCCACCTTTATCTACGTCACCTAATACGAATTTTTTCAATTGTTTTATCTAATAACACTTTCGGGATTATAACAATATGCTGTATTCTTCTTTTATAGATAATGTTCCCTTAACATCTTTGTTATTATATTTATTAATTTGTGACTTCTTTAACTATCGTGCTGTGATGAATACTTTCGACTGTGCACAAATGACTCATAGTTTTCGTAATTACTCATGGCTAAAAGTGTGTGTGTGTGTGTGTGTGTGTGTGCCCTTAATATCAGTGGTTGGTCCTGTATTGCCCTTTATCTCACCGTATGTGGTTTATTGCCCTTTACCTGACTTCCTTATTTACACCTTTACTAGAAACACAAGCTCAGTCGATTCCCTCTAGTCCACCCAGCAGTGACTTAAACATAGGAGGTATGACAGGTGAGCGTTACCATCACCTGAAGATTAGCCATCCCAGCTTATTTCCTCTGAATATTAGCCCACACACCCAACCCAACCCATCCCATCCCATCCCATCCCATCCCATCCCATCCCATCCCATCCCATCCCAACCCAACCTAACCCATCCCATCCCAACCCAACCCAACCCAACCCAACCCAACCCAACCTAACCTCACCTCGCCCAATGTCTCTCGGTAGCGTTAGGATGTTTAATTATCGTGTAAAATAACCCTGGGGTGGTGTTCTTCGTTAAGTAGATGCCGGTTCTTGCTCTACAAAATATCGAGGGAATTTAGTCATTAACCACACACACACACGGCAATAGAATATCAGCGCCGGGCATTAAGTATCAGCGCCGGGCATTAAGTATCAGCGCCGGGCATTAAATTACAGCGCCGGGCATTAAATATCAGCGCCGGGCATTAAGTATCAGCGCCGGGCATTAAATTACAGCGCCGGGTATTAAGGAGAAGCAGATTTGGAGCTTTTGTGTGCGTGTGGCAGGTACTTAGGGTCAGCGCAGGTCATTAAGAGACTACCTGTCCTGCCGCCAGTCATCAGGGGTCAGGTAAGATCATATGCATAGATTTAAGAACGATTAGTCCCGCGACAGTGACAGTGATATAGCGTTTGTTGGAGTCTCAGGATTATACCTAGTCTTTGGATTATACCTAGTCTTTGGATTATACCTAGTCTTTGGATTATACCTAGTCTTTGTACCTCGTCTTTGGATTATACCTAGTCTTTGGATTATACCTAGTCCTTGGATTATACCTAGTCTTTGGATTATACCTAGTCCTTGGATTATACCTAGTCTTTGGATTATACCTAGTCTTGGATTATACCTAGTCTTTGGATTATACCTAGTCCTTGGATTATACCTAGTCTTTGTACCTAGTCGTAGGATTATACCTAGTCTTTGGATTATACCTAGTCTTTGGATTATACCTAGTCTTTGTACCTCGTCTTTGGATTATACCTAGTCTTTGTACCTCGTCTTTGGATTATACTTAGCCTTTGGATTTTCAAATTTAACCCATAAGAGCTGCTCAGTCACTATACACTGTTGGCTCCTGTAATACCACAAACAGAGTATTAGGTTTTATATCTAGAAGTGTAAGTAATAAGAGTGCAGGGGTCTTATTGCAACTATATCTTGCGCTAGTCAGGCCGCACCTCGATTATGCGGTTCAGTTCTGGTGCCCCTATTATAGAATGGATATCAATTCACTAGAGACGGTGCAGCGAAGAATGACAAAAATGATTCCAGGACTTAGAAACCTTCCATATCAAGATAGGTTAAAGAAACTGAGCTTGCATTCCCTAGAAAGACGAAGAGTGCGGGAAGATATGACAGAAGTGTTTAAGTGGGTGAAAGGAATCAATAAAGGTGATATAGACAAAGTTCTTATAATATCCGAGCAGGATAGGACTCGTAGCACCGGATTTAAGTTGGATAAGTTTAGGTTTAGGAAGGAGTTATGAAGGAACTGGTTCACAAATAGGGTGGTGGACGAGTGGAACAAGCTTAGCAACTTTGTAGTAAGTGCTGGAATGCTGGAAAGTTTTAAAAGGAGGCTAGATAGATTCATGGATGATAGAGAGTGGTAGTAACTCTCGACAGGAGCTACCATGCACATTCCAACCGGCCTATTGCAGACTCCTTATTTTATTATGTTCTTCTTATGTTCTTTAACACCGGGATAGCTGTGAAACGCACTTCTCGTTAATCCAAAGTCGTGTCCAGCCCACCTGAGCCTCACTTCCGAACACCTGAATTTTTTGGGGGGGGGGGGTCGTCAGGTAAACAACTTAATAATTTTGTCGTTTATTGTTGTGCAGATAGTCTGATACGAACCATTGATTAGTGTTGTGTTTTATTAATTTATTATTTATTTGCTGTATTTAGAGGAAAGTTTAATTGGATTTTGGTTTGTGTGATGGTGGTGGTAGTGAATGGTTGCGGTGGTGGTGATGGTAGTAGTAATGGTGGATGGTTGTGGTAGTAGTGGATGGTTGTGGTGGTAGTAGTAGTGGTGGTGGATGGTTGATGGTTGTCGATAATGTATGGTATGCTTTATTATAAACAGTACAGATGTGATATAGCAAGCATGTGGATGAGATAGGTAGGTAAGGAGCACCTGTGGTCGCCGCTACAGGTAAGACGACACCTGTTACGTCTCTGTTGACAAAAGCATATCTGTTACGATACTTGTCCGATGGTGAACCAAATCCATGTAAGGTAAACTGGTGGTATAATTCACTTTAAAATATAATACAATAATAATAATAATGATGGTGATGATGATATATCCAGGTGTTAATGAGTTGTTGTTCATTACAGGTAAGGGTGAGAGATGGTCCCGTGGAGGCTGTGTGTTCGGGCAGGTGAGTGTTGCTTCTCTGATGTCATCGTTAATGGCCTCTCACGTGACGTCATCGTTAATGGTCTCGTTCTCACGTGACGTCATTATAAATTATCATGGCTATACTTATGGCGGGTTCAAGTGGCATTATTGTTTATGGTGTTATAGGGAAGTGACGTCATCGGTAATGTTGGGAGTGGTGACGTCATTTGCTATTGATGTGTTCACTTTGCTCGTTCTTTGTTTTGGCATGACGTCATTACGCAGACCTGACGTTCGGAAGTGTATAACAAATTTCATAGATGAAAAACAAATTAAAAAAATAAAATAAAATAAAATACAGGAATGGAAAAAAATACAGAAATAAGTTAATAATTTAGCGAAACAATTTAACGTAAGATATTTTTTTCATTCTTGTTATTCAGTCCTGTAACTTTATATATACTGTATATATATTCCCGTAATTTTTTTTAATTGTTTCTGTAGTTATTTTTATTTGTTTATTGTTGTAGTTGTGTGTTGCCATCTCACCATCACTCGAGTTCTTACACAACCTTGACTTCATAAACTGCTCAGCCCTTCACCTCTTGGCACCCGGAGATAATGTTGCGTGTATGTGTTGCAGGAAAACACTTGCCATATTGCAGGGTGTGGTGTATGTGTTGCAGGATAAACACTCGCCATATTGCAGGGTGTGGTGTATGTGTTGCAGGATAAACACTCGCCATATTGCAGGGTGTGGTGCATATGTTGGAGGATAAACACTCGCCATATTGCAGGGTGTGGTGTATGTGTTGCAGGAGAAAACACTCGCCATATTGCAGGGGTGTGGTGCATATGTTGGAGGGATAAACACTCGCCATATTGCAGGGGTGTGGTGTGTATGTGTTGCAGGAAAACCTTTCATATATTGGGGTGTGGTGTATGTGTTGCAGGAAAACCTTTCACCATATTGCAGGGGTGTGGTGTATGTGTTGCAGGATAAGCACTTTCGCCATATTGCAGGGGTGTGAATTGCATATGTTGGAGGATAAACACTCGCCATATTGCAGGGGTGTGGTGCATATGTTGGAGGACTTACTCGCCATATTGCAGGAGTGTGGTGCATATGTTGGAGGATAAACACTCGCCATATTGCAGGGTGTGGTGCATATGTTGTGGAGATAAACACTCGCCATATTGCAGGGTGTGGTGCATATGTTGGAGGATATGGCGCCGCCATATTGCGAAATTGTGGTGCATATGTTGGAGGATAAACACTCGCCATATTGCAGGGGTGTGGTGTATCGTAGTGGAATCAACAAACTTTCAGCAGCCGCGAACCTCCCTCGTCTCTAAAATCAGTCATGTATGGTAGCGTCAAGGACCTCCACTCCAGCCTTCGTCAGATCTTGAAAACTCGTCCTACCTTGTCTGCGCCCCCCCCACCCCGCCCACCACACACACACACACACACACACACACGCACCATGATCTTTGATACCCAATTTTGGACCAGAGAAGAAAGAAAAAAAGTGTGTAGGGGGGTTCTTGCCGTGATGATGGTGCAGATGAAGAACGAAGCCAGAGTATAGGGGGTGCAGTGTGGGAGGAGTCTCTGCCTTGGCGGTGCATTCTCAGCCAGAGGAGGTAGGCAAGGCTAGCAGGTGCAGGGTGGGATATATGCAGTGATGATCCGGCTCCCCGCTACACGCACACCTTGACCAACTCCTACCCTGGGGCCTTACTGTCTTTCCTCACCCTCCCCCCCCGAAAGGTAGATGGTGAGGGCGAGTGCAGTCAAGGTGTGAGTAGTGGCGATACATGTAAACTATTGTAGGTGTGTTGGCATATGGAAGGGAAATTCCACCCTGGAGATGCAGAAGGTGGACTGGTGTTGTGTGGTAACCATGGCGGCCTCAACCCAGGCACCCAAGTATTGCACACGTGACCTCCAGGATATTTAAGCTTATTATTTACACGTTTTGGTGATGTTTACCCTCTGTCGGGCTGGTCGATGCTACACTTATATATAAACATGAGGGGAGATAATAATTCGTGGTGGACATATTAAGTAATACCCAAACACATCAACGCTTTAATATAGGTCGTGTGTGTGTGTGTGTGTGTGTGTGTGTGTGTGTGTGTGTGTGTCGTCCCCTCCCTCCCTGTGTACTGACATGTGTGGTGGTGATGGTGGGCGGATCTTGTGCTCACCTGGTGTTTACAGTATCAGTCAGTGTTGCTGGTGATGGTGTTGAGGCGTGATGATGATGGTGGTGTTAAGGAGTGGTTATTGTGGTGTTGAGTGATGATGATAATGATGATGATGGTGGTGGTGATGTTAAGGTAAGATGATTTACACCTGTTGTTCCTGTACTATCAGTCTAACTACACACCTGTTGCTCAGTTACTAAGTCTAACTACACACCTGCTACAATCTTACTGTCGTTGTCCCCACACACCTGTTCTGTCAATAACTGGTAAAAAAACTTATGGTAGACGGGATAATGAGTTTGTTTATATATTTCTATGTTGAGACTTGGGTGGACTACAGTGGCCATGAACAACTGGTTCAGGGGGTGTATGAGCCACGCCCTGCCCAGGAAGTCACTAGCAGGGTAAGGGGTCATTAACCTGCGTGTGTGTGTGTGCGGTGGGAGGGGGATGGAAGTTGTTTATCATCTGTTGCCTGTGAGAGTTAACGCAACCTGTCGGAAAATGTTGGTTTGTACCGAGAAGGCGAGAGTGAGTCAAGCCTTGATTCCTCTGCTGGTTTTTGGTACCACCGTCATATTTTTTTTTCTCTCTCTCTCTCTCTCTCTCTCTCTCTCTCTCTCTCTCTCAAAATGTCTAAAGTTTACGTGCTGTACAATCATATAATTAAGGTGTACAATAGTAAAATAATAATAATAATAATTAACTCACGCAGTGGAGAACAAAAATAATTAGGTGTTTTTACTAAGGTGATGTAGAAATGTTAATTTGTGGTTTGTGCACAATGTAAAAAAATATAATGTTATATTATTATGGCACAATGGCGAGAAGTTAATTAAGATGTTGAAATAATGTTAATGATTAGTTAATTATACTTTGACAGACCTCATTGGCTGGTTGTATTAAGCTGTTACTGTATTACATCCACTGTACCACACATACTGTACTGTACCACACATACTGTACTGTACCCTCGTATACTCTTAGTGTGTGAATGGTGGTTGTTGGTGGTGATGGGATGATTAATGTTTCTAGTTTGAATCTGTTTATTTGGAATGGTTGAGAGAGAGAGAGAGAGAGAGAGATGGCGCAACATGCCTACTAAGAGAGAGAGAGAGAGAGAGAGATGGCGCAACATGCCTACTAAGAGAGAGAGAGAGAGAGAGAGAGAGAGAGAGAGAGAGAGAGAGAGAGATATGGCGCAACATGCCTACTAAGAGAGAGAGAGAGAGAGAGAGAGAGAGAGAGAGAGAGAGAGAGAGAGAGAGATGGCGCAACATGCCTACTAAGAAGAATGCTGTGACTTTATCAGCATTCATCCATGTGTGACGGGAGTGTTAGAAAGCGTCGGGTGAGAACAGTGAACATGAGACTCAAAAATGATAACCTGAAGTTATTATATATTGTGGTAAGGAATGTCCCAGTTTGGTGAGATATTGTGGGAAGAAATGTCCCAGTTTGGTGAGATACTGTGGTAAGGAATGTCCCAGTTTGGTGAGATATTGTGGTAAGGAATGTCCCAGTTTGGTGAGATACTGTGGTAAGGAATGTCCCAGTTTGGTGAGATACTGTGGTAAGGAATGTCCCAGTTTGGTGAGATACTGTGGTAAGGGATGTCCCAGTTTGGTGAGATACTGTGGTAAGGAATGTCCTAGTTTGGTCAGATATTGTGGTAAGAAATGTCCCAGTTTGGTGAGATACTGTGGTAAGGGATGTCCCAGTTTGGTGATATTGTGGTAAGGGATGTCCCAGTTTGGTGATATTGTGGTAAGGAATGTCCCAGTTTGGTGATACAATGTCAGAAATGTCCCAGCTTGGTGACACAGTTGAGCACCATTATAGTGGAGACCTTGACCCAGTTGTGGCGTGGGTGATGGCGCGTGGTGAGAGTTGCATGCTTGGGTAATGAGAGGGGTGGCGGTGATGGTGTGGTGGTGGACGTGCGTGATGCTTACTTGCACTGTATAGGGGAAGGTCACTGTTTTCCCTCGCCCGTGACCGTGAGGAGGCCAAGTTGTGGTGTATGGTGAACGGGAGATGAACGGTTACCACACCACCATCACCTGCTAGTGTGGTAGTGAACGGGAGATAACGGCTACCACACCACCATCACCTGTTAGTGTGGTAGTGAACGGGAGATGAACGGTTACCACACCACCATCACCTGCTAGTGTGGTAGTGAACGGGAGATAACGGCTACCACACCACCATCACCTGTTAGTGTGGTAGTGAACGGGAGATAACGGCTACCACACCACCATCACCTGTTAGTGTGGTAGTGAACGGGAGATGAACGGCTATCACACTACCATCACCTGTTAGTGTGGTAGTGAACGGGAGATGAACGGCTACCACACTACCATCACCTGTTATAATTAAAGTGAGCACCCAACAGATTTAAGGTCAAGAGGTCAGCTATAGATGGTCAGCCTCCCTCCACCCAACGTTAGGAATCAACCACTTAACATAGCAGTGTGAACTAAGTCTTGAGAGAGCGTGTGTACTGTTTACCTGAAAGTAGACTCGCTTTAGTTTACTCGCGGGGTTTACCTGTCAATCCTGTGGGTCTTATTCTCTTTTCCTTTTATTGTTTATTTGTTTTTATTTGTTTTCGGGTCAAGTGTAGATTAAGGCACCCCCCCAGTTATTTTTTATCTGGATTAATCTTTACTAATCCTACCTAAGGGGTAGATTAGGGTACAGATCAGGGTCGTTAATATTCAGGTGAAATAGACGGGCTAAGTTAGGTTAGGTTAGGAGGCTGGGGCGTCGTGTCTTGTTCGCCAGCACAAGACAGTCTATATATAGTAACCCACAGCGTCGCCCTTGAGGGGATGACAATAATGTGATTACGCCACCGTAGTAGTTGTTGCTGTCACGGGCTGGTGGTGGCGTTTCCTGAGTGGTGATTGTTGTTGCCTGGTTAGTGGTGGTGGTGGTTGTTATCTGGGTGATAGTTGTTGTTACCTGGGTGGTGGTGGTGGTGGTTGTTATCTGGGTGATGGTGGTTGTTGTTATCTAGGTGGTAGTTGTTATTTGGGTGGTGGTGGTGGTTGTTATATGGGTGATGGTTGTTGTTGTTATCTAGGTGGTAGTTGTCGTTACCTGGGTGGTGGTGGTGGTTGTTACCTGGATGGTGATGATTGTTGTCGCCTGTTTAATGGGTTATTATCCACACAATTTCCACCAGACATTAAAATTATCTCCGGGATAAGAATTGCGTCTTTAACTGTTGGTGGATAAAATCTCACCTTACCTAACATAACCCCAGTCAGCATTATGGTGTTTCATTATCAGGTGAAATAAGCTGGGGGGGGGGGCTAATCTTCATGTGATCATTTTTTCATACGTGGTTATGTAAGTCTCACCAAACTGCCTTACAACAAAAATGATCTCAACAAGGCATCAAGTTCACACCGAGATATACTTAACTAGACACATTTTTTTCCCGACAATCAATTAGGCAACACAATTACCATATATAAGCACTGTGATTTTGAACTCTAGAATGTGTTGTGGTAAATCATCGACTGGACGTGGGGAACAATAATGGGTGCGGTGGGGTGGGGTGTGGTGCGGTGGGTGCGGTGCGGTGGGGTGGGGAATTGGGGTGGGGTGGGGTGTGGTGTGGTGCGGTGCGGTGCGGTGCGGTGGGGTGTGGTGTGGTGGGGTGCGGTGTTCCCACAATATGTCAGTGAGTGAAGCTGAACCTGTCGTCTTGTTTACTCTCTCATCAAGGTGAAGTGATCCATCGACCTAGAGTTTGGGCGTCCTCAGTAACCACCGCAACTCTTCTTTTTACTGATTGCTAGTTGTCCAGTCACTCAACACCGGTACACGATTAAAACCCAACATCTAAACACCTTAAGACCAAGTGTAGGGGTTAAGGATACCGTAAGTGGGCGGGGTTTCGTTAGTCTGTAGATTACCTGAGAGGACAGACCTGCTACGGTAGACTGGGATAACATGTGACGCCCCTGGTGAACGAGGTATTGTACCGGGCTTTTACTACTGGTGGGGCAGGAGGTGTGGGCGGTGTTGAGTGGTGGTGGTGGTGAGATGAGCCAATTCACTACCTCGGATTACTTGATGATTAGCCCCTCTAGTTTATTTTAGACTAAGATTATACACCCTAACCTAACTTAATGCATTGTAATCTAACCTAACCCAGCCAAACTAACCCAACCCAACCTTACGATACACGATCAGATGTGATGTTGACCAGTTTATTTTGTTTGGGTAATTGTGTGGTGGAGATATTTACCTGCCTCGTGTGCCTGGCTGTCACCCTTTTTATATCTACTCATCTTCAACATCCGAGAGGGAAATATTAATCCCCCGAGTACAGTGTGAGGCTCAAGGCTGCCGACCAGTGTGTGTAAAAAAAAAAGGGCAATTTGAAAGAGGCATGGGGTACTTGGCCTCGAGTTGGTAATTGTAATTAATTGTCCACGATGGAATGTTAATGACAACCCTTCCATTCCCCTCACCCGAAACCCCTTACTCCGTTATTGGGAGGGGGATTACTCTCAACTGAACCCTTGAATTCGTTCGTCCATTCATCATCCGTTCAACCTTTCGTTCCTCATCTTGTTTACATCTTAAGGAATGGATGATGACTTCTGGATGGTAGGTTATT
This sequence comes from Homarus americanus, assembly GCF_018991925.1. Taxonomy (NCBI): domain Eukaryota; kingdom Metazoa; phylum Arthropoda; class Malacostraca; order Decapoda; family Nephropidae; genus Homarus; species Homarus americanus. Next base: position 8,556,235 of record NW_024737042.1, read on the forward strand.
GACCAAACGTCACAACAGACACTTTACATCCACTTCTAAAACCTGATTAAGTGTTAGAGGGTAAGAAGAAAGGATGCAGAGAGAGAAAGGGGGGTAGGAAAGGAGGAAATTAGTGGTTAGGGTAAGGGAGGAGAGTAGGTTGGGGTAGGGAGAGAGGAGGGATTGGGGTAGGGAGAGAGAGGGAAGGTTGGGGGTAGGGAGGAGGGGGTTGTGGTTAGGTAAGGAGGGAGGAAGGTTGGGGGTAGGAGGAGGAAGGTTGGGGTAGAGATGGAGGGTAGGTTGATTTAAGGAGGGAGGGAAGGTTGGGATAGGAATGGAGGTAGAGTTGAGTTAAGGGGTAGGGAAGGTTGGGGTAGGGAGGGAGGGAAGGTTAAATTAGGAAGGGAGGGTAGGTTGAGTTAAGGGAGGAAGGGAAGGTTGGGGTGAGGGGTGAGGGAAGGTTAGGGTAGGGAGGAAGGTTGGGGTAGGAGGAGGGTGGGTTGGAGTTAGGGGAGGGAGGGAAGGTTGGGGTAGGGAGGGAGGGTAGGTTGGGGTAGGGAGGGAGGGAAGGTTAGGTTAAGGAGGGAGGGTAGGTCCATGTATATGCTGTCGAGGCGGTCCACAAGTTATCGCCGTGACCCATGTACTGTATGTTATCTTGGCGGGCCATATAAGCTATCACGCCGATCCATACTATATCAAGTATATTTACTAAGGCACGGCCGAGAGTGGGGCTTGTCCTGGATGCCCTAAGAATCGTATGTTGATCTGTACCCTTTACCCCTTCACTACAGGGACACCACTCTTAATATGTTGTGGCTTACGCGAGATTGTTTTATTCAGCTCAGAGGAGAGTTTGTATACAGTGGATTAATAGGTTATCCTCACTAATCATTACGAGTGGTGTGTTTTGAGTACGGTCCGAGTACAATGGTGGCGCTGGTATGGTCTTTGTGTGTGTCTCTTAACCCGTCCTCCCACTTAAGCACTAGTATGTATGCGACCCCCCCCATTTCCTTCCACCACCACCTTCCCCTCCCCCCTTCGCACCACAGGCCCGGGTGTCCTTGTGTCTGGTGGGGACCTACAGTCGACTCTATTCAACGTCGTATTGTAATAAGAGGATCTTATGAATGTATGCAACTTACTGCATCTTGCACTCTGTTATCATGCATATCACCTCCCCTCACCCCTCAGTCAACGTCTAAAGCTTTGGGAAGGTCACCTTTTCCAAGACTCACCTGCAGCTTCCTATTGTTGGTGGAAGTGACAGGTAGGTGTGTTGTTGGCGGTGTCCAGTGTGTGGCATGCTGGGTGGGTCGGGTCTGCGTGAGGTCGCCTGTCGTTACTCCTCCCGCCAAGACTGCACCTCGACACATTTATATTAATATTATCGATTTATTTACGGTTTGCTATGAAAGTCCGAGCTACGAATTACAGTCAGTCAACAATACGCAGATGAATGGTTTCGTAACGGAAACGAATTTGTGATCAAGTAAACCGAGAGTGACGTCAGGTAGGTCTGGGCACGCTGTCGTTGTTAATGGCAGAAATTTAGTCGTGCCTGTGAATTGTTAAGTGCAAGTTTTTCTCCACTACGCATCGTGTAGGCGTAAGTAAGGTGCTGGTGCTGGTTACCCGTTACAAGGCCATCAAATATATTAACTGTACATATTTGCAGGTAAAAGAGAAATTGATAAACAATAAGGATACGGACAAACAACGATCATGAGCAGTAGTAGTGAGGAGTGTGGTGGCCGGGGGATACCTCCTGATGGTCAGTCGGTAAGGAAAGATGCCGGGAGATATTGGCTAACTAAGGCGGCTAGGAATTAGATGAAAAGATAAAGAACTAATGAGGGCTCTCTCAGCCTAAATAAATTTTAAGGGAGACAGCCAAGGTTAATGGAATTCCCTTGTTGGTAGCCAGAGTTCGGAATTTATTTAAGCACATCGTGGAGGAGTTTGGATAATGTTTGGAACTTGGGAATTCGACTTGTTTATACTGGTGGTATTTTTGTGTGGCTCAGAAAAGGTTGTGGCCAAGGACGCCGTCTGCCGAGCCTGTCCACCCCAGGGTACCCCATCGCTTGCAAACCACACACACACACACACACACACACACACACTGGGACAATTTACATAATGTGAGGAATTAAGATTGTATGGAGGTTTTCTGAAAGGATGAAGGGATGAACCGTGAGATCATCTGCCCTGTGTAGTAGAGGGAGGTGTGTAGGTGGTGGTGAGGGGGGGAAGGGAGGGACTGGGGGTGTGGCACTACTTGTGATGGGGATAACTCGACCTGTCCAGTATGGTGTTATGGTCCGCTAGTTATGACCCTCCAAGTTATCGCCACCTCAACTCTCTCTCTCTCACAAGCGTATGAATCTTTTGCTCGTTTAGTATAATGACCACTTAACCTATTGAACGAAAGTAAGTGAAAACTTGTGAACACCATCTTATTGATTAATAGAGACCTGCATGAGTTAGTTGATTCTAGGTTCCCTCCCCTACGACCCTACCCACACCCCCCTCCCCACGACCCCACCACGCCCTCCCACGACCCCACCTACGCCCCCACGCCCCCCCCACCCCCACCCCTCCCCACGACCCCACCACACCCCCTCCCCACGACCCCACCACACCCTCCCCACGACCCCACCACCCCCTCCCCACCCATCACACCTCCCGACCCCCATCACGCCCCGTCCCACGACCCCACCACACCCCGTCCCACCACCCCTCCCACGACCCCACCACACCCCCTCCCCACGACCTTACCCCTCTGTAGCCCCGGCGGACCTGTTTCGGAATTTGTCAACAATCAGGACGTGCCTTAAGGTTGGTTTCACGTGTGGTCGTAAGTATCTGAAGTACATTTACGACCCTCTTAGCCAGACTGCGGGAGTGTGTAAATAGATTTTTTTTCTTCTTCTTCAAATCAACTCGTTCTCGGTGGGTGTTCAGGGATAAAGGAGGTAATGTTTACTTTGTTTCACCTGGTGCGTGATACAGTGTAAGACCACCTGCCTGCCTCGGGAGTCAACAAAGACAGCCACGGCATGTCCAAACTAGCAGTGAGAGAGAGAGAGAGAGAGAGAGACCTGCATTATGGTATACTCCACACACTCGCCCTCTCTTCTTTATTTCATCAATTTAACTTAACAATATTTATACAGGACGAGAGTGCCGCTTTAAGGCAGGCAGAAGACGGACCAACGTTCGTCTGGCGTCGTGAAAAACAATGTCAGTCTCAGTTGATTGCTCGTGATGGCTATGTGGACTATTTCTGCCGTACGTGGGTCATGGAGATCCCTTGACCCGCCCCTCTACCGAATATGGAAGACAACTGTAATATACCGTACATATGTAGGGGGTGATGCTGTACTGTAGGCGGGAGTGACCGTGGTGGTTCTACTTCCTGTGTGGAGACGTGGTTGTGGTGAGTGGCTTCTACCTGCACTGGTATGTCCTTGGGGGGCTTCACGTGTACCTCACCCTTTTCTCTCTTTCACACACACACACACACACACACACACACACACACACACACACTTCTTCTGGGTTTCTTGAACATAAAACTGTGGCTCAGGATAATCAGCTTTGTTGAAAATTTTGTGTGGTGTGAGTTGAGACACATGTTCTCCTTCACCACACCGACAGCCTATTGATAGACCAGCGCTGGTAGTGTGTGCGTGTGTGTACAAAGTTGGGGGGCATCATTCACGATCTCATCATTTGCAGTTTTTGTTAGTAACTTTTTTGTTTATCGCAGACCAGTTTTTATTTGATAATCGTCCTGCGTAATTTGTTATGTGTTCGTGTCTCCTGATGATAAATATTCTGAGTGTTAATTATTTGTGTTATGTAATGTGTACTAAGGACATCGGTGGTGGTGGTGTGGGCGTCAGGTGCCGGAGAAAGTAAGTGTAGCGCCGTGTTCCCATCTCACCTTTTGTTTACTACCACCAGGTGTGACACGTGACATTGGTGGATTGGGCCTGCTATCTCCCCTCCCCTGCCCTTGATTAATGGTTAACCTTTTCCGGAATCGTTGTTGGCCAGCGTCAGATACACACAACAACGTAGATAAGGATCTTTACGTCGCTGGCGGTGAGTCTGGTGACCTTGTATCGCCAGAAATTATTATACCTGCACCAGTCCACCACCACCACCACCATCTGGCCGCGAATCAGCTGACGATGTAAACAAACCACGCGGATAGAATCTTAATGTATTCTTTAGGCAGCTTTCACATTATTTCCTGCCGTGAAGACTGTCTTGCTCTCTTGCTGCTTGTAGAGATAACTGTTGAGCCTTGTGACTTTTATCTTCCTCGTGGTAATGGAGTTGAGGTATAGCCGATTAGTGTGTCTTTTACTGTCGGCGTTACTGCAGGTGATTTCCATATTTTGTTCAGGCCAATAAAAGGGAGAATCTTTGGCTGACTACGATAGACTTCCCTAGTGATGGAGTGAGTCGCTCTCCCATTTGGAATAATAAGTGGCTTAGTTCAGCTCGATCGTGTGGCCATTTAGGAACCCTGGTGGTGGTGGTAAGCTGAACCTAACAGACGCAGTCAGGGTGAATAGCTCCTTTGGTAGACCTGGCCTCCATAATGATGGCAGCCAAGAATCAACACCCAACACTATAATCATGCTCTCTCTCTCTCTCTCTCTGCGCATCACCACACAAGGTCACACACCACGTATAGTAGACTTGTAACACAACAACTTTCAGGGGGCAGATAAATACGGTCATGTAATTGGTCACAGGACGCTTGTTTCGGCTTGGGTGGAGACTTAAATTAGGTACTGTATGGTTGGTAAGTGGTGGTCCACGAGACGTCTTACTTGGGTCAGTGTCACGGGGGCGGGGGGTAGGGGTGAGGGGGTAGTATAATAATGTTGTTTTTGCTTATTAAAATTCTCGCCTTGTGTGTAAATGCCACTTGTGAACGTTTCATTTGTGACGCTGACTGGCAAGTTTTACTCGTGTTAACATTTATTTTCATGACATTTCCTTATTATTTTGGGAATATTTTTGTTTTTCTTTTATCTGGTTGGCATTTTGCGATGCTAGTGTGTGTGTGTGTGTGTGTGTGTGTGTGTGTGTGTGTGTGTTTGTTTGTGTGTGAATGAGGGTGTTTGTCTGTATGTTGGTGAGGATTTGTGGGTGCGAGTCGGTGGGTGTGTTGGTTGGTGATAGTGAGGGTTCAGTGATGTAGGCTATGGTCGCGGCCGCGGTAGTCATGTTGGCTCGCGGGTGAAAGCTGCAGGTGAAGAACTACACTTTCACTAATATTCTGTGTGTTGGCCCACTGAGCCTGCCCTCTCTCTATCTCCTCCTTCCCACTATTTCACCCCCCCTCCCTCACCCCCCTGGCCTCTTGACACTCGCCGGCCGCGTGTTGCTGTCATGTAAACAAACCAGGTGGGGATTAGGGAGGGGGGAGGGGGGCTACCTGTCTTCACTCTAGACTCCATCCCAACATTGTCGCTGCAGGGGGAGGGAGGTGAGTGAGTAGGCGGGGGGAGGGAAGGAGAGAGTAGGCGGGGGAGGGAGGGAGAGAGTAGGCGGGGGAGGGAGGGAATAAAGGAGGGGAGGAAAGAGAGAGTGACTGAGTTAGTGAGTGCCTCGTCAGAATGAATGCAAGGAAACACTTTCTCGTAGGAAGTTGAAAGCTTTGATAAACAAGTGCGCCCCAAAAATAACTTTCTCCGGTGATAATAATAAAAGTTGAAAATAATCTGTTAATATAGTAATTGTTTTGTTGTCTTTTACGTTAACAGCAACAATAGATAGAGCTTAGATTAGGGCAGGTTATGTTGTGTTAGGTTAGGTCAGGTCAGGTTATGTTAGGTCATGTTGTGTTAGGTTAGGTTGTGTTTTGTTATTAGATTTATTGTGTTGTGTTATGTTACATTACGCTGTGTTGTTAGGTTAGGTTGGCTTGGGTTAGGTTAGGTTTAAGTAGGTGATATTTGGTTAGGTTATTCATGGTTAAGTTAGATTCAGTTAAGATTGGTTGGGTTGGTTTGGTTAGGTTAGGTTAGGTTAGGTTAGGTTTAAGTAGGTGATATTTGGTTAGGTTATTCATGGTTAAGTTAGATTCAGTTAAGATTGGTTGGGTTGGTTTGGGTAATGAGAGTTAAAATAGCCACAGTGATCGTTGTCATCGTCCACGTTATAAAGATTAAAACACACAGCAGTTATTACGTCACTTTACCTGGCGACTCGTAAAGTTTGTGCCATGAAGAAACAAAAATTATCCGCGTGAAACAGTTGAAAGAAAACATCGCGTTGTGTAAAGTTTGAATTTTTGGGGGAATTTATTTTTATATATTTAATTTTTTTAAGTAATTGTTTCCATGACTGAACATTTAGAACAGACATGGATTGAGAGAGAGAGAGAGAGAGAGAGAGAGAGAGAGAGGTGAACTATACTGTACACTTGTCTTACATGATCTCTCAGGTTATAATACTTTAATGTACAACGAAATAACCTCCATATAACAGACATTCTCTCTCCATATAATCCATTAGTTTGAGGTTTCACACATAACGGACCCTCGATATAACGAACTTTCATCTCTATATACTTCATTAGATGGGGGGTTCACATCTAACGGTACCCTGATATAACGGACTTTCCTGCATGTAGTCCGTTAAATAGAGGTTTCACTGTACGTTTATTTGGGTTCAGCTGGCGCATAACCTGATGATGAAAGGCATGTAAGTCCGAGGCTATTGTAGAAGTTAGTTATCTGGCTGTGTAAACGGTGGGGATGGATGGTCGTTCCTGAGCTGTGTTGACAAATTAGTGTGTTGCGACAGTGATTGGATGAGCGGTCTTCCTCCCTCTTCTCTCTTCTCCCTCCTCTTCTCTCCCCTCCTCTTCTCTCCTCTCCTCCCTCTTCTCTCCTCTCCTCCCCTCTTCTCTCCCCCTCCTCCCTCCCTCCCTCTCCCTCCTCTCCCCCTCTTCTCTCCCCTCCCTTCTCCCCCCCCTCCTCTCCTCCCCTCCCCATCCCTCCCCTCTTCTCTCCTCCCAGCCTCACCCCTTGTAACCTCCCTACTTGCCTGCCGTTATTGGTGCTGTAGGTTAAGGTGGGTTAGCGTTAGGTGACAGTGGATTAGCTTTAGGTGGGTACGTTACATTACGTTAGCTTATGGTTCGGTATGGTTAGCGTTATCGGATGGTTAAACTTAAGCTGTGGGAGGGAGGGAGAGGAGAATGTTCAGGTGCTTCATTACACCTTTAATAAACTTGGTGGTGATGTATTGGGAGGAGGAACAACAAAGTCCATCTCCGTGAAGTACTGCAGTGAACCAATCAACACCAACCACCCCTCCACCTCCCCCACCTCCACCCCTTTTTATCCCCCCACAGTTCTCCCATAGCTGTTGGACTGAAATATAGTGTGGCGGAACAATGTGGAGGAGGCGTGTGGTGTTTGGAGGAGGAAGGAAGGAAGGACTGGTTTGTTTACGATTTTGTTCCCGGTTCACGAGGAAGAATTTTCTCTCTCATGTCCATATAAAAGTATTGTATATAATTCCTGGTATTGTTATAAAAGGCTGTAGGTAGATAATACTTCAGGCAATTGTGTGTTCACCTGCCTGCACGCCGAGTCATATTACTGTATACTCTCACTTATCCTCGTCATGGTGTGTGTGTGTGTGTGTGTGTGGGTTGTGTTTAGTGGGCTCTAACTGCTTAACACCGTGACCTGTAAACTTCTCTCCAGCAAAAAAAAAAAAAAAAAAAAAAAAAAAAAAATATATATATATATATATATATATATATATATATATATATATAAATAAATAACTTGTTGTGTTAAGAGAATCAAGGTGAACATAAAACACACACACACACACACACCTTTTCCTCACTGAAGAATTTAATGTAAATGTGTCTTTCTTGGTCTCTGTAATAACTAAAATCTTACCCCCATTGTTATTACGTTTAATTACTGTACGATTTATTTATTTATTTTTACTGTCGTTCCATTGCGATTTCTTTTGGTGGTTAGGTTAGTGAAGTTCTTAAGTTAGGTTAGGTTTGGTTGAGAAAAGGTTAGGTTAGGGTAGGGTAGATTAGGATAGGTTGAGAAAAGGTTAGGGTAGGTTGAGAAAGGTTAGGGGCAAGGTAGAGTTGAGAAAAGGTTAGGGTAGCTTAGGTAGGTTGAAAGGTTAGGGTAGATTAGGGTAGGGTAGTTAGGATAGGTTGAGAAAAGGTGAGGGTAGCTTAGGGTAGGTTGAGAAAGGTTAGGGTAGCAGGGTAGGTTGAGAAAAGGTTAGGGTAGATTAGGGTAGGGTAGCAGGGTAGGTTGAGAAAAGGTTAGGGTAGCTTAGTGAAGTTCTTCAGGTGTATGTTATTTAATGGTGCCCTGTCGTCTTACCTCCAGAATGCATTGATATTTTGCCTTCAGACTCTCGGCTTACATTCTTGAGGCTTTATCAGTGGATATGTCGTGTCTTTGGTGGTATATTGGTCAAGGTTAAGGTCTGGTGATCGAAGGTGTGACTTGGCTATATAAGACTATCTTCACCTTCCACCTCCTCAGATTAACATTCCGATCTTAACAATAAAAGCTGTGTAGATTATACCGGTACCTCTCTCTCTCTCTCTCAGTGACCAGAGGTTGTGTTGTTCCTCCCCAGTGACCACCATTGTTGCTGAGCGTCACCTGCGTGTTACTCCGTATACTCAGGCTGGGACATTGTTATCATGCCAGGATGATGATGATGATGACGATGATGATGATGATGATGATGGTGACAATAATGATTATATGATGATGAACCGGCACCACTAGAGGGTCTGTTCTGTGTGATACGTATAATTTTGTTGTTGTTCGACCCAATACTCCATCCTGTATAGAGTCTGCATTGCCATGTTTAGTCGTATAGTCATTATACCGTGGCTTCTGAGGGCCAATAATTTTTTTTTTTTTTTTATTAAGGTCAACTTCTAACGCCCAGGTCATGGAGTCTGCAGGGGTAGTGAAGGTGTGTCTGTACTCACCACGTCACCAGGTACACCGCGGTTCTCGGCTCACATCTTACCTGAAAAGATACAAGAAAAACCAGTGTTATGGGATTATGTCTGACACACACACACACACACACACACACACACCTGACCTCATCCTAGTATTATTAATATTCCGTCAGTGTCGGTGTCTGTGTCTTTTCCCCGCCTATCTTTGTGTCTTTTCTCTCGTGTGTCTTGTGTTCTCTCGTGTATCTTTGTTTGTGTCTTTCTCGTGTGTCTTTGTGTCTTTCTCTCGTGTATCTTTGTGTCTTTCTCTCGTGTATCTTTGTTTGTGTCTTTCTCTGTGTGTCTTTGTGTCTTTCTCTCGTGTGTCTTTCAGGTCTTTCTCTCGTGTATCCTTTGTTTGTGTCTTTCTCTCGTGTGTCTTTTGTCTTCTCTGTGTGTCTTGTTCTTCTCTGTGATCTTTGTGTCTTTCTCTCGTGTGGTCTTAGTCTTCCTTGTCCTTTCTCTCGGTGTCTTGTGTCTTTCTCTCGTGTCTCTTGTGTCGTCTCTCTCTCGGTGTCTTTTGGTTCTTTCTTGTGTGTCTTTTAGTCTTCTCTCGTGTGTCTTTGTCTTTCCTCCTTTCCGTGTGTCTTAGGTCTTTTCCTCTGTATCTTTGTTTGTGTCTCTTTCTCTGTGTGTCTTTGTCTTTCGTGTGTCTTGTGTCTTTCTCTGTGTGTCTTTAGTCTTCTCTCCTCGTGTGTCTTTTTGTCTTTTCAAGGTCCTTTGTGTCTTCTCTCGTGTGTCTTTAGGTCTTTCTCCTGTGTGTCTTTTGTGTCTTTCTCTCTCGTGTGTCTTTGTGTCTTTCTCTCTCGTGTATCTTTGTTTGTGTCTTCTCTCGTGTCTTTTGTGCTCTTTCTCTCGTGTGTCTAGTCTTTCTCTCTCGTGTATCTTTAGGTCTTTCTCTCTGTGTGTCTTTGTGTCTTTCTCTCCTCGTGTGTCTTGGTCTTTCTCTCTGTGTGTCTTTGTGTCTTTTCTCTCTCGTGTATCTTTTTGTTTGTGCTCCTTTCCTGTGTGTCTTTGTGTCTTCTCTCTGTGTGTCTTTGTGTCTTTTCTCTGTGTGTCTTTAGTTCTTTTCTCTGTGTATCTTTTGTTTGTGTCTTTTCTCTGTGTGTCTTGTGTCTTCTTTCTCTCGTGTGTCTTTGTGTCTTTCTCTCGTGTATCTTGTTTGTGTCTTTCTCTCGTGTGTCTTTGTGTCTTTTCTCTCGTGTGTCTCTTTGTTCCTTTCTCTTGTGTGTCTTTTTGTCTTTCTCTCGTGTGTCTTTGGGTCTTCTCTTGTGTATCTTTATTTCTCTTCGTGTGTCTCTGGTCTTTCTCTCGTGTGTCTTTGTGGTCTTTCTCCTGTGTATCTTTGTTTTGTGTCTTCTCCTGTCTTTGTGTCTTTCCTTGTGTGTCTTTTGTCTTTCTCTCGTGTGTCTTTTGTGTCTTTCTCTCACGTGGTCTTTGTGTCTTTCTCCCCTGTGTGTCTTTGTGTCTTTCTCTCGTGTGTCTTCTTTGTGTCTTTCTCTGTGTGTCTTTGTGTCTTTCTCTCGTGTCTTTGTGTCTTTCTCTTGTGTGTCTTGTGTCTTTCTCGCGGTCTTTGTGTCTTTCTTCGTGTGTCTTTGTGTCTTTCTCTCTCGTGTGTCTTTGTGTCTTTCTCTCGTGTATCTTTGTTTCGTTCTTCTCTTGTGTGTCTTTTTGTCTTCTCTCGTGTGTCTTTGTGTCTTCTCTCGTGTGTCTTTGTGTCTTTCTCTTGTGTGTCTTGTGTCTTTCTCCTGTGTGTCTCTTTGTGTCTTTCTCTCGTGTATCTTTGTTTCATTTCTTCTGTGTCTTTTGTGTCTTTCTCTCGTGTGTCTTTGTGTCTTTCTCTCGTGTATCTTTGTTTGTGTCTTTCTCTCGTGTGTCTTTTTTGTGTCTTTCTCTTGTGTGTCTTTGTGTCTTTTCTCTGTGTGTCTTTTGTGTCTTTCTCTTGTGTCTTTGTCTTTCTCTCGTGTGTCTTTGTGTCTTTCTCTTGTGTGTCTTTGTGTCTTTCTCTTGTGTGTCTTTGTGTCTTTCTCTCGTGTGTCTTTGTCTTTCTCTCGTGTGTCTTTGTGTCTTTCTCTCGTGTGTCTTTGTGTCTTTCTCTCGTGTGTCTTTGTGTCTTTCTCTCGTGTGTCTTTGTTTGTGTCTTTCTCTTGTGTCTTTGTGTCTTTCTCTTGTGTGTCTTTGTGTCTTTCTCTCGTGTGTCTTTGTGTCTTTCTCTTGTGTGTCTTTGTGTCTTTCTCTCGTGTGTCTTTGTCTTTCTCTTGTGTGTCTTTGTCTTTCTCTCGTGTCTTTGTGTCTTTCTCTCGTGTGTCTTTGTGTCTTTCTCTCTCATTGTGTCTTTGTTTGTGTCTTTCTCTTGTGTGTCTTTGTGTCTTTCTCGTGTGTCTTTGTGTCTTTCTCTCGTGTGTCTTTGTGTCTTTCTCTTGTGTGTCTTTGGTCTGTCTTTCTCTCGTGTGTCTTTGTGTCTTTCTCTTGTGTGTCTTTGTGTCTTTCTCTCGTGTCTTTGTGTCTTTCTCTCGTGTACTCTTTGTTTGTGTCTTTCTCTTGTGTGTCTTTGTCTTTCTCTCGTGTGTCTTTGTGTCTTTCTCTCGCCTATCTTTGTGTCTTTCTCTTGTGTGTCTTTGTGTCTTTCTCTCGTGTGTCTTTGTGTCTTTCTCTCGTGTATCTTTGTTTGTGTCTTTCTCTCGTGTGTCTTTGTGTCTTTCTCTCGTGTGTCTTTGTGTCTTTCTCTCGTGTATCTTTGTTTGTGTCTTTCTCTCGTGTGTCTTTGTGTCTCGCGGCAGATTAATTCAGGGCAGGATGCAAATGCATTACAGAAGGATCTAAATAAACTGCAGGGGTGGTCTGAAAAATGGCAAATGAAATTCAACACCAGCAAGTGCAGCGTACTTAATATTAGAAGAACAAATACTGACAATGTATACAGCCTTAACAACATCAACCTAGAGAAGTCGACTTGTGAAAGAGACCTAGGGGTACTTGTAAGCCCGGACCTACGGCCTAGAAAACAGTGCGTTAATGTTCGAAATAAGGCAAACAGAGTATTGGGTTTTATATCTAGAAGTGGAAGTAATAAGAGTGCAGAGGTCTTATTGCAACTATATCTTGCGCAAGTCAGGCCGCACCTCGATTATGTGGTTCAGTTCTGGTGCCCGTATTATAGAATGGATATCAATTCACTAGAGTCGGTGCAGCGAAGAATGACAAAAATGATTCCGGGACTTAGAAACCTTCCATATCAGGATAGGCTAAAGAAACTTACTTGCATTCCCTAGAAAGACGAAGAGTGCGGGGAGATATGATAGAAGTATTTAAGTGAGTGAAAGGAATCAATAAAGGGGATATAGATAAAGTCCTTATAATATCCGAGCAGGATAGGACTCGGAGCAACGGATTCAAGTTGGATAAGTTTAGGTTTAGGAGGGAGATAGGAAGGAACTGGTTCACAAATAGGGTGGTGGACGAGTGCAACAAGCTTAGCAACTTTGTAGTAAGTGCGGGAACTCTGGAAAGTTTCAAAAGGAGGCTGGATGGATTCATGGATGATAGAGAGTGGTAGTAACTCTCGACAGGAGCTGCCATGCACAGGCCAACCGACCTATTGCAGACTCCTTATGTTCTTATGTGTCTTAATGTCTCGCGTGTCTTTGTGTGTCTCACCTGTCTCTGTTTCTGGTTCGTGTCTTAGAGAGAGGGAAGAAGGAGTTGGCTTCTATAATTATAACATCATGTGTGGTGGTGGTGTCGGTGCCTGGTTACGTGCATTGTTTCCGCTTTAGTTATGGTTTATCACGCGCTGAGGTGTGTGCTGTACCTGTGGTCATGTGATTTTATTAGCTACAAATTATGCCATAAAAAGTGTAATTTAGGCGGAATTGATCATTAGATATTATGTCATTATCTGTCTACTTAGTATTGAAATTATGGAATATTTTGTGTAATTTCTGAATACATTTTGTTTTAATTTGTACCTACAGTTTAAAACATTTAATGGTGTCTGAAATTTTTATAGTTATTTATTTGTGTTCTTATTTATTTATTTTTCATGAGTATTTATTTATAATTTTTGTTCAATTCTTCGTGTTTAAACCAATTTTGTCATATTCATTGTGGTAATTTACATGATAAACAACGTGTTGCTCAGCCAAGTTAATATTATTATTATTGTTCACTGTTTATGTTTTTTTCCGGTTATGTGTGTCACGTGTAAGTGAAGTGTGTTTATTGTTGGGACCGAGGCGTAATTGTTGTCAACTCAGCGAGGAGACACATCAAGGACGACCTGCCTGGCTGATTCGAAAACACGGAGAAGTTGTTAGCTGCTTGGTCAAATAAGTCCCAGCCCAGCCCAAGTTAGCGTGACCTGACCTGACCTGACCTAACCATTCAAATTGAGTCCATATGGGGTTGGGGGGTCCCTTACGGTGAAGGTCCTTTCAGGTTATGGCCTCTGGAGACTGGGGCCCTATGAATCAGGTTGAGAGAGAGATTAGAGGGGGTCTATGCGTCAGTCTGTTGGGGGTGATGAGACGTATGACCTCTCCCTGTCGTGCCGTCCCGTAATACTCGGCCTTATCACGGGAGTCGCCGCCGTCACCACCACCAATGCCAGCATGTTCGGCGACGCATGCGGCTTAGTCACGCGTTGAATGAGAGACTGCGTACCCACCAATTTTCTTTAACCACTTTTCCCCCGATCTCCCCGTTCTCGTATCTGGAATCTACCTCGTTATTTTTGTCACGCTCGTAGTTAGTAATCAGGTGTTTAATGTGTCAGAATTGTTCTTTGAGAAGCTGTTTAGCCTTGAGGTGTACGTGTCCTTCCTGTCCTACCTCTTGCCTCCTCCTCTGCCGTTGTCATAGTCCTTGCTCTTAAGTTCACCACCACCTTCACCATCACCACAACCACCATCACCACCAACCACCACCACAACCACAAACCCTTACCAGCACCATCACAACCCCCAACCATCACCACTACAGCCACCAACCACAGTCACCACAAACCCCCTCTACCACCACCTTCTGGGCCCACTTGTTATTTTTCACCACGATTGCTGAATCAAGGTCCCTAGTTGCTCACATGTGTCACACTCAGGAATTCATGGCCGTGTTAAGAGCCTAGGGTAGGGCTGTGTGTGTGTGTGTGTGTGCTTGCGTGTATGTGTGTGTGAGGTAAAACCCAAATTATATTACTGCATCAAAGCTTCATCCTCGCCAACGTCACCATCACTATCATCAGTACTACCATCGTCACCATCAATATCACCATCACTATCATCAGTACTACCACCGTCACCATCACTATCATCAGCACCACCACAGACATAGCGTGTGACATAAGACTTGTGAATTATATTAATAGGTAACATAGCCTTAGTTAAACGTATTATTATTATGTAGTGTGTGTGTGTGTGTGTGTGTGTGTGTGTGTGTGTGTGTGTGTGTGTGTGTGTGTGTGTGTGTGTGTGTGTGTGTGTGTGTGTGTGTGTGTGTGTGTGTGTGTGTGTGTGTGTGTGTGTGTGTGTGTGTGTGTGTGTGTGTGTGTGTGTGTGTGTGTGTGTGTGTGTGTGTGTGTGTGTGTGTGTGTGTGTGTGTGTGTGTGTGTGTGTGTGTGTGTGTGTGTGTGTGTGTGTGTGTGTGTGTGTGTGTGTGTGTGTGTGTGTGTGTGTGTGTGTGTGTGTGTGTGTGTGTGTGTGTGTGTGTGTGTGTGTGTGTGTGTGTGTGTGTGTGTGTGTGTGTGTGTGTGTGTGTGTGTGTGTGTGTGTGTGTGTGTGTGTGTGTGTGTGTGTGTGTGTGTGTGTGTGTGTGTGTGTGTGTGTGTGTGTGTGTGTGTGACGCCCGCCAGATCCTACTCAATACCTCACATCTCTAAAATGCTTTATGTTCACACCTCTAAACATCACCTGGAGATTAAACACCCTAATACTACCTGGGACTGGGGGGGGAGGAGGGTTAGGTTAGGTCAGGTCAGGTCAGGTCAGATTAGGTTCATCTGAAGGTGATACGGCTCGATTAAAAAAATAAATAAAACAAGATTTACTCATATTCCTAACGAAACTTATCCACAGTAACCGAAATTTAATCTAAAACCTAACCTAACTTAACCTAATCGGAAACATAAGGGAATTTAGTCTTGTTTTATAGTCTTAAGTCTTGGAAATACTCTTATGGAATACAGTACAGCTCTTAAATACTTATATAGTGGCATCAAGGTTAACACACACACACACACACACACACCCTAATTTGACCAACAGGTGATCCTACCTTCTCCATACCTGTTTCTTTTTTCTTTAGTTGTTGTTGTTACTGGCTTGAAAAAATTACTATGTTAACCTTGTATATTGTGTAAAAAAAATTATATATATAAAATTATATTAGTGTGTTTAATTCTAGTTTATCTTTGATTAATATGAGGGAGTTTACAAGAGTTCATTTGTGATACGTTTTATAATATCTGTTGTGTAAGAATTGTTCCTTTGTATTTAATCGGTCTGTATAAGTTATAATCTTAAACTTTTTTGTATAGTTAATTGGATTATATTTATGGCGTCTTTTATCTCGAGTCATTGACGGTGTTGGTGTGTAACTCAGTAAACTCGTTGTATTGTTTTTATGATCTTTCTGCCTTTCATTTGTCGTTACTATTAGTGTTTGGGATGATTCATTTTTAATGTTAAGATCTACAGCAGTAATGTAGCGCACTTGTTAGTTTATTTATCTTCAGAACTACATGTAAGTTGGTGGCGGTAGATGAAAGAGTTTGTCTGACAGCTACTCTCTGCTAGTTTGCTATTGTATGGACACATGGTAGCCCGCAACTGTCATGTCAACTCTTAGCTAAACGAACTAGGTAAGCAGTCTGATAGTGCTCTCGAGAGGTGAAGCATGGATTTGAATGTAATCTCGTTAATATATTAATAGGTCTAATTCAAGCGTCAAGCGTATTCCCTCTGAAAAGTAATGATCAAGGCCAACAGAGGATAGGGTAGATATTATCTGTTTCCCTTGAGTATTCCACTTTTAATTAACTATAGATGGTTATCACATTATTGACGATGAATTTACAGCACATTCATTGATGCAACAGGTGTAGGTTATTTGAATTTAAGCTCTTGAACATCAATACTAATTATTGGCTTTGGACACGACGTCTGGGTGTATTACCTGATGCCAAAAACCGAAGCGTCACCATAACTCGCTCCTGAACTGAAATGGCTTCCCTCAACCGTGTGTATCTCTTGAAAATTAATGGTCCAACCAGTTTCACCAACTACTCCACCTGAACTGGTGACATGCGGGTGAAATTACGGAACTGTTGAGCATCTTCTATCTGCAATTCTTTCACAAGCCTGTTGTTAGCTCCCAGTTCACCTGGTCGTTCCAGTGCTTTATCCAACACCTTTTCTGTTTTTGCCTTTTCTTCTCCATCATCAGCATAACTATTACTGCTGCAGCAAACTTTTTGTCACGTCCTCTACCCACTGCTACCAACTGACTAAGTCACTACAGAGTGTAGCACTAGTCAGGTGGACACACCAGTGAGAGTTCTCTCTGACAGGTACTGTCGGGAAGACTATCGACCACTGAAACTCGCAGAAGTTTGCTCTCATGTGAATACACAGGTGAGAGAACTATCGACAGTCCACTCTCAAGTGGAAACTGGCTCTAGGTAAATAGAATCACCTGTGTCGTGTGGCAGGTGGCCATTGTTTACGCACATCAGGAAGAAGTTTTGGGTCCTTCCAAAAAATTTAAAAACATTATAAATTTTGTTTGTTTGTTTTATTAGTGGACTAGAATTGTTTACCTTAGTGAGTGCAGCGTGTGAACATATACTGTAGTATAGTGGTGAGGTGCAGGGCAATGTGGCGGGGTGGAGGAGTAGCCACCTTCAGTTGCTTACCGTGGAGGGTATGCGGCGACACTGCGGCGGCCACTCAACGACTGGTCTGCTGAGCGTGGCGCCCGACCAACTACTCTCGCCTTACACGCACTCACGCACCCAAAACTGATAACAGTAAAACATGGATGAGGCACCGGCCGAGGAGTTGCTTGGTAAAACCCGGGTTCTTCCCCGCGTAGGGACGAGAGCAGGGGGAAACGCCTGAGGCAATAGTAAGGGGGAGGATTTTGTCCCCCCTTCCCCAACCTTAACCTTTTAGAGGTTACCAGGGGAATTCCCTCCCCCCACTATCGATAGAAGGTAACGACCCCAGAAGAAGCTTCACAACCTGTCGAGCTTCAACTAGAGCAGTCGAGAGTTTTGTCGTATAATAAAATAAGGAAGACCCGAGGCGGAAATGGATGGGTTATAGTCACCCTCCTGGTCTGTCCTCATAAAAATCTATTGTTCTCCTAATAATGTATCTTAAGAACGAGTGGGATGATAATAATTATGTACCCAGAGTTTTGGAAATATCCAAATCCTCATTCATTCATTTTTGAGGTGAAGTGTCTCCTATACTTAACCAGTGGTGGGACCCTATATATATATATATATATATATATATATATATATATATATATATATATATATATATATATATATATATATATATATATATATATATATATATATATATATATATGAAAAATTAATTTCACTTGGTCAGTTTATAATAAGTCCCTGACTACGGGACTAATTATACGATTACAGACTACACAGAGGTTTAAGCCCCCAGTCTTCTACCTGATGGCCGCCCTCTGCAGGTTTAACAAACATAACTCGTGCCCCCCCGTCCCGCAGGTTCAGTATCCCGTGCACCCAAACGATTATATAAAGGAAAAACATGACGGAGAAGATGAAGTAAAGATTTATTGTGTGAGTAGCTGTATTACATACATCTCATGGACACGACGCACCTAGTGATGAGATGTGTCCTCTCTCTCTCTCTCTCTCTCTCTCTCTCAAGGTTAATATTACATTCAAGGTGAGAAGGTTCATGTATCCAACACCAGTGAATAAATTTACACACGCACACACACACACACACACACACATACACACACATACACACACACACACATACACACACATACACACACACACACACACACACACATCATATAATATACTTAAAACAGACTATTTACTCAGGCTATTTATATCCCAGCGAAGGACAAGTCACGCCTGGAAACATGGAGGTGGGGGGGGTCTCCTACCTCCCTGTTCTCCTACACTCTTACAGGCTGTTAGCTGAGTGGCTGGGGATAGTGATGATGATAATGATAATGTAATTTGGCGGCAATATGTTGGTTGTTGATGATGACCCCCCTCCCCTCTCCCCAAAAAAAAACGCGAAAAACAAAACAAAACTCGAACTAAAAAAAAATACGTGAATGACTAAAAAAAATACCCGTGAAGACAGACACAGAGACAACCATTCATTATATTTTTACCGGGGTGTGTGAAGGTGTCTCGGTGGCTGTCTGCTGTAATTGACTTCTCTCGCCTTTTGGAAAACTTTTGGTGAACGTGAGGCCGGATGTGTAAATTTTGTAGGTTTGTGGCCGGATGTGTAAGGTGTCTATGTTTGAGGCCGGATGTGTAAAGTGTCTATGTTTGAGGCCGGATGTGTAAAGTGTCTATGTTTGAGGCCGGATGTGTAAAGTGTCTATGTTTGGGGCCGGATGTGTAAAGTGTCTGCTTGTAGATGGTTAGGTAGGTTACGTTCGGTCCCGCACGTAGTTGGTCAGTGCTTGGTTGGGGGTACTCATGAACATGACAATAGCTGTCTGTTGCTTACATGATCATGATAATGTTAAGAATTAGGTATTCATGGTGTGGACAATGTTGATAACGAGGTAGGTGTGTGTGTGTCAGTCAGTTTTATTAAAGCCCCTGAAAATTGTGAATCCCATGCCCCCACAATTGTAATTTTTGTTAGAGTAGTGGACCATACTTTAACTTTTATTGATATATGTTTATGGAAATATTAATATATATATATATATATATATATATATATATATATATATATATATATATATATATATATATATATATATATATATATATTTTTTTTTTTTGGCAGGTGAGTTGTTGATGTGTGTGTCGCGGCGCAGTGAGGTGAGGTAAGGTGAATTAGACTATTATCGCTTTGGAAACACCTGGGTGAGTGGTGTCTACGTGAGGCTAAACTTAACACCCCTCAACCTGATTTAAGAAATCAATGAATGAAGGCAGGGGAACTCTTTGTGGGAACACCGTAATGAAAGCCTTTCTTCGTCCTACTGTGTTGTCCTACTGTGAGAGGAATTACCGTGAAATACAGCATTAAAGGCGTGGTCAGGTGACCCATGAGTCAGACCCGAGTCACCCGGAGCTGTACTAGCCACCCTCCTGGCTGTATTAGTGGTGGCCTCGCCGAGGTTACGATTAAAGGGGGGGGGGGAGGCATCCTGAAGGAAATGCCGGTAACCCCTCACTGTGGCTGACCTGTCCAGGATAGGGAGGTGTTTAACAGTCTTGAGCAGCTGGGGAGGGGGGGGTCATCAAGGTCTGTATGTAGTGTAGGTGAACCAGTACAGGTGTGGAGGAGGTGGTGGCCAGGTGTGTGGTGGAGCGTGACACGAGTTACTGAACCAATACAAGTGTGGAGGAGGTAGTGGCCAGGTGTGTGGTGGGGCGTGAGGGTGGTAGCCGTGGACATAATGCCATCAACAGTTAAGGTGTTGGCTCAGCACTTGAGGTGAAGGATATCCCTCACTACCACACGCACACAACACCTCGAGCCCTCGTGGTCTTTGTTCCACCTGTCTCAGAGTATTAGGCACTCTAGCTTATTTCACCTGATGAGTCAACACACTAACGCTAACTTAACCTAACCTAACCTAACCTAACCAGAAAGTCTGTTGTAGAGAAGACAAATACCTTATCACCAAGAACTTCACAACGTTGTTTTTGTAGTGTTTTTTGTTTTACTTGTTTTAGCCGCCAGATTAGGTTTCATCGCTCGATCTCTAGTTTCTTTTAAGTTGACCAGATTAAGTTTGGTGAAGTATAGTTAGGTTAAGTTTTCCTGAGGGTTAAGTTAACTAAGAGTTTTTTTATATAAATTTTTCTCCTTCATTACAGCATTTCTATATAACCCCTTCACTGCGGCACGCCACTTATACTATTTTCTTTGGTTAATTTGACACGGATTTTATTCAGCTCAAGAGAGAGACAAAAGGCTTGAAGGAAGAACTAGTCTCTGTCTGGGAGTTAACTTCCTTGATCGCGAAATTTGACGAGGTGTTTACTGAGGGAATTATTATAACACCACACAAGTTTACAACACTGAAATCCCGCTGTAGGAGAAGTTTAAGCAAGGAAATATACTGTGTAGAGAGAGAGCATTTTATACTTCAAAGATAGACTAAATGTACTGTATATTTCGACCGTAACCGATACAGTCTACAGTCCTTATCAGTAGTGTGTTTAGGTTATGGAGACGAATACTTATTAAATGTACTGTATATTTCGACCGTAACCTATACAGTCTACAGTCCTTATCAGTAGTGTGTTTAGGTTATGGAGACGAAATATTAAATGTACTGTATATTTCGACCGTAACCTATACAGTCTACAGTCCTTATCAGTAGTGTGTTTAGGTTATGGAGACGAAATATACAGTGTTGTTCTCTTTATCTCTGTGATTTATCTTCTGTAGAGTGTTTACATGGTGTGGGGGGGGGGGCGTTTCGTTGTGTCTGCTGAATCTTTTGGTCATCTTGAGGGAAATGGTGGTCCTTGGAGAGACTATTTTTATCTCTTTTTATTGAGACTTCAAAGCTACTTGAGGTAGGGAAATGAGATTAGTGTCAGGGAGGTTTGGTTAGGTTAGGTTAGGTTAGGTTTGGCGTCCTTGGGTTTAGTTAGGTTGGTTTTGGTTTGTTTAGGTTTGGTTTGATAGCTGGCGTGTCTCACCAGAAGTTGTGTGTGTGTGTGTGGAAGTGCTTCTGCCTGTTGCTGTGTGGAGGTGCTTCTGCTTGTTGCTGTGTGGAGGTGCTTCTGCTTGTTGCTGTGTGGAGGTGCTTCTGCTTGTTGTTGTGTGGAGGTGCTTCTGCTTGTTGTTGTGTGGAGGTGCTTCTGCTTGTTGTTGTGTGGAGGTGCCTTCTGCTTGTTGTTGTGTGGAGGTGCTTCTGCTTGTTGCTGTGTGGAGGTGCTTTGCTTGTTGCTTCTGTGTGGAGGTGCTTCTGCTTGTTGTTGTGTGGAGGTGCTTCTGCTTGTTGCTGTGTGGAGGTGCTTCTGCTTGTTGCTGTGTGGAGGTGCTTTTGCTTGTTGTTGTGTGGAGGTGCTTCTGCTTGTTGCTGTGTGGAGGTGCTTGTTGCTGTGTGGAGTGCTTTGCTTGTTGTTGTGTGGAGGTGCTTCTGCTTGTTGTTGTGTGGAGGTGCTTCTGCTTGTTGCTGTGTGGAGGTGCTTCTGCTTGTTGCTGTGTGTGAGGTGCTTTTGCTTGTTGTTGTGTGGAGTGCTTCTGCTTGTTGCTTCTGTGTGGAGGTGCTTTTGCTTGTTGTTGTGTGGAGGTGCTTCTGCTTGTTGTTGTGTGGAGTGCTTTTGCTTGTTGTTGTGTGGAGGTGCTTCTGCTTGTTGATGTGTGGAGGTGCTTTTGCTTGTTGTTGTGTGGAGGTGCTTCTGCTTGTTGATGTGTGGAGGTGCTTTTGCTTGTTGTTGTGTGGAGGTGCTTTGCTTGTTGTTGTGTTCTGCTTCTGAGTTGCTTCTGTGTGGAGGTGCTTTTGCTTGTTGTTGTGTGGAGGTGCTTCTGCTTGTTGATGTGTGGAGGTGTGCTTGTTGTTGTGTTGCTTGTTGTTGTGTGGAGGTGCTTCTGCTTGTTGTTGTGTGGAGGTTCTGCTTGTTGTTGTGTGGAGGTGCTTCTGCTTGTTGTTGTGTGGAGTGCTTCTGCTTGTTGTTGTGTGGAGGTGCTTCTGCTTGTTGTTGTGTGGAGGTGCTTGCTTGTTGTTGTGTGGAGGTGCTTTGCTTGTTGTTGTGTGGAGGTGCTTCTGCTTGTTGATGTGTGGAGGTGCTTCTGCTTCTGCTTGTTGTGTGGAGTGCTTCTGCTTGTTGTGTGGAGGTGCTTCTGCTTGTTGTTGTGTGGAGGTGCTTCTGCTTGTTGTTGTGTGTGGAGTGCTTCTGCTTGTTGTTGTGTGGAGGTGCTTGCTTGTTGTTGTGTGGAGGTGCTGCTTGTGTGGTGCTTCTGCTTGTTGTTGTGTGGAGGTGCTTCTGCTTGTTGTGTGTGTGGAGTGTGCTTGCTTCTTGTTGTGTGGAGGTGCTTCTGCTTGTTGATGTGTGGAGGTGCTTCACTTGCTTGTTGTGTGGAGGTGCTGTTGCTTGTTGATGTATGGAGGTGCTTCTACCTGTTGCTGCTGTGGAGGTGCTTCTGCTTGCTGCTGCTGTTGTGGAGGCTCTTCTGCTTGTTGTTGCTGTGTGGAGGCGCTTCTGCTTGTTGCTGCTGCTGTGTGGAGGTGCTTCTGCTTGTTGCTGTTGTGTGAAGGTGCTTCTGCTTGCTGCTGTTGTTGTGTGGCTGCTGCTGTTGTGTGGAGGTGCTTCTGCTTGTTGTTGCTGCTGTGTGGAGGTGCTTCTGCCTGTTGCTGTTGTGTGGAGGTGCTTCTGCTTGCTGCTGTTTCTGATTCTTGTTGCTGCTGTTCATAGGGATGATGTAGCTGCTGCTGTTGGTTCCTCATTCTTCAGGAGCCTTTGTAGCCCCAGCTCCTGTATGTCGGGCTAACACTGATTTACTCGAGGCACAGAGAGGATTATTTTCCTCCATTATCCATCAGTGAAAAAAAAAGATTCTCAGTTCGACGAGATTTTTAAAGAGGAGTAATTAAAAAGTTAAGAGTTTTCCTACGTTGAGTAGACCGATGTGTGTGTGTGTGTGTGAGAGAGAGAGAGAGAGAGAGAGAGAGAGAGAGAGAGAGAGAGGTCACGTGATCATCATGTTCATTGAGGAGGAATTTCCCACAGGTGTTTGAGGGCGGCAAGGGCACCACAGTGGCTGAGTCTGCCCTCTCCGTCAGGAAGGTCGTGGAAGAAGAGGAGTAAGTGGTGACGCCGCAGCCCTCACGTCGTCACGATCCCGAGGGTGTTGCAGGCGAGAGCACACACACACCTGTCCCGGCCCCTTCCTAGTGTTGCCTCACCGTCACCTCTGACCGTGGAGCAATAAAAACTTTTCCTGAACTATAGAGGGATAATCTTATTGGTACATGGTGGTGGTTGCGTAGCCTGATATATTTCTGATTATTATTATTATTATTATTATTATTATTATTATTATTATTATTATTATTAATCTTCTTATTGTTATTATTGGATCATATGAAGAATCCCCCCCCCCCCAGAGCAGTCTGGGGTGGATATTCTTCACATGATTGGGGACACAACAGGTGGCCAAGACCTCACCAGTAGGTTAGGTTATGTTCTTCATTCAAACTATTCTGCATATGTTGTATTTTCTCATCCTCATTTAACTAAAATAATAAATAAAAAACTTAAGTAACAAAAAATAAAGAAGGAAAACAATGCATCACTGAAGTAAAGGGTGAGGGGGGGGATACTCTTCACATGGGAACTTGTGGGGGGGGATTCTTCATATGATCCTTATTATTATTATTATTATTATTATTATTATTATTATTATTATTATTTTTATTATTATTATTATTTTGCCGCGGGAGTTGTGTAAACTACGAAGACATTCAACTACTTGAACTGTCAGGGTCGTGTAAATTCCTGTAAGTCGTAACAGGGAAGTAACCTAAGACCAAGCCCGCAATACAGCAACATTAAGCAACAGTGTACAGTATATACAGTATAATGTTAAATACGACACACGTCCTAGAGGTATACAGGAGCACCTCCCTGATGTACGAGGCGTCTCACCGAGATTATATAATGTTAAAGTTCGTGTAGAATTAAGGGGATCATGTGAAGATTACCCCCCCCCCCACCACCCCTCCTTAGTTTATTTCACGACACGACACGTACTTGGGTGGGGTAGGTTTGGTTAGATTAGGTTAAGTTAGGCTTGGTTAGATTAGGCAAGACTAGGCTTTGTTAAGTTAGGATAGATTAGGTAATTTGGATAATATTAGATTAGATTGTTACGTTAGGTTAAGTTAGGTTACGGTAATGTTGGATTAGATTGCTAGCTTAGGTTACGTTAAGTTAGTTAATCTTAAAGTGAAATAAATTAGGGGGCTAATCATCACGACATGCAAATTAATTGTTGAGTCTTGGACACAAAACCTTCCTTAAAATCCAGACAATTTACGCAGTAGGATAAATCTTGAGTCATCCTCCATGATTTGTGATTTTCGGGGTACATAGTGACGCCTTCAAGACCTTAGCCATGTCACTATTATTGTTCACTTTGTATCGGTGGTGTTGTTCTGGCACGGTAAGCTGTTCCAGTCTCAGTGTCAACCCAAGCGTGTAGTAGGTCGGTAGTGATGTAGGGCGGAGGGCAGTGTTACACCCCTCTACACCCCACCCCCCCCAACTCCTCACCCACAAGTCCCACTCCCACCCTAACTCTCCCTTACTCTCCCCCACTCTCTAACCACCCCCTTAATCTCCCCCCACCCTCTAACCACCCCCTTAATCTCCTCCGCAATGTTGACTCCACCTCACCACTCATGTGTCCCGCCTACTGACTGAGGGCTTTGGACTTAAGGACACGCCTCTCCCGGAACACAGGAGACTCCACCAGACACACCCATATAGACAGGGTTTTCCACGCTTGTGAAATATATACATTATATATTTATTTGTTCTTCTTTCTGTCTTTTTCGTCTTGTGGAGGAAAAAACCCACAAGTAATCATCTAACTCATCCTGGAACAAAGACTGCTCGACTCAGGGACCTGGAAGACGATCACCTCACAAGAAAATGTTTATTGTTTTTAGCTGTCTATTTAGGATTGTATTTGGTTACATTCTGGTGTGTCTGAACGTCATTTGAAAGACTTAAAAAAAAAACCCCGCCCTCTTAATACTCTAGTTCCAGCGTCTTGTGGGAGCTGCCTGGTGGGGTTGGGCACTTTTTGATCGTCTTCAGTAACAACGTTTAGTAACCTGTCAGTAATACTAAAAAGGGCGTTTTGGTAGTGCTGGGCTGTCCTGATACATTGTGTGAGTTGTAACATGTTTAATTTTATTGTAGTTAGGAATTTACAGTGTCAACGTGTGTGTGTGTGTGTGTGTGTGTGTGCGTGTGTGTGTGTGTGTGTGTGTGTGTGTGTGTGTGTGTGTGTGTGTGTGCGTGTGTGTGCGTGCGTGCGTGTGTGTGCGTGCGTGTGTGTGTGTGTGTGTGTGTGTGTGCGTGCGTGTGTGTGTGTGCGTGCGTGCGTGTGTGTGTGTGTGTGTGTGCGTGTGTGTGTGTGTGTGTGTGTACTGGAGTTGATGGTGAAGGTCAGTAACATCATCACCGCCTGACTCTGTAATCTACCTCCGTCCTCCTCCTCCCTTACACTCCTCTCTCAACTTTTTCATCCTGCCTCTCTCACCCTTCTCCTCCCTACCACCTTAACCCTTCTCCTACCCTCCTCCTTTCCTCCTCTTATTCCTCTCCTCTCTCAACCTTCTCCGTCTCCCCCCCCCTTCCTAGTTTATTCTCACCTTCACCATCTCTCACGGGTCAAGGTCCTTATCTTCCACGATTCAGAAAAATTATTATTATTATTATTGTTCCTTCTTACGTCAGCTGATTTGCATATGTGTCGAGGCGAAGAAATTATTTGTATGATAATATGTTAAATACAACATGTAACCACTACAGTTTTTTTCGTCTTTTCAAGTGTTTGAAATTGTTTGGGTTTTGTGATATTTCCTCATTTATACGTTTGGATCACCTTCAGATTAGACACCCCCAGTTTATTTCACTTGATAATTAAACCACCCTAACTCTACCTGGGGAGTTTGGTTAGGTTCGGTTAGCATTAGGGTGGTTAATACTCAGGTGAAACAAACTGGAGGTGACTAATCTTCAGCTGTTCCTATTTTGTTTTCTTTCCATGAATTTCAAGTTGCAGGTGATAGATAGATAATGTGTTAACTGTTTCTTGTGTGTGTGTGTGTGTGTGTGTGTGTGACCACCTCACGACGTTCTTGGGTCTCTCATACTTCCTGGTAATACACTCCCACACTGTACACCGTCTTGTAGTTTATTATATATCTTTCAAGAATACCTTAAAAATTTTTCCTGTTTATGTAAATAGTAATTCTGTAGTGTTTTTACTTCTTTATTTGTGGTAAAAGGAATACAGAAAATGTATTTAACTAAATAGTGGAAGTCAACTTAAGACATTTACATTATTAGGAAGAAATGTGTCGGCAGCTGTCTACAGTATATTAATGTTAATTATTTTATTGTTTTTTCGTGTGAATCGTCAGCGCCATGCCTTGAGGAGCCGTGGGAGGAAGATGTGGCTGTGTGCTGTGAACGTGT
This sequence comes from Homarus americanus, assembly GCF_018991925.1. Classification (NCBI taxonomy): domain Eukaryota; kingdom Metazoa; phylum Arthropoda; class Malacostraca; order Decapoda; family Nephropidae; genus Homarus; species Homarus americanus. The sequence goes on from NW_024737042.1 coordinate 8,582,694, forward strand.
GTTGTTAATGACGGGTTGTGTTGTGGGACGGCCAGTTGTCACCAGGCTGGGGGCCCAGGGCACTGTGCGCGGCCTTGGTGCGTCCACCATGATATTCTTAGATTAGCTGGGTAATTGTATGTCCTTGAGTGGGGATTTAAGACACCTTGTAAACTGGTTCATTTCAGCTACGTCACGAAGATGGCGGCAAAAATGGCTTCAAGATTACACCGAGACTCTGTCGTAATTAGATCAATTGCCTTTGTTTTTGTGGGAGGGAAAATAAATAATTCTGTCCCTGACACGATGTCACCCTCCTCCCCCAACCTTCTCCTTCCACTATCTCACACACTTGTATTAGGTGTGTGTGTGTGTGTGTGTGTGTGTGTGTGTGTGTGTTGTAGGAATGTATCGAGTCGGGGGTGGAGTGTGTTTGTGTCGTACGGTTTTTAATGATAGCATTATTAGACACATTTAATTACTTCATATTTAAGAACATTAGTCCTATATAGGGAGATATTGAACTAAAAACTGTCTCTGTTTTATGAAAATTTATAAGTGAAAGAAACATCAGTAATAGGATTTTACGTCTGGCCGATGGAAGGTGAAGTGTCCGGCCGTGTTCGACGACTACGAGACGAACTAACATTTTTATTTCTGGCCGTACACAGTCAAGAGGTTCGAAAAGCACGTGTGAGCACTGCACCAGGTCGCTGTGACAAACTACAACACTTTTTTTTAACCTTATTTATGTGTTTAGTTAACGTGTTTTTGGCTCATTTATGTTTAACCTTTGTGGTGTTGTGTGTAAAGTGAGACGTCCGTATCCTGGGGGGACAGTTTGTGTTTGTTTTGTCTCACCTGCCATGAAAATCACCAAAGGCGGGCCGAGACACCTAGCTGTGGTCCCTCTTGTTATGTTACCAGAAGTAGTCTAACTCTCAGGTACCTTGATAAGACGGAGTATTGTAGTGACACAAACAGGAGGGCCTGAGGGCGTTACTGGTGCAGCTGACCAGCCCCAGTGGACTCCACCATAGATGAAAATTATGGTGTTCCTCCCCACCACCCTAGGGACCACACCACACCACACGGAACCAGGATGGTGTATAAGACGTGGACACACACACACACACACACACACACACACACACACACACACACCATGAAATTTTGCTGGGTAGAACATTTTGCACAATGTCTCTAGCCGGTGTGTGTGGTAGGTTAAGTATTTTAGGTTAGTTTGGACTGTGTTAGATTAGATTAGATTGGGTTGGGTTGGAGTGCAGGACAAAAGTCCCCCTGGAGAAATAATAAGATTTTTTGTAAATAATTATTTTATTTTTTTACAGTTTGTGAACACTTCTCTAACCTAACCTGACCTTCGGGAATTCTGTTACAGTTATAAAGAAGTATACGAGGAATGTTTATTAAATCAGCAATGACGTATGTTGTGTCTACTGGGGTAATTACTCCCCTGACATTCAGTGACCTCATTGGGCCCTCGGGTCACCTCAGTAAATACAGAATGAACATGAAGGTAAAATATTCTAATTATTTAAATTGTAATAATTTCATATTTAAGTCTATATATTTTTAATAAATTCTAATGACCCTCTCTTTAACATAAAAACAGGGGGCTTCTGTCCTATTTTGCACCTTTACTGAGGTTGATTTTGATTTGGACTTTTGTCCGGGCCCATTGGGTTGGGAAATGGTATTTTTACTTGATTCTGCGGGACAATAATGAAACCTTACATGAGGAGCGAGTTGTTCCACCTTACCAAGTGTTAGTGAGGGGGTGTAAACACACACACACACTTGTACTCACGTCTGTTCGCATACAAATACACTTTCGCTCTTGTATTCTTTTACAAATTTATATTATGTTCACTCAGATACACTTGGCCGCACAGTTGTAAATAATACACACAGTCTCAAGCATCAAGTACACACTAACACTGCGTGATATTCCCCGCTCTGGTACACTCGAGTGCTCACACGTGTACACACTTACCATGTTTACTCGTATGTACACAAACACGTGATGGAGAGTGAAGTTGACACGAGTATAGCTGTCTGTCTGGATTATGGCAACACTTAATAATGATAACTTCTATCAAACTGTGTGTGTGTGTGTGTGTGTGTGTGTGTGTGTGTGTGTGTGTGTGTGTGTGTGTGTGTGTGTGTGTGCGTGCGTGCGCGTGCGCGTGCGTGCGTGCGTGCGTGCGTGCGTGTGTGTGTGTGTAATAATAAGAAAAATAATAATAATTAACGGTTTATTAAAAAAGTTCGGCAGCCCAAAGGGTGTATGTGAAGTTATCCAGCGTATTCTAGTTAATGATGATGTTTGGTAACTTGTTCCACTCATCCACTATTCTATTTTCAAACCAATGTTTAATATTTCGCGCCTAAATCTAAATTTCTCTAATTTAAATCCATTGCTACGAGTTCGCTTCTGGTTGGATAGTTTGAGTACCTTTGTTATATCACCGTTGTTTAGCCCTGACTTCCATTTATACACCTCGATCATGTTGCCCCTCACTCTACGTCTCTCGAGGGAGTGTAAATTCAGATGCCTTAACCTGTCTCTGTACTCAAGGTTCCTAATGCCCGGGATTAGTCTTGTCATTCTCCTCTGAATTATTTTTTGGGGTTCCATACCCATTCTGTAGTACGGTGACCAGAACTGAACTGCGTAATCCAAGTGAGGTCTCACAAGCACAAGATATAGTTTTAGGTTGACCTCTCTTGTCTTTTAGCTAACACTCCTTTGTATGAACCCAAGTACTTTATTAGCCTTATTTCGAGCAAATATACATTGTTTACTAGGTTTAAGATTCCTACTTATCATTACTCCTAAATCTTTCTCTCGGTCGGATTTCTCTATAACAACGTTGTTCATCTGATATCTGGGTTCTCTGTTTACATCTCCTAGACTAAATACTTTACATTTGTCAACATTAAATTTCATCTGCCATTTTTCAGACCATAAGATTATTATTTTTTTTTTAGATCTCCCTGTAGTTTTGCGGAGTCCTCGTCAAATTTAATTACACGCCCTATTTTAGTGTCATCAGCAAATTTACTTATGTTGCTGTCTACGCTTATATCTATGTAGTTTATGTATATAATGAATAATAATGGTCCAAGTACTGAGCCTTGGGGTACTCCACTAGTGACAGTACCCCAATCTAGTTTATTATGTATCGTATGAACATTAGCCCTTCCACCTGACAATTAAACACCTTAACGATACCTTGGGGGTTAGGTTTGGTTAGGTTAGGTTAGGTCAGGTCAGCTTAGCTTTAGAATAGTTAATATTAAGTTGAAATTAGGTGTCATGCGGCGGGGAGGGGGGCTAATATTAAGGTCATTATGTGATTCATCATACTTAGTGTTTTGGGACATTAAAATATTACTTCTGTTAATTATAATATAAGAGGTTCAGGTAAACAGTTGGATGTAGCAGTAACAGACAAGACAAGGATCTGTATTATTTTGTGTTACGTTTTGTAGGTTTAATCTATCATTTTGTAGTACATTTTATTGCTTTATTGTATTATTTTGTATCTTTGTATTTTGTATTACTTTTTGTAGGTTTAATACTGGCTGCCCCTGTGTGTGTGTGTGTGTGTGTAATAATAATAATAATAATCAACGGTTTATTAATAGAGTTGCAGCCGGTGGCTGAAAATATGCAGACTTACATTTGATTTAGACATAATGATATAATATGCATTGAATACATTTACAGGGCTGTACAGTACATATATCAGGAGTTGTTTATTATTTTAACAATAGATGGGATGGTGCTGTTCTTATATCTATCGGTGCGGGCTCTTGTGGGCTGAATTTTGTTGTGTGTGTGTGTGTGATGGTTAGTATGATTGTTACCTGAATGACTGGCACCTCTGATTGTCCAAATGGCACCTCTGATTGTCCAAACAGTTGTCTTAAATTGTGAGGAAAAAAAAGAATACTTCAATTGTTCCCGTGAGCACTAAGGAAGAATGAACGATGGAACACGAGCAACACCAAGTAATTCACCCCAGTTTAATTCCTTTTCACTTCACACACTGTCGACCAAAAAAGCTGGTTGAATCACCACAAAAAATAGCATGGTCAAAATTCAATCTTTGTGGTTGACTGGGGGAGGTAGGTGGTGGTACTATGGTTGACTTAGGGAGGTAGGTGGTGGTAGTGTGGTTGACTGAGGGAGGAAGGTGGTGGTAGTGTGATTGACTGAAGGAGTTAGGTGTTCGTAGTATGGTTGACTGAGGTAGTTAGGTGTTGGTAGTGTGGTTGACAGGCAGAAAGGTGGTGGTAGTGTGGTTGACAGGCAGGGTGGTGGTAGTGTGGTTGAGGGAAGAAGGTGGTGGTAGTGTGGTTGACTGAGGCAGGAAGGTGGTGTTAGTGTGGGTGAAGGTGGTGGTAGTGTGGTTGACTACGAGGCAGGAAGGTGGGAGGAAGATTGGTATTGGTGTGGTTGACGGGGCAGGAACGTGGTGGTAGTGTGGTTGACCCAGGCAGGAAGGTGGTGTGTGAGGTGGTTATTGAGGCAGGAACGTGGTGGTAGTGTGGTTGGCTGTGGGAAAGAAGGTGGTGGTAGTGTGGTTGACTGAGGCAGGAAGGTGGTGGTAGATGTGGTTGACTGGGGAGGAAGGTGGTGAGGTAGTGTGGTTGACTGGAGGCAGGAACGTGGTGGTGAATTAATGGTTGACTTAGGCGGGAAGGTGAATGTTAGTGGTTGACTGGGGCAGGGAACGTGGTGGTGATGTGTTGACTGTGGGAAGAAGATTGGTGGTAGTGGTTGACAGGCAGGGGTGGTGGTGAGTGTGGTTGACTGAGGCAGGAACGTGGTGGTAGTGTGGTTGACTGAGGCAGGGGAAGGTGGTGGTGTGGTTGACTGAGGCAGAGAAGTGGTGGTAGTGTGGTTGACTGAGGCAGGAAGGTGGTGGTAGTGTGGTTGACTGAGGCAGGAAGGTGGTGGTAGTGTGGTTGACTGAGGCAGGAAGGTGGTGTGGTTGACTGAGGCAGGAAGGTGGTGTGGTTGACTGAGGCAGGAAGGTGGTGGTAGTGTGGTTGACTGAGGCAGGAAGGTGGTGGTAGTGTGGTTGACTGAGGGAAGAATGTGGTGGTGTCCTCGAGTCTACCTGCCTGGGGAGTTACCTGTTTTAAATTACCTCAACACACCTCCCTCCTGCACCTGTCATCTTTCATTAGCAGTTGTTAATTTAATATTATTTATTCTGACTATTTTTTCAAGCTTGTTCACCCTAAGAGTAATCATCCTAACTCTAACCTAACCTAACCTAACTCTAACCTAACCTAACCTAACTCTAACCTAACCTTAACCTAACCTAACCTAACCTAACTCTAACCTAACCTAACCTAACTTTAACCTAACCGAACCTAACCTCATCAAACCCAGGTATCGCTAGGGTGGTTAATCTTCAAGTGATCCAGGAAAATTTTGTCCACTGCGTCCCAAGTTGGCGAAGTTCTGGATTTTATCTTATCGAATGTAATAACTTTAGCAGCAGGTGGAAGTTGGTTAATGGTGTGTGTGTGTGTGTGTGTGTGTGACTCCTTATGAGGGATATGGCACAGGAGAATATGAGACGCATCACGTGTGTGGCTCAGTGAGGTGAGCATTGAAGGCCATTTCGGGTGTGTCGTTTCGTGTGGAGGGTGACGCGGTGGTGTGGCCTGTGGCGTGGGTGGCCTGTGGCGTGGGTGGCCTGTGGCGTGGGTGGGCGTGGGTAAAGTATTAATATATTTCTTTAGCTCACGTCACACCTGAGGCTTTGTTCCAGAATGTTCAGGTGGACAAATCCTAGTCAACAGGTGGCGTCCTCACCCGACAAATACCCCCCACCCCCCTCTTTCAACACATATTCCTTCCTCCAACAAATACCTCTCCCCGACAGATTACCTAACCTAACCTAACCTAACCTAACCTAACAAATTTCAACTCTTGTCTTCAAAAATATAGAAATGCTTTAGGAACACACACACACACACACACACACACACACACACACACACACACACACACACACTGGTTCAAATATAGCCTGTGATTCACTTTGTACAAGAGATGAATAATTCGGAACTGTTCTCAACTATGCTAATGGTGGTTGGTGAAGGTTATTGTATCTTACCTTTGTTTTTTTTATTAGAACGTAATAATAATAATAATAATAATAATAATAATAATAATAATAATAATAATAATAATAAAAATAATTAACGGCTTATTGAAAGAGCTTGGCAGCCAGAAGGCTGAAAATATACAGTTACATATTTGGGGAATGGGTTTCGAATTACAAATAATATACAAGTAACATAAGTGATACAAATAAGATATATAATAACTAGATGGGGAAAAGCTCAAACTACAGGGCATTTCAACATAGTGACAGTGCACGAAGTAGTATTTACTGGGAGTGAATACACTGGTTTATTACAAGTTATTGATAATTTTTACAATGGTTGGGACTGGGCTGTTCTTATAGCGTACGTGTGTGTGTGTGTGTGTGTGTGTCCGGCTAAGTGACCCTGCAGTTGTTGCCTGAAATAACACCGCCATTACCACCGCCACGTCACAATCTGTAATTCATATCTGGATGATTATTTCTTGTTCCGTGTGAGACTGAGGAGGTGGTGACGGTAGTGGGGGTGTTGGTGGTGATAGTGATAAGACAGGTAACCCCAACCTCCCTCCCCACACACACACACACACTCTGCCTTACATAATATTTCGTGGAGGTTGCGTGAATGAATGATGACATTACAAACAACAACAGTTGTACTGTAGGGAGACCTCGCACCTCCTCAAGTAAGGACAATGTTCTACAGTCTTCCAATGCTATTCCCACGAAATTCTGTAAGGCAGTGTGTGTGTGTGTGTGTGTGTGTGTGTGTGTGTGTGTGTACGTACATGTTTCTGACACACCTGGAGTTCCGGATTCTCACCCACATTCTCAATGGTAATTTGTCTCGTGTTGTGGATTCTTAAAGAGTGGTTTCTACATCATGTCTGGTGGTGAACAGGGGGGGGGGGGTACAGAAAAGTCATAATTCTTGTGAGGAAAAAACCACAGGAAAGAAACTCGCATTGTATTTAAATGCCATAAAAGAGTTAGGTTAGATTAAGTTGTGATTGTTTTCTAACCAGACCAGACCTAACCTAACCAGACCAGACCAGACCTAACCTAACCCAACCGTCAATCTGTTTCTAGTAACTTCTTTTTTTCTCTTTTTTTTCCCTTTTTCGTGTAACTTTTTACCTACATTCCTGGCTGGTCACCGTCGCCATATGTTACGGTGGAAGGTTTAGGGATAATCGTCCTGGTAAGTTAAAACACGATGGCTCCCTCCCTAGATAAGGTCATTTTTTGGCATTATTTGGCTAAGAGAATTAATGCATATTCAGTTAAATTTATTTTTATTAGACGTCCTTCTTTATCTTAATATGTGTTTGAGTGCGGATCATAACGGTAGTGTGAGGAGAAGAATGAATGGAAATATATGATACAAGTATGAGCATGAGTTAGTGGTGGTGATGGATACTTTCCGGTGTGAGTGTCCTTCAAGGCTGGTGACTGGTGTCGCCGCCGTCCACCACCATCAACTCATTCATTCTTGAGTGTAAGTTTTGGAGCTCCTCGTGCTGGTGGCTGTCATGACGGCTGCTGGGTGTAACTGAGCCCTACTATTCACTGCAGGCGGTATCCGATAGTCTGTTGCTGGCGTGAGTCGCTTGTGAGTCATTGTTTAAGGGGGGAAATTTTGCACATGAGTCTGGTGGTCGATGAGTCGGTGATGAGTCAGTAGGTCAACACGGTCACTTAGAGGAATCACTTAAGTGTCTATTTGGTGGCAGCGGTGAGTTACTTGTGGGCGTCAGCTGGTAGGTAGTGTGAGGGGACACGAGGAAGGGTGAGTCAGCTGTGTTTGACTAGTGTTTGTTGACACTTTCTTCCTCACCCACCTGCTGCGTCACACCCGTTATACTCCCAGCACGGGTCTCGCGCCTTAACTCAGTAATAGTAACTCGTTTCTTCTTGTGATTCCTTGTTATTATTTGGCGTTCTTCGTGGTATGTTTAGTCTGTTTGTTATTTACAGTATATAACATGTTTGTACAGTTGAGATCAAAGTACCCCAGACACTTGGCAGTAACTGACATCTATCTGTGAGTCGTATGTGTGGTTAGTTTATGACAAGTAGTGGAATTACTAACCTATGGCGAAGCCCAGTAATAACTTAAAACTTATTTACGTCACAATAACACTATAAAAACACAGTCAATGGTGCAAAGAAATTTTTTAAATAAACAGTTGATCAAATCCCACCTCTCTCTACCTCCGTGACCGTCTATTAGGTCTCTGATATGGTCAAGTGTCCTGGGAATTTTGTTACCAACTGTACCTCTGGCAGTAGTGTTTTGGTAACAGTAAGTTGGGGGTACAGGCACAGTAACTGGAGGGTACAGGTACAGTAACTGGAGGGCACAGGTACAGTAACTTGAAGGTGCAGGTACAGTAACTGGAGGGCACAGGTACAGTAACTGGAGGGTACAGGTACAGTAACTTGAAGGTGCAGGTACAGTAACTGGAGGGCACAGGTACAGTAACTGGAGGGTACAGGTACAGTAACTTGAAGGTGCAGGTACAGTAACTGGAGGGCACAGGTACAGTAACTTGAAGGTGCAGGTACAGTAACTGGAGGGCACAGGTACAGTAACTGGAGGGTACAGGTACAGTAACTGGAGGGCCACAGGTACACAGTAACTGGGGAGGCACAGGTGCAGTAACTGGAGGGCACAGGCACAGTAAACTGGGAGAGGTACAGGTACAGTAACTGGAGGGTACAGGTACAGTAACTGGAGGGTAGAGTGAAGTAACTGGAGGGTACAGGTACAGTAACTGGAGGGCCACAGGTACACAGTAACTGGAGGGTACAGGTACAGTAACTGGAGGGCACAGGTACAGTAACTTGAAGGTGCAGGTACAGTAACTGGAGGGCACAGGTACAGTAACTGGAGGGTACAGGTACAGTAACTTGAAGGTGCAGGTACAGTAACTGGAGGGCACAGGTACAGTAACTGGAGGGTACAGGTACAGTAACTTGAAGGTGCAGGTACAGTAACTGGAGGGCACAGGTACAGTAACTTGAAGGTGCAGGTACAGTAACTGGAGGGCACAGGTACAGTAACTGGAGGGTACAGGTACAGTAACTGGAGGGCACAGGTACAGTAACTGGAGGTACAGGTACAGTAACTTGAAGGTGCAGGTACAGTAACTGGAGGGCACAGGTACAGTAACTGGAGGTACAGGTACAGTAACTGGAGGGCACAGGTACAGTAACTGGAGCGGTACAGTAGCGAAGGCCAGGTACAGTAACTGGAGGCACAGGTACAGTAACTGGAGGCACAGGTGCAGTAACTGGAGGGTACAGGTACAGTAACTGGAGGTGCAGTGCAACTGGAGGTGCTGGGTACAGTCTGGAGGGCAGGTGCAGTAACTGGAGGTGCAGGTACAGTACTGGAGGCAGGCACAGTAACGGAGGTGCAGGTGCAGTAACTGGAGGGTACAGGTACAGTAACTGGAGGGCACAGGTACAGTAACTGGAGGGTGCAGGTACAGTAACTGGAGGTGCAGGTACAGTAACTGGAGGGTACAGGTGCAGTGAACTGGAGGTGCAGGTACAGTAACCAGATACAGGCAGTAACTGGAGGTACAGGTGCAGTGCTGGAGTGCAAGGTACAGTAACTGGAGGTGCAGGTACAGTGACTGGAAGGCACAGGTGCAGTAACTGGAGGTGCAGGTACAGTAACTGGAGGTACAGGTACAGTAACTGGAGGGTACAGGTACAGTAACTGGAGGGTACAGGTACAGTAACTGGAGACAGGTACAGTAACTGGAGGGTACAGGTACAGTAACTGGAGGTGCAGGTACAGTAACTGGAGGTACAGGTACAGTAACTGGAGGCACAGGTACAGTAACTGGAGTACAGGTGACAGTAACTGGAGACAGGTACAGTAACTGGAGGTACAGGTACAGTAACTGGAGGGTGCAGGTGCAGTAACTGGAGGTACAGGCACAGTAACTGGAGGGCACAGGTACAGTAACTGGAGGGTACAGGTACAGTAACTGGAGGATTCAGGTACAGTAACTGGAGGTACAGGTGCAGTAACTGGAGGTACAGGTACAGTAACTGGAGGATACAGGTACAGTAACTGGAGGGTACAGGTACAGTAACTGGAGGCGCAGAGTACAGTAACTGGAGGGGGTACAGAACTGGAGGTACAGGTACAAACTGGAGGGCACAGGTACAGTAACTGGAGGTGCAATGCTGGAGGTACAGGTACAGTAACTGGAGGGTACAGGTACAGTAACTGGAGGTACAGGTGCAGTAACTGGAGGGCACAGGTACAGTACTGGAGTACAGGTACAGTAACTGGAGGGTACAGGTACAGTAACTGGAGGTACAGTACAGTAACTGGAGGGCACAGGTACAGTAACTGGAGGTACAGGTACAGTAACTGGAGGCACAGGTACAGTAACTGGAGGGTACAGGTACAGTAACTGGAGGGTACAGGTACAGTAACTTGAAGGTGCAGGTGGAGCAAACAGCACTTCAGGTCACTGTTTCTCGGGGTGTCTTCTGGCGTGGCATAGATCAGCCACTATATTTTTTCTTTTACCAAACTAGTATTACCAGTTCTGCTTTATATTATCATGATTGTATACACTTCAAGTTTACGTAAGGAAAATAAGTTTTTATTTCACTTTTTTTTTTGAAGAGGTATAATGACTTTATATATCTGTTCGTTGAAAGTTTTCACTACAGCTGTCTGTATTTGTTGTTGTTCTCGTTAGTTATTTTAAGTGAACTTTTTAAAATATTAACTGAGGTTATAACAAAGTTTAAAGAACATATATATATATATATATATATATATATATATATATATATATATATATATATATATATATATATATATATATATATATATATATATATATATATATATATATCATGTAAATCACAATGAAAACAGTGGATAAGATAAATCTTGATAAAATCACGTTATGCTCCGTTGTTTCCCTTTTCCGTGATTTATCAGATATATATATATATATATATATATATATATATATATATATATATATATATATATATATATATATATATATATATATATATATAATTCTACTTATCATTGGGTTAAAATTCACTCTCGTTGGAGGACTTGATGGTTGCGAAATTCAGAATATTGGCAGAACAATGATGAGATCTTACTTCAGTGACATTTTTACCTCCCGGGTGACAGGTCATTCATCAGAGCCTGTACTACTTGTGAAGTGTGCTGGGGTGACTTAACGCTTGCTGGCTCTACACTGGCTAACATGATTAACCTTTTTTTTTGCCTGCTAGGGATTTTTTTTCCAGTGTCTCCTTAACCTACATAGTTTTGGAGGAGTTTCCTTAAAAATATACATAAATTTGAATCCATCTCGTACAGAACTTAGGAATTGTATATATTTTCTGTAACGAAACGAACTCAAAATATTCGAAACATGAAAACTTCACTTATTTTCTGAACCGAAACTTGAACACAACCCACATAAAACTTGGTAACACGTCACCGCAAATATATATCCAAGGAAAGAACACAAATTCCAGGTCACTGTCACGCCAGCCTTGGGGGAGCCAGCCCTTGAATCTACGACGCCAGGACAGGAACTCTTTCTCTTACACCAGCGGGGAGGATTGGGCGATCTGGTGGTGATGGTGGTAGTAGTGTGATACTGGTGATAGTGGTAGTGGTGATACTGGTGATAGTGGTAGTAGTGTGATACTGGTGATAGTGGTAGTAGTGTGATGCTGAGTAGTGGTAGTAGTGTGATACTGGTGATAGTGGTAGTGTGATACTGGTGATGGTGGTAGTGGTGTGATACTGGTGATGGTGGTGAAGAATGATACTGGTGATAGTGGTAGTAGTGTGATACTGGTGATAGTGGTAGTGGTGTGATACTGGTGATAGTGGTAGTAGTGTGATACTGGTGATGGTGGTGTAGTGTGATACTGGTGATGGTGGTAATAGTGTGATACTGGTGATAGTGGTAGTAGTGTGATGCTGGTGATGAGTGGTAGTGGTGTGATACTGGTGATAGTGGTGTAGTGTGATACTGGTGATAGTGGTAGTGGTGTGATGCTGGTGATAGTGGTAGTAGTGTGATACTGGTGATAGTGGTAGTAGTGTGATACTGGTGATAGAGGTGGTGGTAATAGTCAGGGTGAAAGTGGTGATGGTGGTAGTGGTGGTACTGGCAGTGTTGGAGGGTGAGTGTGAGAGAGAACAGCTGCCTGCCTGTGGACCTGCTCAAGGCTGACGGGCCAGTGTGCTATTTTGTCGATCTACATTTCAAGATTAGTGGAAGTTCTTGAAAATCGC